>NC_058131.1:147101349-147156652 GCF_016433145.1 Gracilinanus agilis
CTTTTCTTTTCTTTTCTTTTCTTTTCTTTTCTTTTCTTTTCTTTTCTTTTCTTTTCTTTTCTTTTCTTTTCTTTTCCTTACCTTCTGCCTTAGAATTGATGCTGACTATTAGTTTCAATGTATAAGAGTGGTAAGGACTAGATGATGGGGATTAAATGACATGTCCAGGGTCACATAGCTAGGAAGTATCTGATACAACATTTGAGCCCAGGACTTCCCATTTCTAAGCCTGGCTTTCTATCCACTGAGCCACCTAGTTACTCCACTCATTCCCAGTTTCTACAGACTTCTTTGATGTCCTAAGGCACATTGCATTAGCCACAGGATTCAAGGATGTTTTTCGCTTTGTTTCCTTGATCAGAATTTGGCCTGGTGCATTTTCTAAATCATCATGAAATAGAGATAATATGAAGCTTTTCTGTCATGACTCTGCCTATGATTCACCTCTAAAGATTAGATATAAGATTTACCTCCTTTCTTCTTTGTTAGAAATAGATTATGAAGACGGATAGAACACTACATATACTGTTAGACTCGGTGTTAGATCATTTTACTAAAATATCGCTTCTTTTCTTTGTTTATAGAATGACTCTCATTATAGTAGAGGAGAGAAGGGGGAGTATTTGGAAACAGATGTAATATTAAAATAAAAGGTTTTTTTTTTTTTGAGTGACAGTACCACAGATACTAGATTCAGAGTTGAGTACAGGGTTCACTGGTCAGCTATTTGTTGCAATGGAATAGAGCAGTAGGTCCAAAGTCAGAATACCTGTGTTCAGGAGTTAAATCAATTGTATAAAAAATCAAGCATTCCTGTGGGAAGCCGTTCTATGTATTAAAACCTTTGGAGAAATAGAATCAAATTTAGGGCCTGTTATCTGGATTCTCTACGTGACCAATCCAGGCTGAGGCAGTCTTTGTGTTTGGTCCTGGTCACCTGAGCCCCCAAAAAGGCTCTGGTACCAGCAGGTAGGTTAATCCAAAATCAACTTGATCCCTCCAAAAAGGTTATTAGGAGTCATTTAGAGAAACAGAGTCTGTAACAGATATTTTATCTGGATCCCATTACAAAATCATCGGCAAGTAAAACTGTGTGTATGATTTTTCTGCCCTGCATGTCAGGATGCAGACTGAATGGGCCATCTAAGATAAAAATCTGAGGCTCCTCTTCTGACTCAGTCTTTGATCCCCACCTTTTTTACAATTCTTATTGGAGAGCTTTGAAGTGGCAGACCAGCTTCTATTGAATTGATAATTTCCTCCCTTGATAATTGAAGAAGCCTAAATCTTAAACAAACGCTGATTCCATACTCAGATTAAAACCTGAGTCTTTAGTCTGAATGCAGATTTCAATTGATGAGCATCTCCATAGGATATTTCCTCTCCCGGAATTATACCCTGCTGAATTGGGGTTTGGAATTTGACCATTTGTCTTTGCATCTGTATTCTTTAAACTTCAATGGATTATACGTGATTTATTGCCCCTTACCAACTGTGACTTCTTTTTTGAGAAAGATATATAATAAACTTCCATGCCCACAGAAAATGGAACAGCATGGCTAACCACTAGTCTGGTTGTTCTCATTTTTCTTTTTCCTGTCTTATCAATCCGACGCCGTAAACGCCACTCAGAACCCTCATTTTGCATGTAGAGGCTGGTCCCCTACATATTCCCCAATTGATAAATGGGCAAGAGACATGAATAGGCAATTTTCAGGTAAAGAAATCAAAAGTATCAATAAGCACATGAGAAAGTGTTCTAAATCTCTAATAATTAGAGAAATGCAGATCAAAACAACACTGAGGTATCACCTCACACCTAGCAGATTGGCTAAAATGAAAGAAGGGGAGAGTAATGAATGTTGGAGGGGATGTGGCAAAATTGGGACATTAATGCATTGCTGGTGGAGCTGTGAACTGATCCAACCATTCTGGCTGGCAATTTAGAACTATGCTCAAAGGGCTATAAAAGAATGCCTGCCCTTTGATCCAGCCATACCATTGTTGGGTTTGTACCCCAAAGAGATCATAGATAAACAGACTTGTACGAAAATATTTATAGCTGCGCTTTTTGTGGTGACAAAGAACTGGAAAAGGAGGGTATGTCCTTCAATTGGGGAATGGCTGAACAAACTGTGGTATATTCTGGTGATGGAATACTATTGTGCTAAAAGGAATAATAAACTAGAGGAGTTCCAGGTGAACTGGAGAGACCTCCAGGAACTGATGCAGAGTGAAAGGAGCAGAGCCAGAAGAACATTGTACACAGAGACTGATATACTGTGGTAAAATTGAATGTAATGGACTTCTGTACCAGCAGCAATACAATGACACAAGACAGCTCTGAGGGATTTATGGTAAAGAACGTTACCCACATTCAGAGGAAGAACTGCAGGAGAGGAAACATAGAAGATAAACAATTGCTTGAATGCATGGGCTGAGGCGGACATGATTGGGAATGTGGACTCGAAACAACCACACCAATGCAACTACCAACAATATGGAAATAGACCCTGAACAAGGACACATGTTACAACCAGTGGAAATGTGCGTTGGCCATGGGTGGGGGGAGAGAAGGGGGCGAAGGGGAAAGTAGGGGCATGAAGCATGTAAACAAGTTAAAAATGAATATTAATAAATGTTTAAATCAATAAACCAAAGTCTTTGTGGTCTTTGTGTATAAGCTACTGACTGCAGTCAGATTGTGTTGTCATCTACCCACAGGAACTGAGACCTATCAATTTGTCTTCAGCCTGTGGTTGACCAACATCTGGTATTTGACACTGGTCCAAACCTCAAACCAGTATCTAGTGACTATTACCAGGCTCCCCGACTCACATTTCAAAATTTATAGAAATGCTAATGATTTATGTGAGTTTATCTTGTACCCTACAACTTTGCTAAAGTTGTTATTTATTTCCAATAGACTTTTAGTTGATTTTCTGGGATTCTTTAAGTATTCTATCATAACATCTGCAAAGAGTGATAGTTTAGTCTCCTCATTGCCCTTCAATTTATTTTCCTTCTCTAATTACTTCTTGTGGTGGCAAAAAACTGGAAAAGGAGGGTATGTCCTTCAATTGGGGAATGGCTGAACAAACTGTGGTATATGCTGGTGATGGAATATTATTGCGCTCAAAGGAATAATAAACTGGAGGAGTTCCATGTGAACTGGAAAGACCTCCAGGAATTGATGCAGAGTGAAAGGAGCAGAGCCAGAAGAATATTGTACACAGAGACTGATACACTGTGGTAAAATAGAATGTAATGGACTTCTGTACCAGCAGCAATGCAATGACACAGGACAGTTATGAGGAACTTATGGTAAAGAAAACTACCCACATTCAGAGGAAGGACTGCAGGAGAGGAAACATAAAAAAAATAACTGCTTGAACGCATGGGTTGAGGCGGCCATGATTGGGGATGTAACTTGAAATGACTACACCAATGTAACTATCAATAATATGTAAATAAGTCTTGATCAATCACACATGATAAAACCAGTGAAAATGTGCATCAGCCAGGGGTGGGGGGATTGAGGGGGGTTAAGGGGAAAGTAGGAACATGAATCATGTAACCATGTTAAAATGAATATTAATAAATGTTAAAAAAAAGGAATACCTGTGTTCAAATTTGGCCTCAGACACTAGCTTTATGACCCTGGGCAAATCATTTAACCCTTTTTGGCTCAGTTTATCTGTAAAAGGAGCTAAAGAAGGAAATGATAAACCATTCCAGTATCTTTGCCAAAAAAAACCCAAAAGGAGCTATGAAGTGTCAGATAAAACTAAAATGACTGTATAACAACAAAGATTCACACCTCATAGTCCTTTTATTTGCTACTTTTATGATTTTGAGTAAATTACTTCATTTCTCTGAGTCTTTGTTTCCTCCTTTGTTCATGAAAGGGTCAAATTAGATAATTTCTAAGGTCGTTTCCAATCTGATGACTCCTGTTGGCCTGATCTCCCCATTCTCATTCCTGAAAAGACTTTAGATTTCATGAATGCTGCTCTTTATAGATTTCTTTGGAAAACTGTTTGCTTTTTAATGAGATTCCTGAAATACATTTTAAACACCAAAGATGCTCATTATTACTTCATAAAAGGACAAACAGATTGGTAATTATTTTTCAATAAGTGAAATTATTGTGCCATCTGCCTGGCTGCTTGGCAATTTGGTACCCATTTCAATCCATTTCCTATCTATTGTTTCCTGAATTATTTGAATGACTAGTATCATCTTTTCATTGTTAAGTATTTATCTAGGAGTTTAATAACCTCAGAATAATATAAGGATAATTCTTGGTATACAAATTAGAATTTTTTCTCTACCCACAAACTAATTTATCTTATATTCCAGGCCTTTGTATCATGCCCCATTCTCCCCTTTGTAAGCCACAATGAATACTGTGTCCTTGCAAGATGAATATATTGAGGATCTGGAAATCTAACATTGCTATAAATCAAAGAAATTGTTTAGTTTTCTCTAGTTTCAATTAGATTTCCTGATAGGCTTTGTCCTAATTTTATAGGGTCATAGAGCTCATAAAAGATAAATTTAGGAATAGAATTAGAGATAAATATGATGCACTTTCCTCACTTTACAGACAAGAAAATAAAGAGACAGGATATTAAAATTACTCAATTCATATAATTAATAGTTGTACAAATGGTGCTAGTAATGGATGTCATTAATTTCCATTTTTTTCTGGATGCCAAAACACTATTTGAAATCCTTCCCCTGAAAAGTATGGGGAGGCAAATGCTTTGGGAACTTGAGATGGTGGATTCAAGTGCAGTGTAAACCGAGTTTCATAGACTCTTGAAAGATCATGGTTGGTCTTCTGCATAGATAAGACAAATGGATAACTATATGGAGGGATGTTGGAAGTGAAGGAAAGTTAGAAAAGTAACTTCTCTGTATGTGTGTGTGTGTGCAAATATATATGCAAATAAATTCCAGCTATTTAAGTTTACATGTGTTTCCATATATGGATAATCTTATTAGAGAGAAGAGGAGATGGGTAGAAGTAAAAGCACTATAATTGTGTCCTGTGGATTTCAGAAACTCCTAGAATATTTTCTTTTCCTTTTCTTTAAGACTCACAGTCTTATAGTTCAGTTTTCTATGTGTCCAGCACAGTGATGAACATAATTGTTGTCTAATAAATATAATTTGATAGAATGATTGATTGCTAGCAACAGGCAGCTTTTCTACCTGCTGATGTGGAAACTTATACTTCAATGAGGTGCCTCCCTCTGAGAAAGATATCCATTTTCCCTATAATGATCATTTGAAAAAAGTGTCCTGTCCTACTTGTTCCTCTAGACCTTAGTGATTACACACTCTGAGAATTTACAGATTGTTGCCAGACAATATAAGATTCCATTTGCATTTTCCTATCTTTAAAAACCAAGTAAACATCTGTTCTCTTCTGTTTTGTATGCATGTAGCAAATGAATGCATGGTGGACTTTTACATGTCTAGGTTGCTGGTGATATTGTTTCCCCAGTGGGGATTCTGCTCCTTATGTGGGGTGAGAATCTATATATCCAGAATCAAGACTCAGACAATTTATCAACTCATGTCAGCTGAAGAGGGGAAAAATCACTTGTCCTTGGATCTCTCCTCAAGAAGACATGTGATGAGGCTGCTAGAGGAATTTGCTAGTCCATCTCATCTGATTGGCCTTGCAGGGGGAAAGAATTCTGGAGCACAATTCACAGCAAGAGGGGAAATTGGAGCTTCAAAGTACAATTAACCCAAGAGAGTTGAAATCAACCTGAGTTTCTCTAGTTTCAAATAGGAATGTGAACAAATAAATTCCAGTGTCAGTGGGGTAGCCAGCCCATTGCTGTGTTAATCTGCTTCTCTCACCAGCTGTGAATTAAAATCATAACACTCGACTTTATTATCACTGTCCCATGCTGTGTTTTGGGGAAGTCTGCTTTCCTTACTGAAGGAAGAGAGACAATTGGCCTTTACCAGGCATAGGCAGGCAGATGCTGACGGGAGACCCAGGCTGCTGAGAAAGGGCCTTGCCAGGTTCTCTTTTCTTCCAGTGGATTCATATGCTCTTATTTCAGTGTAGTATGATTAGAATTTCTCTGCATTTTCAATTGCAAGAATGAGGTTTGTGAATTGTACCATCTTTGGAATGAATTACATCTAGAATGAGGCTTTTATAGTTCTTTTCTAAAAGACATGGATACTTTTGGAAGAAGACACCAAAGCTTTATGTAGTCAGATGAAAAAATTCTCTAAATCTTTATTGATGAGAAAATGCAAATTAAAACAACATTGAGGTACCATTTCATACCTATCAGATTGGCTAAAATTATAGAAGGTTATATGTGGAAAAATTGAGAAACTAATACACTGTAAGTGGAACTGTGATCTGAACCACCTACTTTATAGGGCAATTAGGAATTATGCCCAAATAGCTTTAAAATTATGTATATCCTTTAGCCCATCAATACTTCTACTGGATCATATTTCCCAACGTGACTGGGGGAAAAGGAAAAGAACCTATAATGTTCTAAAATATTTATAGCACCTCTTTCTTTTTGTGTGGCAAAATACTGGAAATTGGGGGAATGCCCATCATTTGGGGAATGGCTGAAAAAGTTGTGGTATATTATTGTGATGGAATATTAGTATGCTATAAGAAATGATGAGCAACATGCTTTTAGAAAAACATGGAAAGACTTACATGAAATAATTTTGATTGAAATGAGCAGAACCAAGAGATAGTTTTATATGATAACAGCAATATTTTTCAAAGAATAACTGAATGACTAAGCAATTCCAATGTTATATGTATTTTCATATATGTATATTCAAATAAACTATGAAGGACTTTTGAAGGAAATGTTATCCACTTTCAGAAAAAGAACTCATATATGGAAGTATGTATTATATGGTTCCATATATATGTATATATATATATACATATATATATATGTACACACATATACATATATATCAAATAAAGACCTTCTCTAATACAAAGTTAGGAGGGAGAGAAGAGACAACTTGGAATCCAAAATGCAACAATAACAAAAGTTATTTTAATAAAAGTCTTGGACACAAAATTTCATAAATAGAATGATAAGCAGTCAAATTTGAACTCAGATTTCTCTGAGTTCAAGGGTCATTTTCTATTCAATGTACCACCTCATTAGAGCATTGGACTCTGTGAATGTCACTTGAAGATATGTTTAACCTAAAGAAAATGTTTAAGGAGCACATGATAGATGTATACAAGGATTTGAAGGCATCTCCTTAGAAGAGAGTTTAAATATTAAATGTTTGGCTCTGGAGTTAATATTTACAATGGGTGGACATTGAAAAGTGGCTGATATCATTCAGTTCAACATAAGTGAAAATTTTCTTACAATTAGAATTTTGATAATGGAAATGGGATGCTTCAGGACATCCCTTCAACTGGAGGTTTGAAAGCAAAAATCTGTATGATTAGTTGTGAGATAGAAGAGAAATTCGTTATCCATTATGGATTGGACCAGACTCTCCAAAGTCCCTCCCTACTCACATTCTGGTAAGTCTTTCTCAGTCAACATTTTTCAATGAAAAAATTCTTCCCCTCTTTCTAGACAACGGCCATTCCTCCAATACACCTTTTTGTTGTTGAGGGTAGTAGCATCTTATGGGTCTTGAAAGAAAATATATTAACTACAACAACAATAGTATTTACGTATTATTTAACAATTTGTAAAGTGTTTTACAAACATCTCATTTAATCCTTCCAACAATTCTGATATGCAGATATTATTTTCCACATTTTACATGAATAAGAAAATTGAGGTAGGCAAGTTGTTACTCATCTAGGGTCACACAGCCACTAATTGTCAGAGACTGTATTTGAACTCATCTTCCTGACTCCATGTCCAAGATGAAAACCACTTAATCAACTAGTAGCATTCTCAAGGATGATAGGTCAAGCAAATCTATCTCAGAAATCACAATATGAAATTAATACATGAATGTATGTTTTGGGGGTTCATTATGAACAGATTCCCGTGCAATACTCATTGACAGAAAAAATCCTCAGGGATATACATTTTTGTGCAAATTTGTCTAACAGAGCCAGTCTCGGGGCATCACTATCTCTTGGAATCTTTTGACTCTTCTTTTTAAACCCTGGCTATGACCCATTACCTGCAACTCTTTAGCACTGAGAGTATGAGCTGCATTAAATATAAACCTCTCAGGTAGCCTTTATATAACTTTTTTAAATGCTATCTCAAGAGCAACTGGTGCATATTGAAAAAGAAGTAGGTTTTAGTTCAACGCATGGGAAAACTTGCTAACAATAAGCCATTTTATACAGATAGCAAGTTCTTCATTTCCTGAGGTAATCAAGTGGAGGATATATAATCAGGCTTAGGTTGGATTAAATGTATTTGACTCTATGATATGATACAAAGTTCTCAGCTATTGAACAATGAAGTTCTCACCTCTAATGCTTATCATTTTTGGGCATTTGACCTTTAATACCTCAGTTTCCTCATCTGTAAAATTGGGGAAATAATATTGTAATAACTGGCTTAAAAATGGTATGAGGCTTAGATGAGGTAATGTATATAAATCACTTGACAAAATGTTAAATGATATTTTCATGTCAGTTATTTTTATTGTTATTATTATAATGTTTTTCTTATCCTAGCTAAATGCCAACTTCAGGCAAAGAAAAACTTTCTATTTGTGAATAGATCAATTTTTTCTTTTTTTAAAATCTAAGGCATGGTTCCAAGGATTGGTGTGCCATGTTTAGCACCACGAAGGGATCTTGAGAGCAAAGTCTGAAACCCCAAGAGATCCCAGTTTTTGACAGATATACTGACAACTGTAATTTTGTAGTGCACAGTCTTCTGACATTTGCTCATAACTTACATTAGTGTTAATTGGAGTTATACCCATGTAGCAAGTGAGAAAAAACCCACTTGGGGAATAAACAGTTTCTCCTTAGGACTACAGTAATTAGGAAAATGAAATATTTCTAAGAAGTCAGTATTTGAGTGTCTCCTTCTGGGTATAGACAAATTCTTATTGAGGAAGAATGAGGGAAGAAGAAGTGAGGAGAAAGAGAGAGAGAGAGAGAGAGAGAGAGAGAGAGAGAGAGAGAGAGAGAGAGAGAGAGAGAGATCTTGTCTTGAGAATAGTCTATTTAATTAAAATTCTGCCCACATAACAGTTTCCCAATGGGAATCTAGAAGTATGGGCTCATATACTGACTCATTTGCTTTGTGTCAATGCAACATATGCAACCAAAAGGGAAAGAAAAAAGAAAGGACTTAAAAAGAAGCAATGATTTCTCAAATCCTTCAGCTTCTCAGAAGTAGTATTTGCCAACTTAAAATTCTCTTTGTCTTTCCAAATCTGGAATGAATTCTTATGTAGATAATGCCTTCAGTATTAAGATAAGATCAAGGTAATCAAGGTTTTATACTCTTTGAGCCAGGGAACATGAAAATCCTTTCCTAGTGAGGTATACAGCTGATCATTCCTTCATTCAAAGTAGATGTCATATCATACCTTTCTTCAAAAATGTTTGCTGTCTCCCTATAATATATAGCAGTGGTTCCCAAACTTTTTTGGCCTACCGCCCCCTTTCCAGAAAAAAATATTACTTAGCCCCCTGAAAATCAATTTTTAAAAATTTTAATAGCAATTAATAAGAAAGATAAATGCACCTGTGGCCATCACCTCCTCTCTGGATCGCTGCAGCACCCACCAGGGTGCGGTGGCGCCCACTTTGGGAATCACTGATATATAGAGTGCATATCAGGGAATTTCAAAGTTGGGAGGAAACACAGAAACTGTGCCCATACCTAAATAAAAAGCCCTCCTATCGAATACCCAACAAATGATTTTAAAGCCTTCATTTTGAAGAACTACAGTAAGAAAGAATTCACCAAATTCTAAGGCAACTTATTCCATTTTCACACAGCTTTTGGGGACTTTTTTTTAATTACATCAAGTTTTGCAGCATTTCCCCCTTGCAATTTTAACTCACCATGCCTAATCCTGCCGTTTCAATTCTAATCTTATTCTGGCTCTTGAATCTCTACTTCCCCTTTTAAACTCAACCCAAATGTTACCTTCACTAGGAAATATTAATTATCTCCCCTCCCCACTTCCCATAGGGATTATCTTCTCAGACTTCACGTAATGCTTTATGTGGAAATTCTGGTATGTGTTTCACTTAATATTGTCTATTATGATAATCTTGTTAGTACTATTCTTTCAATGAGTTCCTTGAATTTAGTAACTTTGTCTTTTAAAAAAAGTTATACAACCTCTAGTGCTTAGCTCTATACTTTTCACACAGTTCACAAATGAGAAATATGTATAGCATGGTATGACGTTGTCCCCCTTTACTATTGGGAGTTTGGAAAGAACTTCTTTGAGCCATGGTCATGTCTGGGAAGTATTCTGTCTAGCATGGTAACCCTCTATTAATCCCATCTGAATCTCCAGGTTGAAATAGAGGGTTCTTGTGATGGAAGAATGGAAAAATGTGGCATATGTATGCCTTTTAGTTCTAAACTTCCTGGAAATGCTGTCTCTTACTAGGAGGAAGAAGTAAAAGGAAAAAAAAAAACTTAAAATATTCTCATGTGATCATTTTTGGACAAATGATAATAACTTGTAATTCACATTTATGTAGTGCTTTCAGGTTTATAGATTTATTTCCTTAAAATAATTTAATGAAGTAGGCAGTATCAATATAACAATTACCAAGTTATGGATGAGGAAATTGAATCTTTGAGTAGTAGTTCAATGACTTAGCCAGCAACATACAGTTAAATCAAAGTCAGGATGAAAAATAAAGGGCTACCTATTTCTAAACCATGGTTCCTTCTCCTACAACATTCTGCCTTCTAATAAACAACTATATACATTTGTATATTAATCTTTCTAATAAGGAAGTATGTTCAATTTTTATATTCCTACTTTTATATTTTTGTATTAGTTATTACAGATGAAGTGTGGCATGTTTGTATCCTTGGTACCCTAGGGGAAGGATGTCAATTGGTACCTCTTAGATTTTCATTTCTAGACCCTTAATCTTAGTTAACTTAGCTTTTATACTCTTACATATTATACTTGTAACATGCAAATAACGATACCTACTTAATATGACTCATGGTAAAGTTATGGGAATAAAATGCAAAAATGTATAAGACAGTAGTATTCATGCCATTAGGTTGAAACACTTTGAAAATCGAAAAGCATATGTAAAGAGGGAAACTAGGTGGTATAGCAAAGACAGTGTTGGGGCTGGAGATAGGAAAACTCATCCTTTTTAGTTCAAATCTGTCCTCAAATATTAGCTGTGTGAATTTGAGCAAGTCATTTAATACTATTTGCATCAGATTCCTCATTTGTAAAATGATCTTGAGAAGGAAATGACAAACCACTCCGGTATCTCTGTCAAGAAAATTACAAGTGGAGTCAGAGTCAGAAATGACCAAAATGACTGAACAACAGTGTATTGAAGAATTATTATTTTAAAACCTCTGTCTACTTTAACGAAGTGTGGCATGTCTGAAGGTATAATAGAAAGGAAAATTGAGCAACTGTCACCCTATTTCAGGCTTTCACCAACTCTCACTTACACTATTGTAATAGTCCCTCAAATGATTTCTTTTACTCCTTTCTCCCCTCTTTTATTAATCCTTCCATTAGCTGCCAAAATAATCTTCCTAAGTGACATAGTTGATCACATTGGCCTTACTGGAAAATTTCCTCTGGCCTATTCTCCTTTGGTGCTAACTCCCTCAGGATTTACTGATAATTTAGTTGGAGTTCTTTCAGTTTCTGTCATGGTTCTGGAAGCTAGCACATGATCCAACACAACCAAAACAACACCAATAAACAACAAAAACAATAGGATGGAGCTAGAGCTGGCAATATTTCTAACATGTTCATTACTATACCATAGTTGCTGCCCTTTTAATACTAGAATGACTGAATATTATGGGGAAAAAATCCTATGGAAAAAAAAAAGTTTGAATAAAATATTATGACAAATGGTAAAAAAAAATTGCCTGGAAATATTAAAATTAAATATATATACACAAATAAAAATAAATAAATAAACAAGCTAGTAAATGAATAATAAAATAAAAATAAATATACATATAAATAAATAAAAACCAAAACAAATAAAACAAAGATAATAGAATGAGAAAATAAATAAATAAATAAATTAAATGAATGTGACTGAATAAATAAAATAAATAAATAAAATTAAATGAAGTTTTAGTAAAAACTCTAGGACCCTGCCAAGGAGGAACTTCAAATGTAACTCATACACAAATGTAGTCATCAAGATTATGTGAGTTTTAAAAACTATCTCTAGAGCACTGCCAATGATACAGTAAACTCATGAAGGAATTCAGTTTTATATTAAAGAAGTCTATTCAGTGATGGGGAATGAATAGAAATATTGAAATATGATTTACTTTTTAAAAAACTCAGGAAAAATTCATGCAAGTATAACTTGTTCAATGTCTACACAGTGCCTGACACATAGTAGACACTTTTCAGAAATTCTTGTTGACTGACTAACTAATCCAATAAATCACCCTATGTTTCTACATAGTCTTTCAAAAGGATCAATGACTCCAGTCTTTTATCTTGTGAAATTTAGAGGTGAGCAGGACCTTCAAAAATAAACTCAGCAAACAATAGAAACTTCAAAGAAGCAAACAAGTCCTTGTTCCTTGAAATGGTAAGGGTATACTTTTTTGGTTCTATATAGTTCTCTTTCTATAGTCTGTTTTCAGTTTTTAGTGCCCTTTACCCTCCCAGAATCTAGTCTTTCCTGCAGTTGTTTATCTTTTCTTCTAAAACTACCAGAACAAATCACATTTATACAACCTAATGGTTATATCATGCTTTCATATCTGCCATTTTCTCTAATCTTTACAACAATTTGGTCAAGTAGTATTGCTTCCATTTTGTTAAAGAAATATGCAGACATTTAGAAGGTTTGGGGACTTATCCACTTCCATAGAACTAGTAAAAAACAGATCTAGTCCTTGAACCTAGAGTTTGTAGATTAGTGATCTTTCTATTACATTGATTTGACTTTAATCACTCAGAGGGAGGAAGTACTTATTTCTTAACCATGTCAAAAGCAGACCTTCATATAGAGGCAAAAAAGTATTATGAATGAACAAATCATCTATGGTGAAATTTCAAACATGAGTAAGAAGATATGCTCTTAGACAATAATAGAATGGTCTTTCCAGCACTTCCCAAATCACACTGCTTGGACAATAAATTGAGGGAACATATCATTCATACGTATGTTTGATTTCTCAGGACAACGTAGCATATATCTGAAATAAATTTTATGAAAGTTAACAATGGAAGGAGAAAACATTCAGAAAATATAATCCTGAAAAAAAAGAGTCATTTATATTATATCCAATGAAAGAGCTTTGAAAGAACAGCTCCATCCTCTATGGCAGTGATCTCTTCATTAGTATATATTCAAAACTGTTGACCAAAATCACTAATATGGACACTCCAGAGCTGCTCTGAAAAGCATTTGACTTTACTCCATGAGACTTGGGAAAAGTGATATTTGACAGAATAGTGAGGCACATTTCAAGAAAAAACTGATCATTATTGAATATTTTATCATGATTTATAAGATTTTGAGATGTGAAAAAGCATTTTGGTCATGTTTAAAGATTGATTGCCCCACAACACCCTAGGGAGAAGAATAGTACCATTATTCCCACATATTTTTGGACACTGAGACTCAAAGCAACTGAATGACTCAAGTGATTTTCATACTGGACTTCACTTTAAGAAGAGCTAAAATCTAACCTTTACTTAAGCTGTGTGTCCTTGAGTAAGTAATTTAACTTCACTGGACCTTACTTTCCTTATTCGTAAAATGGAGATGTTAATAGAACTTTTCTCACAAAGCCTTTGTTATGATCACATAAAATAACATAAACTCTATAGCTTTGAAATGCCATACAAATACTAGTTAGCTATTATTGAATGACTTATTCTCAAACACATAGCTAATCAAAGCTAGTATGCAAAATTCAGATCTCACTCCATTTGGCAAAATGTTTTGAAAGTGAAAGACAGGATCCAAGAAAGAACCCATCATTCCGGAATATTATCCCTGATAATACATTTTAACATGCAAAAAGATAGCTATCAATATTTCATGTTAATCAAGTGATTAATATTAAAATCTACAAAATTAATACTTAAATAAAACATTTTTATTTTGACATTGGGTTTTCAATGTCAACATCTATGTCGTTGAGAACTGTTCAATGGCAGAGGAGGAACTGTGTTATATGTCAGAAGGTACCATATAAACCAGGAAGGACAACTTGATAAAACAGTGATGACTCTGACTGCCTATTTGTGACTTAAGGGACTACTGTGAGTTGAAGAGAACAGTAGGATAATTGAACTTGTATGAAAGGAAGGAATCAGTGTGGAAAACTAAAGTCATTCTTCCATTGAAAGACTGAGAATATTCAATGTTATTGCTTGTTCTGTGTCAAAAAAGAATGCAAGAGGACAGCTTGAAATGCAAGTTTTAAATACAAAGGTGATTTGATTTCAAACTCTTCTTTGACCCCAGAGCAGGACTCCATTCAGAAATTTCCTGGAAGAGTAGGAATATGGTTTCATTGAACTATAGAATGCCAAACATGCAAGAAAACTTAGAGATCAATTGACCCATTTTATAGATGAAAACATTGAGGTCGAGAAGTAATGTAAGTTGCCCAAGGTTATCCAGTCTTGAAGTAGTCTTCCCACAGACTCACTGTACACCCACTGGCAGAAACCTGGTCAGATGGCAGGGGACTGTTTCATTTTTCTTTAAAAAAGAGATAACACAAACATCAAGCCATTCCCCAACTGATAAATGGGCAAGGGACATGAATAGGCAGTTTTCAGATTAAGAAATCAAAACTATCAATAAGTACATAAAAAAGTGTTCTAAGTCTGTCATAATTAGAGAAATGCAAATCTAAACTACTCTGAGGTAACACATCAAACATAGCAGATTGACTAATATGACAGCAAAGGAAAGTAATAAATGTTGGAGGGGATGTGGCAAAATTGGGACACTAATGCATTGCTGGTGGAGCTGTGAATTACTCTAACCATTCTTGAAGGCAATTTGGAACTATACCCAAAGGGCTTTAAAAGAATGTCTGCCCTTTGATACAGCCATACCACTTCTGGGTTTGTACCCCAAAGAGATAATAAGGAAAAATACTTATACAAAAATATTTATAGCTGTGCTCTCTTTGGTGGAAAAGAATTGGAAAATGAGGGAGTGTCCATCAATTGGGGAATGGCTGAACAAATTGTGGGATCTGATGGTGATGGAATACTATTGGACTGAAAGGAATGATGAACTGGAGGAATTCCATGTGTACTGGAAAGGTCTCCAGGAATTGGTGCAGAGAGAGAGGAGCAGAACCCAGAGAACATTGTACACAGAGATGGATACAATCTTATACAAATGGCACAATCCAATGTAATAGACTTCTACTAGCAGCAATGCAATGATAGAGGACAATTCTGAGAGACTTATGAGAAGAACACTATCCACATCCACAGAAAGAACTGTGGGAGCAGAAAAGCAGAAGAAAACATATGATTGATCACATGGGGATGTTGACTAAATGATCACTCTATTACATATAGTAATAATATGGAAATAGTTTTTGAACAATGATACATGTAAAACCAAGTGGAATTGCTCATTGGCTCCAGGAAGGGGGTGGAGAGAGGAGAGGGAAAGAACATGCATGTAACCCTGGAAAAATATTCTAAATTAATTAAATAAATAAATAACTTTTTAAAATAAAGAAAAAAAATCACACTGAAGCAGACAATAACTGTATTATTCCCAAAGTTGGGAGCTTCCCACTCAGGCCAGGACTAGACACTTTGGCTGGATATCAGAGTAAGCTGGATTTGATAGCAGAGATTATTTGGAAGTGGATATCAACCCAAGGCATCAGAGCAGAAAGTGAATATCTGGAGTGGAGTGAGGTAGAATTGATACTATGCTACAAATGAGTCTAAGAGGGGATGATTTAGAGAGATGGAATCCTGAACCAGGGGAAGACAGCCAGGGTTGAGTTTCATCAAGCTTTTCCTTGATTTGCTTTGCTCATCCTTTTGTGATCAGGTCCATATTTTAATGACAGCTGAGGAGATACTAGTAGTACTCCTGCAGTTTGCTATAAATTAGATACAGGTTGATAACTTATTGTCATTGGCAACTCTGCATGCTCTGCATGGAAGCATCCACTTCTAAGTAGGGATGAAAAAGAATTAACAGTGATAATGTGGAAACGGACTTTTTAATGTCACACAACAGATTACTTCCTTTCAATGAAGGGTTTTTCTAAGGTGAAGTTGTTGTGGGTTGATGTGGGAGGCAAAGCCTGAGACTCCATTGAGCAAAGCTCTGGGGACATAGAAGGCACAGCCCTGGGCCATAATGCAGCTGAAATTTGTCACATATCTCATCTTTCCCCCTTGAGGCCTGTAGCACAAAATCACTAATGTATGCATTTCCTTGCATAAGGGTTAAAATGGGGGTTTTGACAAAATAAGAGAGCAGCTTTTCATAATTTAAGTTTTAATGAGAATATAGTAGAATTATAAATTAATAGTGTCCCTTTAAACAAGAGAAAACTTCTATCAGCTTTTAACAATTAACAATTTAGTTTAATTAAAATAGACATAGTAAAAGAATATATTAAAGGAGGTGAAGATAGAAAAGAGGAAAGAGAGATTACTAATCTTATGCCCTATAAATATACCTAAAATTTCTAATACTACCTAAAATTCCTAATTACCTCTAACTGTCTTCTGAGGACAGCTGCTTCTTGCCTGGAAAACACCAGGACTATCTAACCTACACTGTCTATAAATGATTCACTAACTGCCTAACTCCCTAAAATAATAGGCAGCTGCCACTCACTCACTCCTTCAATCAGTTTTCTAAAGCAGCCCAAACTGTCAGTAGCCAACTGATAGCAGATCCTTGCCTATGAGACAGACCTCCTGCTCTCTAGAGATCCCAGAGACAAAAAAAACCCAAAACAAAACAAAATTCTTTAAAGGCTAAAGTCAAAAGCCCTCTCAGTAAGCTCAGGCCTGCCTTTATATTCCAGCAACTAAACACCAACTGACACTATCAGCAACCAATCCCTAATGACCACCTTACACCCAGCAGCCAACTTCCCCTCAACTCCTGGCCCTAAATGTCAGCAACTAGCAGCCTACAACTGATGCTGCCTCAGCAGGGGGCTCCCCGGTTCCTATTTCCTGTCACTGTGGGCTGATTAATCCCTATACATCTCCAGGTTCCCTGTTAAATTAAAGAAATTAAATAATTCCTTTTTACACTTGGGAATCTAAGTTAGGCTATTACATGTTGATTTATTATCCTATAGAAATCATTGTGTAGACTCGATGAGGTAAATATATTACATTCTATCATTTTACCAATCATTTACTTTTATTGTGTATGTGGAAATCTCTGGCTTGTTTGGCTCTCTTTAAAAAATAGTAGCTATTCTTAATAAAACTGGCCTTGATAGCTACCAGCTCTCTTGGTCCTCTCCACCCTGCTTTGTTTTCTCTTATTTTCTTTTGCCTCTGGTTGGATTGACCTGAAACTCATTTATGTGTGCCTTAAGCAATGTGTGTGTGTGTGTGTGTGTGTGTGTGTGTGTGTGTGTGTTTGTATAAAAACCTCTCCTAGGACTGTTTGTTACAATTTCTCCTTAGATAATATAGGTTCAAGTTCAGGATCTTACATGCAAACATCAGATTCCAGAGATGAAATAAGTTCTAATGGGGGTTGCCAGGGGTAGGGATGGGGTTATGCTGGCCTTGGAATCAGATAATCTAATTTCAAAATGAGGTTCTGGCTCTCTTACTATCTGACCTAAGGGAAAGCCACCTTTGCCTTTGCCTTTGCCTTTCTGGCCACTTAAGGACTGAATTTCAAAGTCTACAAATTAATGATATAGATGTGTACCCTGCATATTAATATATCAGTTAGTTTCGATGACTAGTGGAAATAATGGATGTGAAAGTATGTTGTAAACCATCAAGTAGCAGATAAATATAAGGCATTATTATCATGAAATCCATCAGAATGTATAAATCAGGGGGCAGCTGAGTGGCTCAGTGGATTGAGAGCCAGGCCAGAGATGGAAGGTCCTAGGTTCAAATCTGAACTAAGACACTTCCCAGCTGTGTGACCCTGGGCAAGTCACTTGACTCCCATTGCCTAGTCCTTACCACTCTTCTGCCTTGGTGCCAATACCCAGTATTGACTTATATTAGATTATAATTATAATTTTAAAAAAAGAATGTATAAATTATTGCCATCATTCTTGTTATTATTGACATTGAATAGTATGTTTGGATGAGACTTCTGGATCACCTCATTTTCTGAAGAATGTGACTGAATTGATAAAGGCAGAGAACTGTCTCTTCTGTTTTTGATAATTTTTTCAAGGGATGTTTGTCATATCTACCTACCTGCTTGTTCTCTTTATTGGTCTCTTTAATGCATAGTGCCGCTGTGCTTGTGCTTCCTACAGGTTAGATTGCATAAGGTTTGGATTTGAAGCCAATCTTTTGCATAAAAGGAGACATTTTTTGATCCTCTCATTTCTGTCAGAAAGAGAAAGTCAAAATACTTTTGGCCATATCATTTCTAATTTTATGGACAATAAAATTTTTAAAAATATTTTCAACAAAAATGCACCTATTTTTCTCTTTCTTTCACTATTTGCTCCCTCAGGAAGGAAATAAAAGAAAGCCAGAACCCTTGTAACAAATATACTTAGCCAAGAAAAACACCTGCCTAAATTGACCATGTTCAAAAATGTCTGCCTCATAATATTCAGTCAATCACCTATCAATCATAATGTGAGGAACATTCATCAGCAATTCTGGAATCATGATTGATCACTGCATCAATCGGAATTCTTAAGTCTTTCAAATTTTTTTATAGTTGTTATTAAAACATAAATTATTTTCCTGGTTCTGCTTACTTCACATTGCATCATTTCATGCAAATCTTTTAAAATCTCTCTGAAACCATCCACTTCATTGTTTCTTATACATTACAGTATTCAAATATATTCAGATGTCATAATTTATTCACCCATTCCCCAAATGATGGGTACCCCCTTAGTTACCAGTCTCTTGCCACTACAAAGAAAGATATATTTTGAAGAATTGTGTCTAGAGGATCTTTTCTTTGTTCCTTTGAGTGATATAGGCCTTTTAATAATGTTGTTGAATCAAAGTGTATATACACTTATTTGGAGATTTCCTAATAAATGCTTTTTAAATGAATAACAAGTAGTTTAGATTTTTGGTATAATTTATTCCTCTACCAGGAATGGTGTTCCTAATGTAAGTGCTGATCCTTGAAAATGTAATTCCCAATTGAAACAAAAAAATGATTCTCATTATTTACCAGTTCAATGTGGTAGGAAACCTGCATGAAACCTGGATTTGTAGGTCAAAGTTACCATGGCATTTCACCAACAGAATGTGGCTTCTTCATCTAAAGAGAGCAACAAAATGACACAGAGATTGTAAAGAATAAGCAATGAAATACACGCATGTAACAAATTGGCTGCTTTACATATCTGCTCCCTCTTTTAAAAGAAGTGGATGTCTTCTTTAGTCACTCCTAGAAGGAAAATAATGTGATTATGGGGAAGAATTAATTCGAAAGTGGCATGTTTGATACTTACTTTCTCTCTCTCTGGGACTTAGTTTCACCTTCTGTAAAAAATAGGGTTCAGCCATATTAGAAGTTATTTACCTTTTTTTTGTCATAAACCCCTATGCAAGGATACTATTTTAAAATGAATAAAATAAGATATTTAGGATTTCAAGTTAATAAATTATACTGAAATGCAGTGATAGGAATATATATGTATAGATACAAAATAGGTGTATACATGTATATATGTATGCACACATACCCACAGATACAATGCACGCACATATGTGAGCACATATATGTATGTATGCGTGCACACATGTTCATGGTTGCCAGTTATGAACCCCAGAGGTAGAAGTTCTGTAAGGTCTCTTCTGGATCTAACATTTTAGAATCTTATTATTCTAGTTTTTCAGTCACAGAAGAGATCTTGTCCCACAGGCACAAAAGATGGTCCTAGGTTACCCTGGGTTTAAGGAGTTTGGGATCCACCCAACTGTACTATCACTTAGCCCACATCTCACTATTTTATATATGAAGGAATATGTTAAATATATTCTAGAATATGGAGAATCTCTAGCTATAGAATTCTTCAGATCTCTCAGTCTAGTAACCTAGTGAGAAAAAGAAAAAAAGGAAATCCATTAGGGCCTCTTTTTGCTGAGGTCATGATCTCTTTGGACCTCTGCTTCATTTTCTAGATGACCACTAAGCATTACTTTATTTTAGAATTTTGTCAGGCATGGAAGTTAAGATTGCCATAACCTATAATTTGCAGAATTTACTTTCTTACTGTTTCTAAAGAATAAGGATGGCATTTATCCTTCTATAGTCCTGTGATACTCCTCTGTGAGCTTTCAGAGATCACTGATAACTGCTCAGCATTCTCATTCAACAGTTCTTTCAGTACCTGTCACAGAAGTACTGTGGCCTATTTGTACCAAATGACCTGAATTCATCAAGAACAGTTAAGTATTCTATTACTATTTCTTTTCTTATCTTGGGTTTCTACTCCCTATTAGGCCTGTATATATAATTTTTTTTTTGATTCAGTTCTTTTCAATTCAAAAATAATTCTCCTTAGTAGAGAAAAAAAGAAGCAAAATAAAAGCTGAGTCATCTAATCTTCATGGTCTACAATAATCATCCCATTTAGTTAAGGAGGATTATTTATATTATTGCTGTTCCTCTTTTACCCAATATAGTTCCTTCCAACCTTTTTTTTTATTCTCGGTAGTTTTCCTTTCCAACCTCAGCTTATTCAGTTTTAACACTCTGGCACTGTTCTTATGACACCATAGAATCCTAAAGTTCTTTGGGACAACTAGATGGTATGGGGAAAAATGTGCTGGGCCTGATGCCAAGAAGACTCATCTTCCCAAATTTAAATCTAATCTTAGACAATTGTTAACTGTGGGATCCTGGGCAAGTCACTTAAGAAGAGGAAATCTTAGTTAACTAGGTTCTGAGATCATGCTACTTAGGAAACTCTTACCTTCCTTCCCTTGCCCCAGCCAGAAGTCTGAGCCTCAGGGACAACAGGAACAATAGGGCAATATAAACTCCCTTATCAGGCCACATGAATAAGCATGTAAACCTTTACCACAACACAGCCATTAATAGCTATGAGGAAGGAACAATTCCATGATAGCCTCCCAACCTTCCCCCTTTGTCCATACCTTAAAAATGTGCTATGCCCTCAAGATTTCTCTAGGAAAAAAAAAGAAAAAAAGGAGAGACTGGTCAGATTTATCTGCTTCCTTTCATGGACCAATTTAAATTCCTCCTACCCTTAATCCATTCTCCTTAGAATCTCAGCTAATCAATTTATCCTGTGGGCTCCTCCTATCAAAGGAATCCATCAATCATTAGTCCTAAGGTATGGCTCCAAACTAGTCAATTAATCTTAGGGTATCCTGTGAGATCTAATCAAACATCTTTAGTCATTCCTTTAAGATGCCATTGGGCATATTTATATCTCCATAGAAAAATGTAATCAAAAGTCCTAGGCTAAAGGTCCTGGCTCCTTAAATTCATGAAGCCTACATGCATTTTCATCCTATATCTTCCAGAATCAATAATGATCACTGCATTTGATCTAGATGGAAACCTTCTAGTGTTTGCAGTAAGCTTTGGCCAGATTCATATACATGCCAAATTTGAAAGTAGACCCTGAGAAATTGATCAGACAATTGGACTAGATCAGGCTTATTATACATTGCTAGGTCTGCCTTATTGTACTCATTGCAATATTATTCTGGTTCTGCTTTCTTCATTCTTCAACAGTTTATACATATCTTAACCATATTTTAATTACTCATAATTATAATTCCTTGGGATAAAATAATTTTCTATTCATATACTACAATTAGTTCAGTTTGTAATTCATAAGAACCCAGTTCCAGTTTTTTGCAACAACAAAGGTTGTTATTATGAATATTTTATCAGTTATTAAATTTTGTCATTGTTAACTCCTGAATATCTTTGTCCTCTCTTTTTCACTCACACAACCTAGCTCAAGCCCTTGTTGCCTCTTATTTGGACTACTGCAATAGCCTCCTGTTTGGTTTTATTGTTTCACATCTCTCTCCATTTCAATTTATCCTCCATAGAACCATGAAGGTGATTTACACAAAAGTGCAGGGTCACCACAGCATTCATTTATTCAGGCAACTCTGGTGACCATCTAGGATCAAATAAGCCCTCTTTAACATTTAAGACACTTTATAATCTGACCTTTCTTATTTTTTCTTTTCTTTAAAAATTTAAAACCCTCACTTTCTGACTTAGATTGAATACTAATGAACTTTTCTAAAGCAGAAGAGCAGTAAGAGCTGGGCAAATGGGATTAAATGACTTTCCCAAGGTCACACAGCTAAGAAATGTTTAAGGCCATATTTGAAATCATGTGGGGCTCTCTACATAATGAACCACCTAGTTGCTCCTCCTTCCTACTTTTTCAGTTTTTTTACACATGACTCCTCTTCACTGTTTCTCAGACAAAGGAGTCTACTTGCTATTCCTCCCACACAATGCTCCATCTTCCAGCTTGTGTCTTTGTACTGGGTATGTACTAAGCCTGGAATGCTTTCCCTCTTATACCCTTCCTTCTTGAATTGCTGGTTTTCTTCAAGACTTAGCTCAGACACCATTTTCTTTGAGAGATCACACCTGGTTCCCTTAATGTGATGGTGTATTCTCCTCCATCAGATGCACAGGAAAAAAAAGTCATTGACCAAATATTCCTCAGTAGCTTCATAAATTTAAAAATAATTTGCATAGCCAAATCCCAAGATAAAGGCTAGGTGTAGTGGCTGGGGAAGAGGCAAAATACTGTATATATATATATATATGTATATATATATATATATGTCAATTTTACTGTATAATACTATGTATACTTTATCATTGACTTTATTTTTCAATTCATAATTCTATTTATTATCATGGTACAGTATTTAATGTGTCTGAATTTTAGTATATTTTAAGACTGGCATAATGGTATTATTTTGTGAATGCTTTCGTAATATAGATTAACTGAAGTGGATGGGGCAAATTCATATTACATAAAAATTGCTTAAAATAGAGGTCTATGCAATGGTCCACTTATATAATGTGGAAATGCCCTATATTAACTGACATAGGCTTAGAACCATAGGGACCTAAATGGTCAGTTAGCTCAACTCTTTCCTTTTTTGTTAATCCTTTATCTTTTGTCTTAGAATTAATACTAATTATTGAGTCTAAGGCAGAAGAGTAATAAGGGCCAGGCAACTGTGGTCAAGTGACTTGCCCAGGGTCATACAGCTAGGAAATGTCTGAAGCTAAAATTTGAGTTCAAATTCTCCCAACTTAGGCTCCTTCAAACTTTTCCCTTTACAGCTAAAGAAACTCAGTTCCAGAAAAATAAACAGAGCATGGATTTGAAACTATATCTCCTGAGGACTTCTGGGTTAAGATGGCTGCAGAATAGAAGCAGGGTACTTTACTCTCCTAACCAACCCATACAGCATACCTCCAAAAGAGAAAAAAAAACAAATCCAGATGAAAAAAGGGACTCCACAATAGGGCATAGTATAGAAGATATGTGGGATTTGGGCATTTCCATTCAATATAAAGGGGGGAAATAGCTCCTATCAAAACATGAGCTGATCAACCTTACCCTAACCCACCCACAGTACCAGAGTCAGAGGCTGTGCACCAGAGTTAGAGTGAGTGGGGAACACAAAATCTAGCTTCTTGGCAGCTAACTGGGACTACCAGGAGCTTGCCCCTGAGAGCAGCAAGACTTGAGACCCCGAGAGGCTAGAGAGCATAGACGTTGGGCATGGGAATGGAGCTGAGAGAGGCAGAGGACAGTGGAACCAGCCCAGTGCACTGAGACTCAGGGGAGAACCTCAGGCAGAAGAGCAAGCATGGGCCAATTTCCGGGCCCTGGGCAGCAGACTAGGACCACCAGGGACTTGACCCTGAAAACAGCTAGACTAGAGACCCCAGGAGGCTGGGGAGCCCAGACCTTGGGTGCAGGAGTGAAACTGAGAGGGGCCACAGATAGCAGAGGCCTAGCAGACAGTGGAAGCCAGGAGACTAGCAAAGTAGCCTCAGGCAAAAACTGCTCCTTAGCTCTATACACAGAGAGTCTGCCTGCCTCACTCAGACTACTGGCTGAGAAAGCATAATAATGACAAGCACTACCCAAGAAATAACCACCGAAAAGACCAAGAGAAAAGCTCTAACACTTCATAACTTCTGCACAGAAAAAACCCAGAAAGCAGAGGAGGACAAACAATTTAAGACATCCAAACCTGTCCAAAAAAGTGAAAATTGATCACAAGCTCTTTAAGAGTTCAAGTCTGAGATCATGAGAAAGATGGAAGAGATCTGGCAAGAAAAGTAAGGGGCAGCTGGGTAGCTCAGTGGAGTGAGAGTCAGGCCTAGAGACAGGAGGTCCTAGGTTCAAACCCGGCCTCAGCCACTTCCCAGCTGTGTGACCCTGGGCAAGTCACTTGACCCCCATTGCCCACCCTTACCACTCTTCCACCTATGAGACAATACACCGAAGTACAAGGGTTAAAAAAAAAAAAGAAAAGAAAAGTAGTAAATAGTTCAAAAAGAAAATAACAGTTTAAAAGGCAGAATTTTGTAATTGGAAATTGAGGTTCAGAAATCAAATGAAAAGATAAGCAAATTGAATACCAGAAATGACCAGCTGGAAGCCATGAAGAGCCAGATAGTCCAGACTAAAAAGGAAAACCAAAAAATTATAGCTAGAATTGGGCAAGTAGAGGCCAATGATCTCACAAGACAGCAAGAATTAATAAAGCAAAGTCAATTGACTGATAAAATAGAAGGAAACATGAAATATCTCAATGAGAAGATGACAGATCAAGAAAACAAGTCTAGAAGAGACAACTTGAGAATTATTGTTCTTCCAGAAAAATTAGACAAATATAAATCTAGATATCATACTACAAGAAATTATCCAAGAAAACTGCCCTGATGTCCTTGGATAAGAGGGCAAAATAGACATTGAAAGAGCCCATAGAACACTCTCTACACTGAATCCTCAGAAGACAAGTCCCAGGAATGTAATTGCTAAATTCAAAAACTTCCAAGGTAGGGATAAAATATTACAAGAAGCCAGAAAGAGACAATTCAGATATCAAGGAACACCAATCAGGATTACACAACATCTGTCAGCATCCACACTACAGGATTGCAAGGTTTGGAACATGATATTCAGAAAGGGAAGAGAATTGGGTCTACAACCAAGGATCACCTACTCATCAAAACTGACTATATACTTCCAGGGGAAAGTGTGGGAATTCAACAAAATAGAAAATTTCCAAGTATTTGCACAGAAAAGACCAGGACTAAATGGAAAGTTTGATATTCAACCACAAAAACCAAGAGAAACATGAAAAGTTAAATAAGAAAGAGAGGGGAAAGAAAGAAAACTCTTATATTTAAATTTCCTTCTTCAAGGGCTTCAAAAAGATCAAATTATTTGTATTCCTATATGGAGAAATATTATGTGTAATTCTAAAAACTTGTACTCACTATTATAGTAATTAGAAGAATTAGTCATAAGAAATCGAATCTCCTGACCTTATGTTTCATGTCCATTTTACTTCACAGTTTTGGAAATAGTGTTTTTTAGCTTCTATACATCATTATTATCAAAAGCAGCAGCAGCAGCAGCATTCATACAACACTTTAAAGCTTGTTGGAGGTAATAAAGTACATTGTTAATCACAAAGAAACACAAATACAATAACTATCATTATTACTATGATAGTCTTCTCAGGGACAGGAACCATATCTTATTTTTCTCTGCATCTTTGCCAGCTTCAAGAGCTTTTTATATTTTAAGTACTCGTGAGTGAGAATGTCATAGGATAGTGAAATAACGTTGCATTTGTTTATTTGTTTTTTTTTAACTAAATGAATGAGTGAGTGAATAAATGAACATACTGTATATCCTTTGGCAAGTTTATTTTATATCCCAGAGTCAATTAACCTCTCTTGAAGCTAGTGTTGACAATACTATTTTACTTTGGGGTTGGTTATTGAAGAATAACTAATAGAAATTAAAACCTACATACAAAATAGTAACTACACTGAAACCACCCTGGGGAAAAAACCGTTATCAACAGCTTTTCATAGTCTATGATTTGAGCTTTAGTATGCTTCACATCAAGATCCTAGCCTACAGAGCTATGAAAAACACATCTATCTAACTCTAACCTTGAGAATCTCTAAAGTTGTTGTCATTCTTGCATTTGGATTTGAGGATCATGAAGTGACTTTTACTATAAAAAGATTAATGAATGGCTACATATACATATATATATATATGTGTGTGTGTGTGTGTGTGTGTGTGTGTGTGTGTGTGTGTGAGTGTGTGTGTGTTATCATTGGCTATTTTAAGTTTCTCTGTGTAAAAAGACAAATGTCTATCAAAGCTGTTTCCTACTCTTATGTTGCCAGATACTTTATTGCCTGGACTGATACCAAGTTAAAATAATACCATTTAAATTTCCAAAGAAACCATTGAAAAATACAGTTTTCCCCATAGAAATAACCTTACAGATAGTCAACTGCACTTTTTTAACAATCAACATTAATGTCAATGAGAATATAAGGTTTTTTGGGTAGGAGGGGCAGAGATTTGGAATGGGAAGTGATGAATTGCATATCCACTCAATCCAATTTAATGCAAGGAAATTAGCTCCAATTCATTAAGCATCTACTTTGTGTAAGGATGGGCATTAGGAAGTTCAAATTACATATGCCCAGTCTTTTGGATATCCCAGTCCTACTGGATACACTAGTTCACCAAAACATTAGTTTCCCTCTGAAATCTCCTATTACACAAATATGGTTATGAACTCATTCCTTTCAGTTTATAATAACATATATAAGTAAGTGATATGAGATACATAAATGTGAGATTTAAAAAAATTTCTCATTTCCATTTGTAAACACATTCCAATATTCATTGACTTTTCTTATTTTTTCTATCCTATCCAGTAACCATTTCATCTGGCAACTCCCCTTCATTGATATACATTTTAAAAAGTAGCTGATGTCCACAATTCCTTACCACCCATTCATAACATGACCCTATTGTATGTTTTGACTCACTTTCTGAGCCCATCACTCTACTGATGCTATTCTCTCAAAAGTTGCCAGTGACTTCTTTTTCATCAAAACTAATGGCCTTCTTTTAATTTTTTTCTTTCTTCAAATCACAATAACTTTCCATGCTATTGACACTTCCTCCTTCCAGACATGTCTCTTCCTTTGTCTTCAGAGACAACACAATTTCCTGATTTGCTTCATTCCTCTCTAAGCTTTATCTCTGTGTCCTTTGCATTCTCTCAGACAGTTAACTGTGGTGTTCTCTCAGACTCTGCTTTTTTTTTCTTTTCTAAACCTTTACTTTCTATCTTAGTAATAACTCCAACATGGAAGGGCAAGGGTAGGCAAATGGAATTCAGTGACTTTCCCAGGATCATATAGCTAGGAAATGTCTGGGGTCAGATTTGAACACAGGCTATCTAACCTCTGAGTCTGGTGTTCTATCCACTGTGCTGCCTAACTGCCCTCAGATTCTATTTTTATCTCTCCTTTTTTACCCCTCTCTTTTGTCTCAAGGTCAGGTATGACCTTCATTTGTAAATGACTTTTAAAGGTTAACGTCTATCCCTGATTTCTACTCTATTTTCTATAATCAAATCTTCAGCTGACAGCTATTCATCTCCCTGGTACATGTGAAAAACTCATCCTGTAATTGTTCCTCTTCCAAAAGACCAATTTTCTTTCTGACTTCACTATTCTTATGTTGGCACAAATATTTATTTTTTGTCTGAAACATAGTCTTCTGCTCCCTCATCTCTACTTAACTAGGAATTAAATCCTGTCTGTTCTATCTCACTAACAGTTCTCAATTCCAACTCTGTTCTCTGTAACTATGGTCACTAGTTATGTAAATTAAAGGTCTGTTACCTATCTCAGTCTCCTCAGTGGTTTTCCTGATGTTATTCTTTCCCTCTTCCAGTCTATCTTAATGTTATTGTTACAATAATTGTCTTCATGCATGGATCTAATCATGTCATTCTTTTGCTCAAAACCCTGCATTAATTCTATATTTTCTCTTCAACAAAATTAAAATCTCTTAGTTTCACTTTCAAGACTACCAAGAATTTGTGGAACTATCCAAAATTATAGAATCTCCTCCATGTACTCATCCAGCCAAACTTGAATATGCCTTTCCTTAATATACATTCCTACCTCTATTCCTTTAATTATATTATTTCCTCTTGTCCTATCTTAATTTTTGAAAGGCTTTTCATCTTTTGAAGTAAAACCCAATTGGCATATTCATTAGTTTCTCTAGATGGTAATACCATTTTTAGCTATCATAAGCCTTTTTTTACAATACACTTATTACTTATTTTATTTTAATTATTATTTTAGGTGTCATATAATTTTACTAAATGTTAAATTTTATATTGGCAGGTATTCTGTCCTATTTAATTTCTGTATTTCTTCCAGGGTCCAGAATAATAATTTGTTCTTAGTGTAAAACAATGGGGCACCAGGGATGTTAAAATGTGACCTAAATCATTTGTGGGTACACACACTGGGTTGGAGACAAGACCAACTAGGATAGGGAGACCAGAGTTCACTATTTTTAACTGATAGGAATGGCAGTTGGCCCCAGCGGACACCCAGCTCACCCTAGGCCAGGGTTTATGGAACCAGCAGGCAAAGGTAAAAGTTTTTAACAGTTTAATTATGAGTAACTAAATAAAAGACGGGATAGGGGATTCTACACTAGAAAACCTAAAGGGTAAAACACAGGGGCAAGGGGAGGACTTGACTATTCTAAATCTAATTGACCTAAGCCAGGCAGGGCCCAAAGGAATAGTATTGGAGTCACTAGGAAGGCTGCTTCAAACCTGGTTCCAGCCAGGCTTGACCAGCCCAGCTAAAGGGCCTGAGGGTGGCTTTGAGGGTTCTCACGGTAATCCAAAGATGATCACAGAATGCCAAGAGCCAAGGTGGTCCAAGGTACCCAAGTAGAGAGTGTGCTTGAGATGCTGTTCACCAGATCCCAAACCCCTCCTCCACTTGGTGCAACTCTGCAGGTCTTGTCCACTTGCTGAAAGCCACCACCACTCAGGATCCCAGGGAATCAAGATGCAGGGTGTCCTTAACTCTGAGATCTCCCAGGGCTAGCAACAGTTTGTGCCAACCACTAATGGAGTCCCTCTCAGAGCACAAGCCCTACTTCCTGCTCCTTCATTCCATCTTGGAATCTTCCAGCCCTTCCTGCTAGGTCCATATAAACTATATGCAACGAATACCAAATAATCTTCCTCACAACAATAGTAAGCATTACTAAATGTATGATAAGTGAATGAATGAATAGGAGGGAAAAAAGTATCATGGATGATTCAGAAATGGGAGATGTCTTCCACTGATCCTCATTTTTAACATTATTCATTCATATATATTAAAAAGAGGCATTGATTTTTTCATGTAAATCTAGAGTGCTTCTGGTATACTGGAGCGTTCTCCTTGATTCTTTGTAGTTTACTAGTAGTAATGTAGAGAATAAATATTCTGAGATATATTGCTCGATGACAAGGAGAAAGGGTCAACGGATCACTGATTTATTCAGGCTACTCCAACAAGCCAAGTTATAATACAGAGGTCCCTGGAGGTGGAGTGGGGACGGTGGAGGAAAATAATGAAAGCAGTTTTCTTGTATCTCTGTTTCTCTGCCTCTCTCTCTCTCTCTCTCTCTCTCTCTCTCTCTCTCTCTCTCTCTCTCTCTCTCTCTCTCTGTTTAATTTGAAGAAGTAGAGCTCTGAAAGTACTTGTACTAGATGGGTTGTGGTAATGTTTGTGCTAGTATTGTATGATGAAGGGGTAAGAATGAACAGTGGTTATTGACCAAGTCAGATGAGAGTTAACAGAAAGTAGGAGAGAGCAGAGGAGCGTTAATAATATGATTGTGATGTTAGCCTGGACATTTTCAATCTTCTATAAAGAGATAAGCTAAAAAGAAGGTCTTCAAAGTTGTTGACTGAAAAAGAGCTTCATGGAAAGTAGCTGGAAAAGCCGACACGTATCTGTAGTTTTCCTGCTTAGGGAAGAGCTTTGCCAGTGTATGGTAGATAAAATAACAGATGAAACTAAAACTAGCACTTTTACTAAAGACTCAGATGAAAGTATTATGCATGACTGAAAGAGTAGGTTGCAATATCTGACAAAAGAGCTGCAGCAATCCTCTATGCAATAGAGAAAAGCTTACCAAGTACGGCACTGCCTACCTTTAATGGGTAAAAGAATTGATTGACAGAGTTGTATCCCTCTCACATGGAAGAGAAGGTTACTAGCCAAAGAATCCCTAGTGGATGGTGGACAAAGTAGCAGGTAGCCCTGAAGATAGCTGTTTAGCAAAGAACTTAATGGAGTAAATACATGATGAGTAGTGGGTAACAGGATAAAAAAAATGCATATTGATGCCATAACCACAAGGCAAAGCTCTGTATCATCAGAGGCATTATAGACCTTCTCTTTCAAGCGTTCTGTCCACAGGCATTCCTCATTTTCAACCCCTCTCTTTGATCATTTTTCCCCTCACAGAGTATATATATATATATATATATATATATATATATATATATATACATTTAATGAGTAAACTCCAGATCAATGTGAGGGATTGTCCTGTTATTTTCTATTATTATGCTCTTTCATCAAATGCCTTTGCTTTGAATTAAATACATCAGGCTGAGTAATAAAAGTAATAAAATTCATATTGGTGGGAACTTATGAGGCCTCTTTTAGGAAAGGATTCTAGCTCTTAAAGTACTTAGAAACCAGAATAACATTTTGGGGAAACAAGAGAGAGACAGGCTTTGGGTTTAGATGCACAGTAAGAAATGACATCACCAGCAAACCCTGAGGAGAACAACATCAAATATACCTTATAAATACTTCAAATCAGAGCAAGGTGAGAGACACCTTAATATAAGTCATAAAAAAGGAATTATTTGGAAAGAAACAAAATTCTCTCTCTCTCTCTCTCTCTCTCTCTCTCTCTCTCTCTCTCTCTCTCTCTCTCTCTCTCTCACACACACACACACACACACACACACACACACACACACACTCCTTATGGTTCAAAACTCAATCCCCTGAGGCTTATTGTGCTGAAGTCACCATCATTTTCCAGTGAATGGAATCAATCAGACAACTACATTTGATCTCTTGTCATTTCACTGCATGATATTGAAAATATAAAGTGCTTATTCTGTCTTCACTGTCCATATGTTCAACAAAACAATGTGACAAGTACAAAAGAATCCAAAGTGCCAGAATTGAATTGTAAAGTATTAGTACACTGCAATAACAACAACAATAATCAACTTTAGCAAATATTTGCTATGCCAACACTGACAAATGAAGTTAGGAAGACGTAAATGTAAATTCTACCTTCAGTAAGCTACTTATATCCTAGAATACTTTTCATAGTGCAAGGGGCAGAGTGGTTGTTCAATTGTAAATACCCATAGATGTGCCTGGATGCACCAATATATTGAGTCCACAGTTGATTTTTTAATACTTCTGTGCTCAGCAACTATTTGTTAGATAAATGCAATCATTTATCCTGAATTGATGAGTTTGCTGCTTTTGAAATGGATTTTCCCTGGAGTTTGGTCCAAGCCTTGGAATTTTGCTGTGGTTAGTGGTGACCTAGCAAAAGAAGCAGAATAGAAGGCCACCTCAATCATTGACGAAATGGAGAAAATGACCAAGGGAAAGCAGGGAAGAAATAAATAAACCCTTGGACAAATACTGTGGTGGGAGGCATACTGTTGTAATAGGAAATTCCAAGAAAAGCAATCTGAATTCTCAGGATCCTTAGATGAACATCAAAAAAATACAAAGATAGACTAGCAGTGACATGAACTTAGAATTAAGCTTTTCAGGTTTATACTAATTTTATTTTTTTGTATTTGTATTTTTGTATTTATTTTTATTGTATTGTATTATTTGTATCTATTATACAAATACAACATTTAAAATCTGAAGTTCTTCTTCTTGCCCTTTCAATGAGTCTCTCTTTTACCATGTGTCCTCAAAGTAGCTATCATGAACCTTATCTTGGAAGGTTTTTTGTCTTCAAGTTTTCAGCATGCTAGCATTCAGTTAAACATCAACTAATCTCAAAGAAAACATTTGAAGCAGTGATGGGCAAACTTTTTGAGGAGGGGGCCAAAGGAAAGAAAATGCTCATCTGTTAGTCTGTTTCTAAGGCAATTCTTTCAAAGTTTCATTGTACTGTATCCTACTCATTGCATTTGTCAGATTAGGAATAATATTCCAGCCCCCCATCTGGCCCGCCGTTGGTATTTTGCCCATCACTGATTTAAAGTATTACCTCCACAAGGGTTATCTTTCTTTCATGTTATCTTAACTGCTTCCTTGACTCCTCTAAACGAGGCTGCTTATTTTGGGGCTATCATTTCCACTTCTTACTTGTTCCTTGTAATAGGTAACTTCTGGAAAAAGATGGAGACCAGCTTGAGTAATAGATCATTGGTTATAGAACTTAGAATTTACCCAGATGGCATGAGCCAAGGGCAAAAGGCAGTTGAGACCACCACTATAAAAGCCCAGGGGCAGAAGACTTCAGGGTCTCATTTCTTGAGAAGGGACTTGTTGGTGGTGAAGGGTGGGTAGGCTGATAGACCTGCATATCCAACATTTGTACCTGATTGTCTCATAATATCCATTGACCTATTACTAAACAAGGCTAAGAGATCAACACCAACACCAGCTATCAAGAAGAACATCACAAGCCCTTCCTTTCACTTGGTCTAGATGAGTGGTTCCCAAATTTTCTTGGCCTACTGCCCCCTTTCCAGAAAAATATTACTTAAGGCCCCCTGGAAATTATGAAACTATTTATTGAACTCAGGATAGACTTTAACACAAAAAAGTGTGGCCATCACCACTCCCCTGGATTGCTGCAGCACCCACCAGGGGGCGGTAGCGCCCACTTTGGGAATCATTGGTCCAGACCACAGCCGGGTCTGACCAGGGTCTGGGAGGGAGAGAAGCCTCTCCAGCTGGCTGCCAACCTGATACTTATTGATTAACCTGATCTAACTCCCATAGGGTTTAGTATAGCCATTCCCAAAACCACTTTCCTTGTCCTGATTCCTACCCCTTTGAGTTATAGCATTAAACACTTTGAAATATATCTCAAGTGAAACCTGAACTCTTTCCACAAGCCAGTGAATAACTACAGTCAAAGGGGAAAGTGGAATTTACCTAAATTGCAGTCATTCGGCGTTATCCATCTCAATGCCAAATATCATCCTTATTACAAACCTTCATCCTCTAACCCAGTGGTTCCAAAACTTTTGGGGCTATCACCCCCTTTCCAGAAAAAAAAATATCACTTAGCCCCCTGGAAATTAATTTTTTTTAATTTTAATAGCAATTAATAGGAAAGATAAATGCACCTGTGGCCATCATCTCTGCCCTGGATCACTGCAGCACCCACCAGGGGGTGATGGCTCCCACTTTGGGAATCATTGCTCTAACCCAACTCCAAGCCAGGGCACTAGAGGAGCTGTGTGAACATTATACAGTTCCTCCCTTGATAACTTTGGCTTGGGCACTGTTTGTGGGGTCAGGTGCTTAGCTGAGCTGATCATTTATAATCCCTGTTGGTTACCAGCACACCTTGGTGGCTACCCAGGCATCCCTATCCTCACTCAGCCTAGATCCATTTGCCATCCAGGGATCTTGGGCCAGCTTGTCAGGTCCACGTAACAGAAGCACTGTCAACCACCCCTTATAACATCCTTCTCTTTTTCTAGTTCCCCTTTATGTATTTTCTTCCCTTTAGAATGTAAGCTTCTTGAGGGTGGGAACTATCTTGTTTGCTTATATTCATATTAGGCAACTTGGTAGCAGAGTACATAGAACATTGCCTTTAGAATCAGAAATATCTGAATTTATATCCTGTCTCATACACTCAGTAGTTGCAAGGTTAAAGGTAAGTCACTTTATCTCTCTCAGAATAATTTTTTTGCATGACATCCCTAAACCAAACTTACAGAATCATATCTCATGTGTATGTTAGTCTGACTGATAGACTAAGAATTCTAACTTTTCCTACCTTTTTCAAAGAGAGATACTTTATTTTTTTATTTACAAAATAATGTTATGAGAAGCTTATGCTTCTGGTTGAAATCTGCTCAGTTTTGTTTCAGACCAAAACATAATAGGACACTTTCTCATATTGTACTTATAGAAATCCAGTTCAATCCTGGATCATCCACATAGGATATCCTGAATGAGAAAATGAACTCAAACCTAAATAAGGCTAAAGACTTCTTCCTGGTTTTCTGTTCTTTGTTTCTTTTCTCTGTGGATATTCCTAATACTGCTGACCTGATAGGTATTTTATAAGTAACTATAGAGATGATGGAGATTGGAGAATAGATAAGAGGAGATATCATTCTGTGAAAAACTGATTGCTATTGCTCTTCATCCTAGCACTTATGCTTGACACTAGATTGAAACATGAAGCAGCCATAGGCAGACATTTGTCTTCTCTGGTGACAAAAATAACTAATAAAAGAAGAAAATGAAATCTGTTCTTGCTAGAGACTTAAAAGGGCAACATCACTGTTGTTCTGCAACCATCACTAAATACCAAATATTTCTCATCCTTAAAATCCTGTAAATCAAGGTATAAGACAGATTGAAAGGGGTTTGAGAGTCTTCCTAGGTTTTTAGTAAAAAAAATTCCATTTCATAAGAACTAATGAATGTTCCCAGTAAGCATTCATTTGGTCTTATTTTTGACAAGTTATTAATCTTATGCCTACCTGGTGAGTTATGTAGGAAGTTATATGCCCATGCTAAATTTATTTAGCATAAAACCAGGTCAGTCATATGCTATAGACATGTCCAGACTCAATTGTGTTCAGGCTCAATTGACAAAAGAAATTCCAAGAGCTAACTGAATATGGCATCAGTGATCAGGGATAGTCTTTCACATAAATATTACCCACTGACAACTGATCAAAGTATATAAATATAGCTGTGTCCTGAGCTCTCCTGTGACTAATTCCTCCACAACTTGATTCTTCGGTTCCATATCTTGTTTTGATTTACACAGTACCCCCACCTCTCTAAAGAAAGAGTAGAGAAGATTTTTCTCATCTACAATTGACCTACAGTCAACTAGTATTTTGAAGAGCTTATGCCAGGCATTGCAATAATCCCTAAGAATACAAAGAAAGGTAAAAGACAATACCTTCTCTTAATAAACTCACAGCTAAATGGGGGAGACAAAAGCTGCTAGAAAGAAATATTTCAAATACCATGGAGCTACAATCAAGACCACACAGGACCTAGCAGGTTCTACATTAAAGGACTGAAGGACATGGAATATGATATTCAGGAAGGCAAAAGATTTGGGTTTACAACCTAGAATCACCTATCCAGCAAAACTGAGCATATTCTTTCAGGGGGAAAATGGACATTCAATAAGATAGAAAATTTCTAAGCATTTCTGAGGAATAAGCTAGACATAAACAAAAAATTTGAAGTCCCAACATGAGACATAAGAGAAGCACAAAAAGTTAAATAAGAAAGAGAAAATTTAAGGGACTCATTAAAATCAAAATGTTTATACATCTACATGGAAAGAGGATTTCTGTAATTCTCAAAAATTACTCCTAGTAGTAGAGAAAATAGAAGGAATGTACTCAGAAAGAGGGTGGAGAAACAAGCTGATTATGATATGATGTACATGTAAATGTGATGATATGGAACAATATGTATGATATGATATGTATGCACATGAATGATGTAAACAAATCAATCAAGAGCTGAAAGAGAGGGTTGCACTGAGAGAAAAGGGAAGGGAGAGATAGAATGGGGTAAATTATGTAACATAAAGAGGCCTAAAAAATCGATATATAGTGGGGAGGATAAGGGTAGTGATGGGCAATAGTTATACTTTATTCTCATCATAACTGGCTCAGAGAGGGCAAAACAAGTATACTCAGTGGGGTATAGAATTTTATCTTATCCTATTCAGTGGTGTATAGAATTCTAACTTATCCCACAGAAAAGTAGAAGGGGAATAAGACAAGGGAAGAGGGAAGCAATTGGAGCAAGGGGGGAGTGGGTCAGTGACAAAAAAAAAAAAACGTTGGTGAGGAACAAAGAGAAAAGAAATAAATCAGGATTTAAAGGGGATCATATGATAAAGGGCAATACACAGCTCATAATTATAACACTGATTGTGAATGGGTTGAAGTCACTCATTAAACAGAAACAGAGAGTAGATTAAATTAAAAACGAAAATCCCACTATATTTTGTTTAAAAAACACATTTGAAGCAGTGTGACACATAGATTCAAGGTAAAATTGGAAACTAAATAATCTAATTCTTCAAAACTGGTGTGTCAAAAAAGAAATCATAGTAATAATTATGAACTTCATTTAAGAGAATGACATTGAGGAGACAACATATCAAAACCTAGGGGATACAGCCAAAGCAGTACGATGAGAAAATTTATATCACTGAGTACCCATAGCAACAAAATTGAGAGAAAGGAGATGAATTAATTGGGCTTGCAACTTAAAAGAAATTAGAAGAAGAAGAAATTTAAACTCCCCAGATTAAAAAAAATTAATGGGAAATCCTGTAAATTAAAGGAGAAATTAATAAAATTGAAAGTAAAATAACGATTGAACTAATAAACAAGACTAGTAGCAGGTACTTTGAAAAATCAAACATTTAAAGAAAAACTAATCTCAGTACTATACAAATTATTTGACAAAATAAGCAAAGAAGGAATCTGACCAAATTATTTTTATGACACAAATATGATATTTGTTCCAAAGCCAGGCAGACCAAAAACAGAGAAAGAAAAGTACAAACCAATATCCTTAATGAATATACATACAAACATCTTAAATAAAATACTAGCAAAAAGACTACAGCAAGTTATCACAAGAATTATCCACTATGACCAGGTGGGATTTATACCAGTAATGCAAGGATAGTTTAATATTAGGAAAATCATCCACATAATTGACTATATCAATAATCAAACCAACAAAAATTGCATGATTTTCTCAATAGATGCAGAAAAAGCCTTTAATAAAATACAACACCCTTTCCTTTTTAAAACACTAGAAATCATAGAAATAGAAAGGTCTTTCCTCAAAATAATAAACAGTATATATTTAAAACCATCAGCAAGTATCATCTGCAATGGGGACAATTTAGAAGCCTTCCCAATAAGATCAGGAGTGAAGCAAGGATGCCCATTATCACCTTTATTATTTAAAATTGTAATAGAAACCCTGGCAATAGTAATTAGAGAAGGAAAATAAATTGAAGGGCAATGAGGAGACTAAACTATCACTCTTTGCAGATGTTATGATAGTATACTTAAAGAATCCCAGAAAATCAACTAAAAGTCTATTGGAAATAAATAACAACTTTAGCAAAGTTGTAGGGTACAAGATAAACTCACATAAATCATTAGCATTTCTATAAATTTTGAAATGTGAGTCGGGGAACCTGGTAATAGTCACTAGATACTGGGTTGAGGTTTGGACCAGTGTCAAAGACCAGATGTTGGTCGACCACAGGCTGAAGACAAATTGATAGGCCTCAGTTCCTGTGGGTAGATGACAACACAATCTGACTGTTCTCAGTAGCTTATACACAAAGACCTTGGTTTATTGAAAAAAAAAAAACAGGATGATTGAGTGGACCAGGGAGACAGATTCCATAGCTCTAATATTTTCTAACTCCTCCCCAGAACCTGATCTGCAAAGGTAGCTTTGTTCCCAATAAATTGGGCTACTCTCTATATAGTCTCTATCTGCCTAAATTTAATCTAGTTAAGTATTCCTGACTAGCTGGTCCACTGAATTAAAACAGGATTGGTACAGTTTAGTCAAATGGGTTGGCTAGAGGTCTGAAGGCTGGAGCCCAGTTGATCTGGCTCTGTTTAGGCTAGATCAGTGATGGGCAAATTATGGTCCATGGGCCAGATTCAGCCCCCTGAAATGTTCTATCAGGCTTCGGGACATTATTTCTAATCTGACAAATACAATGAAACTTTGAAAGAGTTGCCTTAGAAACAGACTGACAGATGAGCATTTCCTTTGGCCCCTTCTTTAAAAAGTTTACCCATCACTGGGCTAGATATTAGAAGGAAAGAAATAAACTGGGAGAACATTTTTATAACAAAACTCTCTGACAAAGGTTTAATTTTCCAACTATATAAGGAACTAAGTCAAATTTACAAAAAAATCAAGCTATTCCCCAATTGACAAAGAGTCAAGGGACATTAATAGGCAGTTTTCACATGATGAAATCAAAACTATCAATAAGCACATGAAAAAGTGTTCTAAATCCCTCCTGATTAGAAAAATGCAAATTAAAACAATTCTGAGGTACCACCTTACACCCAGTCAACTGGCCAATATGGCAGCAAAGGAAAGTGATGAATGATGGAGGGCATGTGACAAAACTGGGACACTGATACACTGCTGGTGCAGTTGTAAATTTGTCCGACCATTCTGGAAGGCAATTTGGAACTATGTGCAAAGAGCTTTAAAAGAATGCTTACCCTTTGACCCAAACATACCACTACTGGATTTGTACCTCAAAGAGATAATAAGGAAAACGACTTGTACAAAATTATTTATAGTTGCACTCTTTGTGCTGGCAAAAAATGGAAAATGAGGGGGTGCCCATCAATCAACTGGGGAATGGCTGAACAAATTGTGGGATCTGATGGTGATGGAATACTATTGTTATGAAAGGAATAACGCACTGGAGGAATTCCATGTGAACTGGAACAACCTCCAGGAATTGATGCAGAGTGAAAGGAGCAGAACCTGGAGAACTTTGTACACAGAGACTGATACATTATGGCACAATCAAATGTAATAGACTTTTCTACTAGCAGCAATGCAATGACCTAGCATAGTCCAGAGGAACACATGAGAAAGAACACTATCCATACATATCTAGAGAAAGAACTGTGGGAATAGAAACACAGAAGAAAAATATATGATGGATCACCTAGTTTGATAGGGATATGATTAAGATTTTGATGTTAAAAGTTCACTCTACTGTAAATATGAATAACATGGAAATAGGTTTTGAACAATGATACTTGTATTACCCAGTGGAATTGTTTGTCTGCTCTGGGAGGGGGAGATGAAAAAGGGGTGGAAAAAATCATGAATCCTGAAACCATGGAAAATATTCTAAATTAAAAAAAATTAAAAATTCTATACCTTCCCTGCATATTTAGGAGAAAAATTGAATGGAGAGAAAATAACAGTTCTTTATCCAAATCCTATAATTCCATTTTTGGTAATTATCTATCTAAATTTATATATTGTTCTACTACTCTTATCTTCTATAATGAAGTAAAACCATACTTTAAAACATGATTTTTCCCCTCCCTTTAGAATAAGAAATTTAGAAAAGGATATTTGCTTATTTTTGGAACCCAGATAAAATGTACTTTAAAGAAAAAATCTCAAAGATTTCAAATAACATCAGTTAGCAGGACAGAGAAGATATTTTCAAATGCGTTTTTGCAGTTATCTCAACTCATTCTTGCAACCCTAAGGACATACAGAGATGATTGGAGGCTTCACAATTCCTTTAACCACTTAGGTCACAAATACATTGGACTAGCAATCTGAGTTCAGTTTCCACAAGGAAAAAAAAACTGAAGTCAAAAAATAAACTTCACAAATGAGATGATATAAGAATGGAATATAGTACCATAATGGGAGCAAGATGCTATATTCTAAATCTGGCTATATAATCTGTTATGGAATAGATGTATGCTAATAGTGCATTTCGATTGATTTGACTGTTGGGAACCAAAGGCTGGTCTTAGAAAATCTTCTTCATCAGTAGTTAGTGTTAGGACTTTTGTATACTTGCCAGTGATTTTACTTGAATCATGACTACTAGTATCTATTTGCTCTCTAAATTCAAGTTGCCTACACTCTGATGAATGCAAAGGCATTTCTGTATGAGTCATTTCTCTGTTTGCTTTTATTAATTTGTTAATGCCCTTATTGAAATGATGCCAGCTCCTTTAATTCCCTTAAAGGTCATGGATGTATCAATGTAACAATGTCTGCTTTTGCTCTCATTCTTTGAGGTCCAGATATATAACATTTCACCCCTCCTTCAGAGTTATCTAGTACCTTTAGAGGTTTAGAGTGGGATAACTCATCTCAATTATGTTCTCTCTATTTTAGGAGGCCATACATCCCAGGTCCATTTAATCACAATAATCAGGTTATCTTTTACAAAGGAATATTTACTTCTAAGTTATAATATTAACAAACAAACAAAAAATATTTCCTTCAACACTTTGGTGCTTCTCTCTCATATATCTCTGATGGCTGGGGAGGGGAAGGTGATTAGTTTCATAAATTAGCTCAACTCCTATATAGCATTAGTTCCACCAAGTTCTATGTCCAAAGCCTCTTGGGGTTGAGCCTTGGCACCCTGGCTTCTGAGACTTCTTTTGCTAGACTGACAACTACTTCTGGCCTGGAATGTTGGCTAATGGGTCACTAGATCTGAAAAGGACAAGCAAAAGAAGATCAAATCTGTTTCTTAGAGATACTGATTTTAAAGGGAGAAGGAAGGTCATCTATTCCCTACACAGCTTAGTATATGGTGATCATGCTGTGGTTAAATGGATCCCTTACCTCTGGATGTCACTTGAAAGAGAAGGCAACTCTGTCTTCATCATATATATTTAAAGATTCAGCCAGTTCTAATTATACAACACATGGAAAGAGGTTGCTTTCACCCATGTTAGTCAAACATAGGATGTCTTCTCCCAGCACCTGGTCTCTGGAATCCCCTATATTACTGCTTCTATCCGAGGTGATTGTGGCAGGTACCAAAGCCATATTGCATCAAGATTTGTGTACCTACACTTATACTGATATGGAATTAAAGGGAGACTCTGACTTCCCAAGATGTTGGCTAGGAACTAATGCAGGCTACCTAGTAATCTTTCTTCATGCACCAGATATATTGGTACTGAATTCTCCTTAATTAAAAGAATATTTAAAAGAAGATATCTGGTTAATTGACTGGTATGGGATACATTTCTGCATAGAATCACACCATTATTTCAGCATAATCCTTGTGTGGAGCTAGTGTATGGATTAGATAATGTTTTTAAATTTTTTTTTATTTTGTTTTTTAAAACTTTCTTTCTTTTTAATTAGAGGTAGAAACAATTTTGACAATTGTTTTCTGACATTTTGTGAATCAGATTCTCTCTCTTTCTCCCACCTTGCTCCTCTCTGAGATGGTAAATAATCAGATATAGGGCAATGCCATTGCTTTCATGCAATACCATATTTCCATAGTCCCTTTGTTGTGAGAGAAAGCTCATATCACACATACAATAAAAAAAATCTCATGAAGATAGCAAAGTGAAAGTTGGAATGCTTTGATCAAAAACCAGATTCCAACAGTTTCTTCTTTGACAGTGTATAATGTTTTTTATCATAGGTCCCTTGGGGTTAATTTGGGACTTAGATTCCCAAAAATTCCTGGCCCATTTTACAAGCAGCAACAAGATGACCCAGCTAACTACATGGTAGGGGCAGACAAATTAAGGCCAGGCTGAAGAGTTGGCTTGAGTTCAAGAAGAGAACAGAGCCAAAGAGTCTGAGTTCTCAGATTCTCAGCCTAGTTGTGTTCTGGCCCTGTGCTGAGCCATTTGACAGAACTGGTTCATGTAGATAAGCACTAGGACTGCTTACCAGTTAGTAAACTTCTTGCACAAGCAAAAAATGCACAGAGAGAAATTCCTCTCCACTTCATGTACTGACATTTTAAGCTTAATCTAAATTCTTCCCCTAAGATTTTCTAATTGGCCAGAAATTCACTCCTAACCTTACATCCTTTGACTTCTGCCAAATAGGAGTCTTGCCTGCTATGCTGGCAAATTAAAACACATGACTCTATTCCCTTCTCAGTTGAGTCATCTCAGGATTGGGGTGCCCTAAATATTTAATTCATATACCAGGTCAGTTGTTTTCCCAATGAGGTATTATATATTTTCTTTTATCTTTTTCATTCTTTTGATTTTGTCTTATTATTTCTCAATGCCTTATGGAGTCATTATCTTCCATTTGCTCAATTCTAATTTTAATGAGTTATTTTCTTCCTTAAGCTTTTGTTTTTTCCTTTTCCATTTGACCCATTTTAGTATTTGTCAGTGATTTTTTTGGGGGGAAGGGTGAGGCTTCATTTACATTTGTTCCATTTTAGTTTCCAAGTTGTTGAATCTTTTATCATTTTTTTTTATCTTTTGATTTTTAAATTTATTTTTCCAAATTCTTCTAAGAATTTGTTTTGGATTGGATATCCTTTCTCACTTTTCTTTGGAGTTTCATGTTTACTTTTTGACATTATTGTCCTCTTCTGTGTTTATATTTTTATCATCCTTATCATTAAAGTAACTTTCAAAGGTTAGGTTTTTTCCTTTCTATTTTCCTCATTTTCCTAGTCATTTTCCTGACCCCCTCATTACCTTATCTATTCATTAAAGTTCTACTCTGCTTCAAGGGTAGAAGGAGAGCTATTCTAAGATTATAGTGTAGCCTTCTCTGGGGCTTTAAGATGGCTTTCTTTGGGTCCCTCATAGTATACTTCAAAAGAGTGGCCTAACTGGCTTCTTATTGGGATACTTACAATTGTTCTGCCTAGCTGGGTTTCACTCCTTCTACTTTTGGTTTCCATGTTTTCTCCAGTGGTTGGCTATTCCCTACTCTGTAATTTCCTTACCTCAGGCCATGTGAAAGCTGATAGGTCTGGAACTGGGCTGTTGTTGGCCTCCTCCCTACCTGCCATTTTGTTGCCACAAGCCAAGTGGAAATGTTTTGGGTTGATCCATTTTCTGTCAGTTGGCTCTGATTCCATACTCACTGGGCTACTTGTCCTTTACACATTAATGACACTTGTTCTTTATGATTTCCTTTGTTTTGAAGGACTTTATTTTCTATTTTTCTGTGTTTGGAGGGTTTGGGTGAGCCAAGTGTATTTTACTTTTCCATCTTAGCGCCCAGCATACAATTCTCTGATTAGATGACCTTGACATATATTCCTATTTTCCTTTGACATATATTCCTATTTCCCTACTTTATGATCCTTTTCAGAGGTACACTATAATTCACACAGAATCATGGCTCTGGGCTTTAAAAGTATCCATTATTTAGACCTTGGGAATCTTTGGTTATATTATATTTGTTATATTACAAGTGCTCATCGGTCCCACTCATTCTACAGATACATAATATTCTTCCACTGAAAAAGACTTTATTTTTATTTTAAATATGCCTGTTACCCTAATTTAATAAAAGTAGCTTTAAAATACAGTCAAACATCAAAACATACTTAAAAAGAGGAAAGAATAGATGCTTGAACTTTAGCAGTACCAAGCTATGGAGATCTGGGAAAAATGAATGAGGCTTAATGTTTCAGAAAAATTTTAAGAGCTGTTGAGTTGTAGGGAAAAAAAACAACAACAATATAACCTTCAAGGTATTATCTGAAGGTTAAGAAATCTTCACTTTTGTAATGTTATCTGTGCAGCAAATAAGCCTTTGGGAATAATATATGTGCATACCATCTCTAAAAAGGTAAAAATGTCATTTTCAGACATCAAGTTACCACTAGTGAATTAAAGATTCCAAATGCGATATGGAAGCATAACTTCTAATCCATGTACCCTCTAGTTACAAGTTTATTCAGACAAGAGGCTGAATGGCAAAGTTCCAGTAGATATATATTTTCATCTGATTAGTGTGGAAGGGAAAGGATAAAAAGTACTGCATGTATTGTTACATAATGATAGGTTGGCACTCACTGAGCTAAGTATGTAAAAGTCCTATGTAAAGAATGAAATGTTATCTTGATTGTAGGTTATAGTAATCATTTCCCCCTGAATCTATGTATAAGGATCAGATTAAAGTGGGAATTTTTCTGTTATGTAGTTTTAGGGAGTATCCTGGGATAGTGAAAACTTAAGTGACTTACCAAAGGTCATATAACTAATCTGTGGCTGATCAGGTCTTTGTTTTAAGTCTCCCAGACTCTGAGAACTATCTTTTCGCTATATCAAGCTGCTTAATTGAATGCTCATCTCTTTTAACCCATAGTACTCTGACAGTTGTTGGATTTTGAGAAGAATGAATATCATTTCAAAACAATGCTTCTATAATTAAATTAGCACCTAGCACAGTGCCTTAAACCTAGCAGGTACCCAGTAAATATGAATCAAATTGTAATGAAATAAAATTACTGAGGAACAACTTAGTTGATCTGTTGTTTTGTTCATCTTCATTGCTAAATGAGATCTCCCACAATGCATCAGGCTAACTACTATATGATGATGACAGAGATGGCCCAGAAAACCATTAATAATCTGAATACTGCATACATCTACATTTTTCACTTTAAAGATTGTATTATCAAATGATTTCTTAGGTATTACCTGGTACACTATTTTCTTAGGTGATGTAAATATTAAGAGATGAAATTTTCCCAGTTTCCTTTGCAAAACAATTTGCCTGCCTGAACCAAAACCATATTTAATCAATTCTTGGTCATTCAAAATGATGTTGCATATTTTTACTTAATAAAAAGAAAGAAGAGAAAGAATGAAAGAATAAAAGAGGAGGAAGGCAAAAATCCAAAAGACTCAGAAAGTAAGTAGACAAAGAGTATAGACCCATGCTTTAGAGGCTGCTACATGGAGAAAAAAAGTTTCATTTCATCAATTTCATTTCATCATCATCATCATCCCTTTATAGAGCATTTTCAAATTTTCAAATGAGATAATAAAATAAGATAAAATAAAATGAAGTGCTTTTTACAATAGCAGATGATATTTAAATATTAATTAGTAGTAGTAGTCAATGTGCTTCATAATTTCAGGAGGCAGTATGAGAGAAATAAGTAGAGCCAGACTTAGAATCAGGAAAACTTTGGTTCAGACCCTTTCTCAGACTCTAGCTGTCTGATGCTGGGAAAACTACTTAACTTACTTCAGTCTGTTTTTTTTTCCTATAAAATGGGGATAATAATAGCACCTATCTCACAGGAAGGTTATGAAGAACAAATGAGAAAATATATGTAGAATGCTTTATACATCTTACAGTACAAAGTGAATGTTAGCTATTTTTATCTGGTATATTATCTCTAATGTTCTTTGGGTTTCACAAAACAACTCTGAGTTATGTAATAGAGATATTATTTTGCTCTCTTTGCAGATGAAGAAATTGAGGAAAAAAAGGCTAAGTGACTTAGAGTGGCAGGACAGTAGGGTGTGTAGCATATTGGATCTATCGTCAGGGAGACCCCACTTCATATCCACTTTCATCACTTATTAACTATGTGACCATAGACAAATCACTTAACTTCTCTATCTCACCTCACCTGTGAAATGAAAGAGTTGGACTTCAAAGTTACTTTCTAGCTGTGAAGCTAATTTTATGTTTTGTCATGGTCACATGGATAATAAATATTAGAATTTAAGCCTCCTTTTTTTCAAATCCAGTACTCATCACAGTGCCTCTGCTTGAATTCTTCTAGTGAAGGGAAATTATTTCTTAAGGAGGGCCATTCTATTTCAAGAAATATATGCCTCATTCTGCACTTTGAGTTCATCATATCTTTGTCAGGAGGTAGTCAGCATTTTTCATCACTGATCCTATGTAATTGTGGTTGATTATTTCATTGATGTAAGATGTTCTCTTTAAAAATTGTCATATATATTTTTTACTCTATTATTTATAATCTACCACTTATGTATGAAACCTAAATCCGTCTATCTACAGCTTCTACCCATTGCTTCCAGTTCTGCCCACTGAGATCAAGCAGAGCGTCATCAACATGACAATCCTTATTTGCACTCAATTCTTTTGTCTTCCCTTAGTCTTTTTTTCTCCAGGCTAACCATCCTTAGTTCCTTCAACCTATCTGTATATTATATAAACTCAAGAGTTTTCTCCATCCTACTTGTTCTTATCTGGATGTTCCTCAGGTTATTAATTCCATTTTGAAGACATGGACCTCTGATATAATCATCCAGATGAGGTCTGACAAGTGCAGAATACAGATAATTTTCATGTCAACTTCTAAGAATATCTCTACAATTCTTTGCTTGTGAGATTTTTTTTGGGGGGGGGGAGGGAACCATGTAAGACTACATTAATAAACTGTTAATCAGTTTCAACTAGCCCAATATAGCCTATCAAGATCATTTTAGATGCTAACTCTGCCAGGAAGTAGGTCTCATGCTTCATCATGAATCTTTTGGAATTGTGGTTGGAATTTATAATCATCAGAGTTCCTAAGTTTTTTGTCTTTACGATTTCATTATTATTGTATAAATTGTTTTTCTAGTTCTACTCACTTTGTTTTAGATTAGTTCATATATGTTTTTGCAGGTTTCCCTAAAACCATATACTTTATCATTTCTTAATACACTATAGCATTCCATCATATTCATATACCATAACTTATTCATTTATTTACCTATTGATGAGTACTTTCTAAATGATTAAAATAAGTTTTATGATACATTTTTCTTCTTGAGACCATAGTCACTTCATGATCTGGACCCATACCATTTTACCAAGTGATAAGGAAAGTCACTCTGAGAGGATTTGTGATTTTCCATATAACTTACCTATCTATCAAGAGAGGAGAAGTATAATTCATCAGTTGTCCTTCACAACCAAAGTTAGTCATTGCATTTGTTTCAGTTTTTCAGTGTTAGTTTTATTAATACTATAGCTAGTATACACATGGTTCTGACTGAACAGTCTTCACAGTGCATCATTTAAAATAAACTTTTCTAGGGGCAGCTGGGTAGCTCAGTGGAGTGAGAGTCAGGCCTAGAGACAGGAGGTCCTAGGTTCAAACCCGGCCTCAGCCACTTCCCAGCTGTGTGACCCTGGGCAAGTCACTTGACCCCCATTGCCCACCCTTACCACTCTTCCACCTATGAGACAATACACCGAATTACAAGGGTTTAAAAAAATAAATAAACTTTTCTATCCTTACTACTACAATATCATAATTACCAAGTGTTAAAGCCATTTAATGATAGACAAAAATACTTTTTTTTGTTCCTGATTTTCCATATTGACAACTATGCTATAATATGACTAAGGTGGATTTCACACAGAAATAAAATGAAATTGTGTTACTGTTTTCTTTTCCTCTTCCTTTTTCCATTATTTGACAAATGGATTAATACATGACAAAAAGCCAAACAATATCTAGTCATTTTGGGAAACAATTCATACAACTATGTCTCCAAAATCATTTAATTATAGTAAACTCTGATTTTGCAATACTACTACTGGACCTATACTAAAAAATAGATTCGAGAAAGAGGGAAAATATTTAGCACAACTCTTTTTTCTTTGTGGAGGCAAAAATCTAGAATCTAAGAGATTATTCAGCTTTTGAGGGATAGCTAAACAAATTCTGTGTGAATACAATAGAACAATGATTCTCAAAGTGGGCGCCACTGAACCCTGCTGGGTGCTGCAGTGATTCAGGGGAAGTGGTGATGGCCACATGTGCATTTGGGGATGGTGAATAACTGTAAGGGGGCAGTGATAGTATGTGACAGGGGGCGCTAAGTAATATTTTTTTTCTAGAAAGGAGGCAGTAGGCCAAAAAAGTTTGGGAACCACTGTAATAGAATATTATTGGGCCATAAGTAATCACGGAATAGACAGTTTTAGATAAACCTAAAAAACTTGCATACACTTAGGTAGAATAAGGCAAGCAGAGAGAGCATTATATACAAAAATATTGCAAAGAAAAGCAACTTTGAAAGGCTCTAATGCTTGCTAAACCTAGATGGCAGAGAAGCAAGGATGAAACATACTACCACCTCTCAAGAGAGGAAGGATGGATTCAAACTTAAGAATGGACCTTCCTTTTGGAGATCACTGTTAAGGAAATTTGCTTTACTAAACAAGACATATTTGTAATTATTTTCAATTTTGGGGGATTATAAATAAGCAAGTAAGAAAAAATTTATATGACAAGTTTGAAAGAGAATATCTTACATCAATGAAATAATCAACAACAATTACATAGAATTAATGATGAAAAATGCTGACTATCTCCTGACAAAGATGCAATGAACTCAAAGTGCAGAATGAGGCATATATTTCTTGAACATAATATTTACTTAGATTGTTAATTTGTTTAGATTGACTATGCATGTTTGTTACAAGTGTTTGGTTTTCTTTCTTTTCAAAGGAATAGGAGAGGGAGTTAGAAAAATACTTCTAACTGAAAAACATTAATTTAAAAGAAGAGAAAGCCTTAATAATTGAAAAAATAATGAAAATTGATCCTTAAAATAATAAAATGCAAAAGCAAAATGAGTAAGTGAAATTGGAGGCCCAGGAGATTTAAATCAAGATAATTCATATGGTGTCTTTAAGGTACTTCCACCAATTAGTAGTAGTGTGTCTATATTTTTTAATATTCAATTATAATTAGCAAGTGGAAAAGAGTTGGGGCCCTCTCACCATTTTGACAAATAATTGTCGGTCACCTATCAGATATGTTGGAGAGGGAGATCTTGTCTCATTAAATAGTGTCTTGAGTCCCTTCCATGCCTGATATCGTGTGTGATGCTATGAAGTCTCAAAAACCCAAAGACAAAATTCTCTGTGGAATAATAGAATTTTAGAATTTAAAGGCCCATAAAAAGCATCTAATTGGGGGCAGCTAGGAACCACAGTGGATAGTACCTGAGTTCAAATTTGGCTTCAGACAGTTCCTGGCTGTATGATTCAGAGCAATTTATTTTATCCCAGTTGCCCAGTCCTTACTGTTTTTATGTGTTAGAAGCAATACTTAGTATCACTTCTAAGACAGAAGGTGAGGATTAAAAAAAAAGCAGCAGCATCTAATCCAACCTCCTTATATTATAGATGAGGAAAGAAAGGTCTGCCTAATATTACTTGACTTGTTCGCTATTTTCTGATTTTTATTCCGGTGGGTTGTGAGTCAGTCAACAAGTATTTTTTAGAGCAAGTACTATGTGCATTGTCAATGCACAAATTTAACCTGCCTCTGCAGAGCAAGATGTACTTGCTATATGTTGTTTCAGAAATTTGTCCTCAGTAGTAACTTGGATCTTCCCAGAACAATACTGGTAGGACTATATGATAAGGATGAATAAAGGGTCTTGAGAGAGAGGAAAATCCTTAATTGCCCTGAGGTTATACAAGTCTATATGTCTCAGGTGATTTAGCAACATCTGCTAATTGATGCCTCATCCCTCTCTTTTCTACCATGTTAAATTTCTATAAAATCTGGGTTTAATATGCAATGACATTAATGGGTAATGTTGCAAAGAATTTGTACTTTAACCAAGTTTTCAATCATGCTAAGGAGAATTCTGCAAAAGTATATTAAGTAATTAAAAACAATTAGAGTGTTCACAAGCACCATGTCATTTGGAAAGATCTGACAGTACAAGGCATTTGTATCACTGGATAGTTATCTTGTAGAATTAGAGTAAATCATGATTATTCGTCTGTGGAGGACAGAATTATAGTGATCAACATGTTGACAACTTTTTTTGAAAGGTTTCTTTTTTATCAGAATTTATCATTCTGAAGAAAGTAGCATTATTAACAATAAACCATTGCCACTGGTTCATTCAAACTATATATTTTAGGATTATTTTAGTTAGTAAGAAAAAAGAAGAGTAAAAATCTGGATTTTTTTACTAATATAGCAAAGAGGTTATTTCTTCCAATGAGCCTAAAATCCCAAACGATTTTGAAACTAAAGAAACTGAGGGCAGGAAAGGGAGATTTGTTCAACAATAATTTATTATGAGACATTAAAGATGAATCTATGTTGTGTTAAGATGGCAACTAGGTGACTCCATGAATAGGATGCTGGATCTAGAGGCAAGGAGACCTGAGTTCCGATATAGCCTCGGATACTAGCTGTATGACCCTTGGCACGTCACTTCAGTTTTAAGATTTCTCAAGATTCCCTTTCAGTAAAATGGGAATAATAATAACCTCTACCTCCCAGAGTTGTGAAATTCAAGTGAGAGGATATTTTTAAAGCACCTTGCAAATACTGAAGCATAATATAAATATAGCCACTATTTTTGCAACACATTTTGGCAAAACTGATTAATCAATTCAGTCAAATATCTTCTCTGATTTGTTATTGTTTCCATCAGCTGACTTGATTGTTTTGAAATTGCAGTCTATAGCGACAGTTTCTTTATGATGACATTTGAGACAAATTAAGTAAATAGTACTTTGACACTCCAAAGGATAATACTCTGTATTCTGCAGAAATTATGTCACTGCTCATGCCAGAGCAAAACAGAGTCCGTAGCATCCAATCACCACTGCCATTAATGTATATATCCATTAATAGATCCTATATCCATTTGTCCACATATCCCAGTATCCCTGGCATGCAGACAGGGGGTAGGTGAGCAGCATGGAGTAAGTCTAGATGGTATTTGCAAAGTGGCAAATTCTTTCCAGAAACAAACAAGAGAAAGTAAAAATGGGCATGTGGCAAGGGCTTATCCTGAATTATTCTCTCTTCCTGCCCACAACGTGTAGCTTTCCCTTTCTAAGCTGGCATTAAACTGCAACTGATAGCAATGGGAATTGTCCTCTTGTTTTAATTGAATTTTTGAGACAGTAGACCCCTTCCTCTGTAGGGGACCTGGAGACTTTACTAGTTCCATGTTAAGAGACCACTTGCAGGCATTTTAACTTTGGTCTTTTCTATCTGACAACTTCTTTCCTATCCTCCAGTCCCTTGCTTGAATTTCAATTCTCAGCTGCATCTTAGCCATAGAGCTGCAGGGAAAGTGAGATGATTGATGGACCAAAGATGATTAGAAAGAACTTGTCTATTCTTCTCTTCCTGGCTTTCCTTATTCTCATGAGGATATTTGACAAAAGTATCTTAAACTTCTCTCTGTTGCTAATGGAAACCTTGCTCTTATTCAGTGTGAGCAACTGGATGACTTAAAGAATCTATGTATTAAGTCTTGCCTGTTTGCTGAAACCTAGTCAACAAAGGTATATAATGGACTTTTTTTTTACCTCTGACCTAAAGACCATCTCTTGGCTCCCTATTTCAGAGTGCCTGAACATTTAGGTTGAAAAATGGAAAAGAGAATCAGAAAGGGAATAGAAAATGACCCTCTTTTCTCACACAGGCTGGATAGTTCCTCCAGGTGTGGAGGACACACTGAACTCTAAACTAATGATGTGCTTCTGTTCCATGGCCAATTGTTAAAGTGCTGCATGCATCAATGGATGGAACCACTTGGATTCCGCTGAGCTGCTGAAAGTTAACCTAGGTTTTTTGAAATAGCAAAGAGCTCAAATATTTCCTCAAAAATGGAACATCCTATTCAACTGATAGACTAACAACACAGAATAGAATTGCAGAATTTCATAGTTGGAAGTCAACAAATCTAACCACTTTTCCAATGAATGGATTTCCTAAAGTGACCATTCATGTTGCATGTGAACCCTTAGTTTATGGGATATAGAGATCATTGTTTTCAAAGTAGTTTATTCAGCTTTCTTACAGGTCTGATTATTTGGTGATTCTTACTTATATTGATTAAGCAGAATGACAGAGAAGACAGAATGTTGGACTTAAAGGCAGAAAGACTTAGATTGAAAGCCTTCCTTTGAAACTAGCCATAAGACCATAAGCAAGTTACTTAACAAGTCAGTCAACAAATGCTTATTATGTGCCAAACATTACTCTATGTGTCAAAGATACAAAGAAAAGCAAAAAACCCTGACCTTGGTGGATCTCAGTTTCTTCATCTGTAAAATAAACTAGTTGAACTACATGGCCTCTATGGTCCTTTACAGCTCTAAATCTCTAATCCTACGAGCAGGAAAGTCTCCCTGTAACTTTTACCTCATTCATCTTAATTCTGCCATAGAGACTATCTAAGATCTAGCAGAATGACTCAAAAACTTCCATATGACAGTTTTCAATGTTTTAAGGGAGCCATTAAGCTCTCTTTAAGTCTTGTCTTTTCCAGGTCAGTTATTCCTACTTAAAAATAAATTTGACAAAGTCAGTGATGGTGTGGTGGCAGCAACTCTGGACCTACCTCAGATCAACATCACTTTTCAATAACTGGACATACTCAGTTAAAATTTTATTTTTCTAAAATACACTTATCTGTTAAAATGATAGGCCTCCTACATAGCCTGTCTGAGCTCTCTCACCTCTACAAAAGGATGATTTATAAAAGTAAGTCTACTTTGGGTTCTGCATCATGAAAAGAAACAAGCACCATCCCCTCGAATGGAGGCAGTCGTGGGCTAATTTGCTAGGTCTCTGTGATATCGAATCTTATCAGCATTACCTATTAGTATTTATTCTTCCTCTAGTTAAGAATTTAATTTTCAATACCTTGTTTTAAAAGTCACCAGATGACCTTTGAAATACAAGAAGATAACGACAATACAAACTTGTATTGCTTTCCTTTATGTTTAATATGTTCATATAGACTGCTTACAGGTTCATTAACTTCCTCCTGTTTCATAAGTTCATTTGGGTAAAACAAAAGGCTTTTTAAAAAAAGGTACCAAAACTCATTTTAAATAAGGATATTTTTTTCCTGCCTTGGAGTAGCAAGGTTATGATTGACTTAAAAACATGGAGGTAGTATTTTCTTTTTGCCTATAAGATTTTCTTGGTTACAGCCGGAAATAGGCAGAAGTTTGATTCACACTGTGTGAGCTCTGGACTCTGCAAAACAAAGGGATCATTATTATTTGCTTTGTTGCTTGTTTGTTTCCCAGAATTCAAAATATGGAGGAAAAATGTGAGTGAGGCTGTTTCAGAAGCCAGCAACCTGACAAAAGGGCTGAATCATCCTGAACACAAAAGGTGGCCTATTAGCAAATTGGTTTAGGGGAGAGGGGGGAATGGGAAAGAAGTTGAAAGCTTATTTTGCAGAGGAGTGTTTTGCTACCTGTTAAATTTGGTTAACAGAGAAAAAGGGATATTTATATTCTGGAGAAGCAGCAAAAGTAAGTTTAGGGAATTAAACACATTAAAATATCTTATTAGTGTATTTGAGTCATTCTCAAAACCTAGACTTGGAAATGACCCACATCATCTACGGGATGTCTTACTCCTCCCAATTTTCCCATGTTCTTTTTTTCAGGTTGAGAACTTTGACTGGGCTTTGCATTCCCAAACCAAATGTGTTGTCAGATATAGGCCCTGTTACAATGAAGATCAGGAAGCCTAGGGAGTCCTAGATCTGCTAAAAGATCTGGCCGAGAGGATTAGAAATATTTTCCCCTTGGCTTAACTGTCTGAAATGCACTTCAGTGCTATTTTGTGCCAGACACAGATAAAACTGATTTCCTTGACAATGCACTGGAGTTTTCTAGGCTGCTGATCTAAACTGCCCAAGGAAACCTGCTTTAGTAGGCTGACCCTGCTCTCTTCACAGGCAAGAACAGAAATTGAGTAGAACAACATGTTATTGGCCTTGAAAGAAAGGCAATAGTGACTCAGGCTTTATTGAGACCATTACTTATTGTGAGTACTTAAACACTGCAGAAGTAGATGTTCAGAGATTATTATGTAGGCAGAGACTTGCTTCTTTACTTATTTCCTAAAGGCAGGACATATATTCAGCAGCAGGACTGGACTGGGGCCAGCTTAACAACTGGACAGAAGAAACAATTATAGTGCTCCCATCAACTTCTGGAGACCTCTTCTTCCTCTGGGCTGAGTCCTGGAGATATAAAAAGAGGCAAAAAAAAAAAAAAAGCCCCTTCCCTGTTTATAGATCATAATTGATCTTTTTCTAACAAGGTAGAAGGAGTCTTCCATATGATTGATCTTTTAAAAATAGGGCTTTATTGATTTTAATATTACATAGATTTATAAATTATTCCCACTTCATGATGTCTCTTGTAACAAAGTAAAACTAATTATTCAATGGCTTCAACTGAAAGTGGAATACATTATTTCACATCTTCAGCATGCCTAACATCTCTCTGAAATCCAAAAACTGAAATATTTTATCTATTTCCCAACCCCCACCCTTTTGAGAAAACAAAGAAAAACAAATTTCCTATAATGAATGTACATAGTCAAACAAAACACATTCTCCCAAAGATAAAGATATAAGTATATGATTTAGATAGATAATGTACATAATATCTATAATAATAATGTATATATCTATATGTTTGTATAGAAATATATCTATAAATATGAGAGACATATACATAAACAAATCTATAGATATAAATATAGGTACACATATATGGATATGTTTTTCTCTATAGAATGCTTATATGTACACAAACATATATATATATGTAGATATATATATATATATAGTCTCATTCTATATGCTTTCACTTCTCTGAATTGGTAGCACGTTTTCTGTTTTATCACTAGTCCTCTGGAATCATGAATGATCATTGTATTGATTATAGAACATAATATATTTCAAAATTCTCTTTATAGTCATTATAAAAATTATTCTTTGATTTATGCTCATTTTATTCTTTCATTGCTTTATAAAAATGTCAAGAGTTGTACATTTTTATATAACACTGTTGTTATATAATTAAAAACTTAAACTTCTATGATATAAAATAGGTTGCAAAAAATAAGTAGCATTTTGACATAATACTACAAAACCCTGCAAGAAGAGAAACAAAGAAAAATTTCATTTTTTAGACATTTATTAATATTCGTTTTAAATCTGTTTACATACTTTATGTCCCTACTTTCCCCTTCACCTCGCCCCCCCCCCC
>NC_058131.1:147161638-147254138 GCF_016433145.1 Gracilinanus agilis
GAGGCTGCCAGATCCTGTGTGATCCTTATTGGTGCTCCTTGATATGTGAATTGTCTCTTTCTGGCTTCTTGTAAGATTTTTTCTTTAACTCGAAAGCTCTTCAATTTCACTATTATATTTCTGGGTGTTGACTTTTCTGGGTCCAGTGTAGAGGGAGTTCTATGGATCCTTTCAATGTCTATATTGCCCTCTTGTTGTAGAACTTCAGGGCAATTTTGCTGAATAATTTCTTTAAGTATGGAGTCCAAGTTTCTATTAATTTCTGCATTTTCTGGAATACCAATGATTCTCAAGTTGTCTCTTCTAGACCGGTTTTCTTGGTCTGTCACTCTCTCATTGAGATATTTCATGTTTCCTTCTATTTTATCAGTCTTTTGACTTTGTTTTATTTGTTCTTGTTGTCTTGAGAGATCATTGGTTTCTAAATGTTCGATTCTAGCCTTTAAGGACTGGTTTTTGGCTTTAATGTTTTGGTTTTCGGCTTTAATGTTTTGGTTTTCGGCTTTAATGTTTTGGTTTTCGGCTCTAATGTTTTGGTTTTCGGCTTTAATGTTTTGGTTTTCGGCTATAATTTTTTGGTTTTCCTTTTCAATCTGGTCATTTTTGGTCTTCAGTTGTCTTGTCTCACTTTCCAATTGCGAAATTCTGCCTTTTAAACTGTTATTTTCTTGCCAGATTTCTTCCATCTTCCTCAGCATTTCATTTTTAAACTCTTCCATAGCTTGTGACCAGCTTTCATTTTTTTGGGGAGGTTTGGGTTTTTGTTTTTCCTCCTCTGTTGTCTGGATTTTCTCTGTGTATAAGTTGTCGAGTGTTCCAGAATTTCTCTTGATAGTCTTTTTCTTCTGGACTTCCTTATTGCTGGCCATTGTTGGCCCCGCCCCTTTTCAGCTTTGTCTTTGCACTCAGGGTCTGCCTGCGCCTTGCAAGCTCCCGGGGGGGCTCCGGTCTCCTTGTCCTCGGGGTCAGGCCTCCTGGTAGACCCTGGTCTGCCCCTCTGCCAGAGGTTCCTTCAGCAGTCTTTGGGGCTGCTTCCACTGCCATGCTCAGGTCTGCACCTGGTCCTCACTGCAGGTCCAAGCCTGGGCTGGAGATAGTGATTCAAGCCTAGGGCACTGCCTTTGCCTGCGCAGATGCTCTTAGGGCCCTGCCTTCACCCCTGCAGAAGGTAGTGAACGTCAGTGGGCTGGAGATCTTTATTCGCACCTGAGGCGATTGCCTTCCGCACTTGGGAAAGGCCATGTTTTAGGGGCCTTTGTCCCAGCCCTAGGCTGTGCCTTCACCCACGTGGACTCTCAGGGGAAGGTCTGTGCGAGCCCCCAGCCACCTGGGGTCCCTTGTCTTGCAGCACACAGGTACAGGCTCCGGGGCTGCCAGTGATTATCTGGTTGTCCCAGTCCTGTTTACCCTCTTGTGCGGTGTGGGGGGTGGTGGAGGGGCTTCTTCCTCTCGCGTTTTAGTGAGAGCTGTTTCACCCCTTTATAGCATGGAGATGCCCCGATTCTGCGTACCTTCAATGCTGCGCCCTGTTGTGGGGTTCCTTCGTTCCTCTGGACTCGTTTTTATTTCCCCTTGAGGGGTCCTGTATGGTTCGGTCAGGAGAGATGGAGCAGCTGCTCCTTACACTGCCTCCATCTTACCCCGAAAAATTTCATTTTAAACTACTACTGAGTATATAAAACACCTGTGAATCTGTCTTCCATGCTCCATAAATAATTATATAAATAAATCTACAACAAATATTTATAGAAATGCAGAACTAAATAATTGGAAAAATATTAGTTCCTTATGGTTAGGATAAGCCAATGTAATAAACATAATAATACCACTCAAATTAATTTACTTATTTGATCCCATATCAAACTATCAAGTATTCTTTTGTAGAACAGAAAAAAAAACAAACTATTGAATTCTTTTTTAGGGAATAAAAGATCAAAAATCTCAAGAGAAATAATGACAAGAAATGAGAGCAAAGAGCCCCTAGTAGTACCAGATCTCAATTTATTGTTCATTAAATACATTATCTCTGAAGAAGTCCTGAAGTGTTCTAAGGCTTGATATAATCAGGATAATGTCATCTAGAAATAAAGTGTCTGGAAGATCTCATTGTCTAAAAAATATTCTTCATGACAAAGACAAAAACCACAGGAAATCATGTTTCCTTGTATTATGCCTCATCAGATATTAATGACCCAATGGTTATTAAGCAGTTATTTTCATAGTTACATTTATCAAATCCTTTGATGTCTTGTAAATAAATAGATGAGACACATCCTGTTAGAGGATAGCATTTAAAGCTGTGTGAGACTCCACAGAAACAAACACTTTTTTTGTAAACATGATAGAATCTTGCTTTCTCTGAACCTTTTAGTCAATTTTGTGCCTGGAAAAATTTGATATTTGAAAAGTCTAACTCTTTTCTTATGTTTTCAACTTCATTACATGAATAGATCATTTTCATTTAAGAAAGTGAAAATGAGAAATTAGACAGGATTTTGTGCTCTCTATCACCTTTCTGGAGTAGTGGTAATAATATTTTTATTTTTTATCCCCAGTTCTTTTGGTATCATGACAATCAACAACATATCAATGAGCTATCTTTTTAAAACAATAACCTTTTCCTCATATAGTTTCTTTTTTTAAGGTCCAATCACTTTTTCTAACTTCAGCTTTTTAAGTAAAATTCACCAGCTTATCTCAAGGTATGCTTTTATTTCCATTGCTTTCTACCATTGTATGTACTCATATTCTTCTAATACCCACTCTATCATGCTTTGCAAATGCATTTATATACTAAAACTTACACTGGTTGTAAACCAATGATTAGTCATGGCTGTGATAACTCTCTAATTGGTAAGAACACATGTTAATGTGTCCTTGGGGACACTTCACTTTTTTGTTGTGAAAACTTTTTTATATCACTTAAATTTTTTGAGAAAAAATTTACAGATCAATATTCTTGCTTTTTGCATTTTTTCCCCTCACAAGTTCTATCTAATAGATTAGGTTAAAGATATTACAGTTGTTTACTCTTTTTTTTTCTAATTTGATAGTGGTTTTGTATTGTTATGTAGAGATGGCAGCATGGAATCCCTGCAAAATACAGGGTTATCCTCACCCAAAGTTCTCTAGGGGGGGTCCCTGGATTCCATGCTGCCATCTCTACATAACAGTATGGGAAGCTGAGTGGCACAATGGATTAAAAGCACTTGGCCTGGAGTCAGGAAGACTGATATTCCTGAGTTCAAATTGAACCTCAGATACTTAACTAGCTGTATGACCCTGGGCAAATCACTTAATCCTGTTTGCCTCAGTTTTCTCATTTGTAAAATTAGCTGGAGAAGGAAATGGCAAATTTTGACAAGAAAAAGCCACATGGCATCACGGAGTTTGAAATGACTGAACAGTAACAAAAGAGGTTCTGACCTTCGCTCCAACTTGGTAGATCTCTTGTATACAGTCCACTGATCTGGTATGACCTCCACATGAGTTACTAGTTGTTTCCTATCAGAATATATGGTCAATTTATTTTGGGGCATGATGTTTTCTTGTGCTAAACCTGAGTTTTCTGACTCTCTTCAATATTTCCTTCAATATTTCCTAAGAGTGCCTTACACAGAGATGAAAACAGGAAAAAATTAAATGAATCAAAAACATCTATTGTTCAGATCATGACATATAACCAGTTTGGATATTAAAGTTCCTATTAAATTATTAAATTAACTAGACTATACTTGAGAAACTGAGTAGTACTTTTTACCACTCCACATTATTCGTGGGCATAAAACCCATTTTTTTTTTACAAGCAAACATTTCTTGACAATACAATCCACTTGTGGATCTTAGAATACCATCATAATGGTATTTTTCTAATTTGATAATGGTTTTGTATGGGAATACCTTCCCCAGAAGGTATTGAAGACATGGGATTGGTCTAAGTGATTTGCACATTCCCAAAGCTGACCTATGTGGAAGAAGAGGCACAAGTGATAACATCAAGGAAACGAGTGATCTGCAAAGTAGTTGGATCAGTAGTGTTGGCCATCTGCACTCCTTACTAGCAGGGTGGCTGAAGCTGATGGATCCCATGAATTGCAGAGTTCTGAGAAGAACTAGCTTACTTTAGTATTCACATTAACTCCATCATGCATGTAGTAAGCCTCTGAGAGCAGAACAAGCTCAAGAAAACAGAGCAGGTGAAAACCTGGTTTGGAATATGGCTCACGAGTAGTGAATGTGCTTCCATTCTGGGAGAGATAGAGAAACGGTCTTAAAATTAAAACCAAAGGGGAAAAAATAAAGAAAAAAGGCTGATTCTAAAAATATGCAACAAAAAACTTTAAAAATCCTAAAAACAAAAGAAAAGGAGACATCCACAAAGGATGAAATTGGACAACCTGAATGCTAAAGTGTTAGCTGGAAAGACTTTTTTTTTTTTATGACCTAGAGTAGTGATGCTCAAATCAAAAGAAATGGTCACCACTAAACCATATATAAGGTTCCCTGTGGATTACATATTGATGTAGGGTAAATAAAAACACGATATATTCTATTTTATTTGCATTTTTTGTTAAATATGTTCTAATTACATTTTAATCTGGTTGGGGTTATAGTCAAAATGTGGCAGACCTTGTATTTGACACTTCTGACCTAGAAAGTGGCCTCAAATGCAAAATTAAAAAAAAATGGTAGCCACTAATACATATATAAAGGTTCCCTGTGGGCCACATATTGCTGTAGGAAAACACATTTAAACATTATATTACATTTTAATTGAATTGGGGTTATATTCAGAGAGTTCCAGACCTTGTGTTTGACACCTTTGACCTAGAAGAGTCCCCTAATACACTGGGTGGGTCTGCCGTGGAGGATCTTTGAGAGGAAATAGGGGGGAAATCAAATGAGAGGAGGAAGCCTGAATGAAATGTCATCTGCACATAGGAAAGGAATAAGCCCTCTGGAATACACACAAAGGTCCACAGCTTTAGTTTCTTTAAAGAATTCAAGTACTGAGAAATACTCTTCATTAGAGAGAGATGATAGACTTCTCTCTTCTTTTTTCTCTGTTTGGAAACTGCCTATTTGATCTAAATGTAAATATTATGGAGATTTCTTTCTTTCAACATTTTGCCAGATTGCCTTCAGAGACAGCCTTAGATACTGTTACAATTAACCAATTTAAAGTGATCTCATCCTCCAATAGAGAAGAGAACATTATGAATAGAAGAATCATGGTATCTCTGAGAGTTGGGAAAATACTTCTGAGGCTAGATTTTTCTTTCCTGATCTGAATTTCCTTTTGAAATATCTGAGAAGCAGTTATCTAGCTTTCATCTGAAGACCTTAAATAATGGTAAACTCACCAACTCTTAAGGCAGTCTATTATATTTTGGAATTGTGTGGATGGGTTTTTTTCCCACTCTTATGGAAAACTGAAATTGATTTCTCTGCAACCTCCACCCATTGCTTCTGATTCTACTACCTTCTGGAGGAACCAGAACAAGTCTAATTCCTCCTCCAAAAGACAAGCCTTCAAATCCTTGAAAAGTATGCTCCTAATTTTCTCACATTTTCTTTCATTAGGCTAAGCACCTCTTATTCCTTTTGGCAATCCTCATATGGTATAGTTTCTACCCTAGAATAACCTCCAGGGCATCACTATCTTTCTTGTAATACACAGAAGTAAACATAATATTCCAGATGTTCAACTTAGGCACCACCTCATCATAAGACCTTTCCCAATTCCCCAACTGCTAGTGCTCTCCTGAGCAATGACTATTTTTATTCAAATACTTGTTTTAGGTCCAGAACTATCATTTCCTTAGATTGGGAGAATTTGTAGTAAGATAATTCTTTCTACAAATGAAGATCTGCAACTTTCTACCAATTCATTTTCTTAATGAGTTTCCTTTGGCACTTAGAAATTAAGTGACTTATATAAGGGGACAGTAAGACTTGAAACCAGGTCTTTCTGACTTAGCTCAGATCTATAACAGTTCTATTTTGTCTCATCTTTTATTTACTTTGTATGTTGTTTCTGTATTTATTTTTCTATGTACATCTTATTTCTTCCTAGTGGGATGTAAATTCCATAAAGACAAGTATTATTTTCCTTTTGTCCTTGTCTCCCTAATGCCTACTACATAGTGGATACTTAATAAGTACATGTTGAAGTTTAACTTTTGTTGACTCAAGGTTATTTTGATATTATACCTCTTTTCTTTGTATGTCTGCTCTGTTCTATTGATATACTTTTCTATTTCTTAGCCAGTATCAGATATATCTGAAAATTACAACTTTATAATATAGTTCAAAGTCTGGTACTGCTAAACCTCCTTCCCTTACATAGAAAATGTAGCTTCAAAGACCCTGAAATGTCCACAGGAAGTTTAGATCAGAGACCTAAAAATTTCAATTACACATGTACATCTTTTTTTTCAAATGAAGCCTTCTTCAATGATGGAAGGGGAGAGAGAGAGAAGGAATTAGCTGGGTATTTTAATATAACAAACAAATAAATAAGTAAATTTTAAATAGAAAAAAATGACACCTCTGAAAAAGTGAAGCAGAGAGAAAAGGGCAGAAAAAAAATAAGTACATGTTGAATTGAATTCATCGCTCAGATATGCCTTAGATATTGGGTAGGTGTATAACATATTGAGGGTTGTTTCTTCTTCCAGGCTTTGTCATGCAACTTTTTCTCAGGGACCCTCTAGATCTAGAAATAGTACTTATGGAATGGATTCTTAAATGAAATGGCTGTGCTTTCACAGATCAGCTTCTTCCTATCTCCTTTAGCAGGTTCACATCACTAGGGTATAGCTCATCATTTCATTTTGTAAACATCATCCATAACCAGAGGCAGCAAGGAACTGATCCTCATTGTCCCTTGTCCTGCAATTTCAGTCTGATTTGCCTCCCCTTTATCATTGACCTGGAGCTGATTATGCTCTGAGGACAATTCAATCCATCAACATGCTGCATTACAATTTCAAATTCCATGGAATCCAGCAGCCAGACTCTTCTCCATATGGCCAGTGCTAGGCTCCTTGATTTTCAACTGACTAGCTTAGAGAATAGGATGTAGCCTGGGATCTGCCTTAGGGCCAAATGGGCATTGTGGGGAGATATGACCCATTGAGCATCATGGTCACTTTTCTCTCCCTATATAATGTAGGAAGTTATGATAATAAAATTTTCCACTTTTTTTTCTGTTCAGTGTGCCATGTAAATGATATATAAACCTTCCATTTTTGTCTCCTATGGGATCATTTTATTAAATTTTCTTAAAAGTCCAGTGTTTCATAATAAGCCTTTACTTGCTGCCTAATAAATATTTGGTGATTGTTTACTAGATTTAATTAAAAAACTTATTGTTTCATAGCTAGAACATACTTGGAGGGTTTTATGGAAGTTATGCCAGGGCAAAAGCATCTGAAGATTGGAGTTGCATAGATAAGTTCCTCATAGACAAAGCAAGTTACACTGTAGTTTAGCCCCAGACTAGAGATCGAGGGAAACTCTCAGGCTCAGGAGAGAATAAGGTCCAGGTAGGCAGACAGAAGGACCCTGTTAGCAAAATGTACTTGCCAGCAGCACTATCATCATCTTGGGTATGAGGGAAGAGTGCTAATGAGATAGAATGATGACTCTGGGAACTGTCTACAATTTAGTCCCAGAGAATTATGGCATCTGGAGCAAATTTGGGTGGGAAGACAGAAAGTAAAGGGAATTTCAAGGTTCAACTACTTATTCTAGGTGTCCCATATGTCCCATGGCAAGAAGAGGTCCCAGGCAAAAACATGGAAGGTTGAAGATATTCTTCATCTCTTCAGCATTCTTCCAAATTCTAATTTCTACTCTCACCCTGTGCCACCAAATGACAGTAAGATGGGGAGCAAATGTGAGCCTTCCCCAAAATCTCTAAGTTTGTCTCCTGGTAGAGAAGAATCATGCTTTGCTCCCTTCCTACTCACACGTCAGATTCCCAGGACGAACCTACACTGGCCATGATCTTTAGCTGGGTTCATGAGGACAAATCAGCAAAACTGATGGATTTATCCAGACTTTTGTTTCAGGGTTGCTATGACAAAGGTTTGTAAAGAGAACAGAGTGAACTTTGCTGGCGTTTCTTGTGATAACACTGTTTTTACAGAAATATTATGTGGGAAGTTAAAGTGAGGAAGAAGGTAGGTGAGTCTGGCATGCATGGATGGGCAGCAAAGTAACACAGGTAGAGAGTTCTGGACATGATTCTTATCTGCAATTGTATTCTTGGTGACTTACCCTGACTTTGGGAATAATGGAGGACTAGGGAGTCATGATGTCATTCATTCATGTTTATATATACTGCCAAGGAGTTAAAAAGAGAAAGCTTAAGTGGAGGAACTATGAAGGAATATATATATATATATGCAACATAGTTTGAACCTGCGAATATATATTTGCAGGCTCAAACTATGTTGCATCCTAGAGGAGAATCTCCAGGAACTATTTTTCTACTCTAAAGGCATGTCTTTGTCAATAGTTGGAAATCCAGAAAAGTCACAAGTTATAGGGCCTTCACATGTTTATTCATTATGGCAAGTGAATCGATTATTAATCAATAAAAGATGTCTTCACTGGTAATTAAAGGATCTCAATTCACTTACCTTTGATAACCAAAACAGATTTTAAAAGATATACATGTTACCCCTAAGTCCAATATTCTCCTGATTCACAGTGATTTGAGTCCTTATCTGCTTTCTGATTGGTGTGAATTGGGTGTATTTTTATCCCAGCTGGAGGCAGCTGACAGTGCAGTGGATATAGCACCAAGTCTGGAATCAGGAAGACTTAAGTTTGAATCCCACCTCAGACACTTACTAGCTGTGTGATCCTGGACAAGTCACTTAACCTCTATCTGCCTTAGCTTCTTCATCAGTGAATGGGGATAATAACATCTACTTCTCAAGGTTGTTGTTATACGTAGACATATATACATACATATATTCTTGCTAGGTATTATTTGCCAGTATGCATTCAATTTGTACAGATGATTTAGGCCAAACCTTCAAGAGAACATCAAATTAATTTTCCTGCCTCCTGTAGACTTAAGATGACCCTGATGAAAATTTCAAACACGTACCTACCTATCTATGCTATGAATCATGGGTCTCATTGAGGACATTCAGAAATTAAACTTGAAACAGCTTGATTTTTCTTTTGTAACTTCTTAGATCTTTTAGGTTCCCTAAAGAAGAAGAAAGGTAGGGCAAGAAGGACAAGACAGTTAATGAAAGCACTATTTCTAACAATATAAAACGTAGGGGGACATTAAAAAATTTATAAGAACAGCATAATGATATCACTAAAATTTGTATAGCACTTTAAGTTTTGCAAAGTAAAAATACATTAGAAAGCTAGCAATGTCTCTCCCAACTCTGAAATTCTGTGATTAGTGATTTTGCTTCTGATGCCTGAGTTTATGAATGAATTACATAGTACAGATGATGACTGGTGTTCATAATTATGACCATGAGCCATTACAAATCAGTTAAGTTGCATCTAGTACTCTGTTTGGAAGGGCAGAGAAGCATATAATACAGTTTAGAAAGATTTCCATCCAAATTCATTAGAATAAACAACATTTATCTTTATTCAAACAAATAAAACTTCAGCTGTATAGAAAGTTCACTTATATATGGTCTCTCATTTCCCCTAACATGCTGGATAACTAAGGTTTTACTATTCTTAGTTTAGTATAAACATAATCAGCAAACACTTCTGGCCAATTGTTTTCTGCTGTTAACCTTTTAATCTCCTATTTTGTTTTCATTTTGGAGATCCTGGAAGCTGAAATGATTTTTTTTTCTATTGAAGCAGTGAGTTTTATGCAGATAGGTTTGATAGTTCATTGGAAACACACTTTCTGGTTAGTATCATACATGGCATCACAGGCTACATACTACACTTTGATTTTTGAAGAATTGGTAAAATTCGGGAATATTTCAGCATGCATTTCTGAAGAGCATTTCAAACCATCATCCAAATGGCCTCTTTTGGTGTTTTAAAGGGGCAGCCATTTTCAAATTGAATTTATTTATAATTAGATTGGAATGAACAGAAATACCTCCTGAATTGAATTGGCTGAAATTCTCAGACCAATCTTTCCTAAGCTCCATTCTAATTCCCCAAGTCATCTAGTAGTCAGTTGGAGTTCAACGTAAAATATTAAATAAAGGTTTAATTTATGAAGCCTGGTCCTTCCCTCATCCCTACCTCCACCCCTAATTAGCTCAGCCCTTAGTGTTGCTTTACTAAAACAATCATAAAGGCAGCCACTGTAGTCATTCCCTCCAGAGAGTGTAGCAGTCTTTCATGCAGGGACTGTATGTGCCAGGCACATAGAAAAGGAAAATACTGGACTTCCATGACTGGTGGCTAGGAACTAGCCTCTATAACCCTTCTCTTGTGGAGCCATGGAGTACAAGGACAGAGAGCAGGAAAGGGGTGAGACCTTGTCGCTGTAAAGTAGTCAAGTAGAATTAATCCTTTTGTCTCTTAAATTGGTTTTTCCTAGTTTTAAGGTTGTTCTCTAGGGGCAGTCAGGCATTTGGTTGTGCAGTTCAGAGAGTACTTAGCACCTTAAAGGAGTCATCTGCATTTAAGTTCATGCTTGTCATAAGATTCATCTTTAATACATACCATTTGAGAAAACTCCCAGCCAATCCATGAAAACACATTTGAGATTTATTATTGTTGAGTCATTTCAGATTTCCTTTGACCTCATTTGATGGTTTGCCATTTTCTTCTCCAATTCATTTACAGATGAAAAAAATGAATTTAAGTGACTTGCCCAGGGTCACACGACTAAAACGTGTCTGAAGCCAGATTTAAACTCAGGAAGATGAGTTCTCCTGACTTCTGGCCCAGCACTCTTATCTACTGTGCCATGTAGCTGCCTGTGAAGATTTAGAAGCTTTGAAGGACTTGACAATTTCATATTAACCTTTTTTACTTCTCTCCTTTTCTTTCACCTTCATGAATATTTCTTTGATAGAAATAATGGGATTTAGACCTGGAAGAAGGGACCTTAGAGACCATCTAATACAAAGACTTTTAATCTGGGGACTACAGTCTCTAAAAGATACTTATGCATAGATTTCAGTAGATCCATGAGCTTCAATGCAGAACATTTATAATTTTATCTTAGTATAATTAGATTCCATAATAATGCATGTATTTTATTTATTTAAAATATTCTGAGAAAAGATTCATAGGCTTTGCCAGACTTCTAAGGAAGGACCATGATAGAACATAAGTTAAGAAACTGCCTTAGTGAATCCCTCAAATTTTACAAATAAGGAATTGAGATCCAAGCAATAGTGCAAGTGGTCTGAGGGATTAATAACAGAACAAGGATCTGAACTCCAGGACTTTTGACTTCAAATTTAGAGTTCATTCTACATATTACACATTTACACTAAATACCCTCAATTTCCTTTGAGTAGTTCCTATAAAAATAAACCCCATAAATGGCCTCCAAGACCAGGTTTTCCATTATGGCATTCATAAAATCAACCAGGTCTGAGCTGAGCTCCTCAGGCTTGAGAAGAATAATTTTAGTCAAACTGAGAAACTAATGCATTCTGACTTAACCAAACCCCTGAGCTCATGGTTGTTGATAGGTTTTCAAATTCAGAGAAACCTATTCCTCACTGATGTAATGAATTTGGTTTTATTGTGATTTATTTTCATTAGGATAGCAGAGGCCAGAAAAATAAACATTCCAGATGCCTCCAGGATACCTTTCCAGGAAGAGAACAAAGAGATGAGAAAAAAAAAGGAAAAGATGACCTTTAAGATATTTTAAGTTACTAGGAGTAGGAACAGGGATAGAAATCAAAATTATGAAATGAGTACGGGAACCTTCCCAATTGAGCCAGATGTTAGCCTGCAAATGAAGTAATAATCGTGTTCCTGGTTTCCTGAGCCAGTTTATATATTAAGAGGCTGCTACAAAAAATGCAATTACCAATGGGACAGGGGTGGAAAGCAACAATTTGTTTGGAAAAGGAGAAGATTTAAAAAGTATTATGCTAACCTGCTATCTGTTAACCTCATGTCACCTAGACCACTCATTACTCTAGGACCATCACTATTAATCCACTTGATTTGTAGCAATATCTATAGACAGTCAAGAATTTACTGCATTCAATCCTTATCAGCTTCTTTTTCTGCTTCTTCTGTGTTGAGCGACCTGAGCCCGTGTGTCCCCGTGCTGTTGTCGTTCAATCATTTTCAGTTCTGTCCAGCTCTTTAGGACACCAATTGGGCTTTTCTTGGCAGAGATGTAGTTTGCCATTTCCTTCTCCATCTTATTTTATAGATGAGGAAACTGAGTCAAACAGAGTTAAATGGCTTGCCCAGGGTCACGCAGCTGGTAAGTGTCTGAGGCTATATTTGAACTCAGGAAGATGAGACTTCCTGACTCCAGGTTGGGTCCTTCACTCACTGCATCATTTAGCTGCACAAGTATCCCCAGTAGCCGGAGTGTTTGATTGCATTATTTAGGTTGTAGAACAGTAGTACCTCCCTGATTTAAGATGGGATTTTATTTTTCCTTTTCTTCATACCAGTGGGACTCAATGCCTGGTTTCTAGGCATCTTTTGTCTTAGCTGACACTAATTGCAGATTGAAGCAAAGTGAGAGGGCAATTTTATTTAAATTAATCGAGATAGGGGGATTCATTAGCTATAGGTTGTCTTAACTGGTTCTATACAATAAGAGAACTATTGCTTTACACTAAGAAAGACCAAGCAAGTAGCCAGCTTATGATAAATTCATCTTTAAGAAGTACATGTATGAGGTTTTTTTTTGAAACCATACATATTATTCATTGCAAAATACATTAAAGGCAAATATTGATTTTCTTCCTGTTTTTAGCATTTATTTAGTAATGCATGTATTCAGGTTGTCTTATAGCCACAGTTTTAGCCTCATAGACTTTGTAAAGATTGCAGAGAATTAGAGTTGAGGGAAAAAAACTGATAAATAGAAATAACATACATAAATCTTTTTGTCAAATGATGCCTTCTCTAGTGGGGGTAGAGAGAGGGAGAGAGGGATGCAACTAGGTACTTTAAAGTAACAAACAAATGAAGAAATTTAAATTTAAATAAAAAGGGTAACTTTGGATGAGGCAGTATGGGAAAGACTAAAGAAAAAAAAACATGGGCTTAGAGTCATAAGACATGAGTTCTAATCTTGGGTCTTCTGCTTATCACTTTATTAACTTCAGACTTATGGCCAGCTCTTTAAAGTAAGAGTTGGAGTAGGCTAGGAGTTCTTAACTGAGGATCTATTACTTTAATATCTATCTATCTATCTATAATTATACTGAAATATATATGTATATAATTATACTGAAAATATATACACACCCCTGATTTCAATATGATTGGTTTGTTTGTAAGCCTATATATTTCATTTAGTGTATTTAAAAAATATTTTAAGGTGTCCAGAGACTTCAGTAGACTGCCAAAGGGGTCATGTTATATCGGAAGAAAGCTAAAAAGCTTTGGTGGAAGATCTCTAAGGTCCCATCCAACTCTAAATGCCATCGTTATAATCTCCCTCCTAAGTATAGTAGCAAGTGGAAGCGGCTCACTTATAAAGCCAGGAAAATGAGAGTAGCTACTTCCTAGGATCATTTTGAAGATAAAATGAGATAGTATTTGTAAATTGCTTAAGAAATCTTAAAGCACAATAAAAATTCCTTCTTACTACAACTACTAACCTCAAAAAACCACAGCAAAGATTGGTTTATCTAACACTATCAGAAGAGGAATGATTTCTTATTAAGCATAAGAAAGGGGAAGAAACTCAGGTTTAGATCTGCTTTATTAGCAAGATGGGACAGCTAGATGGCGCAGTAGATAAGAGGACCAGACTTGAAGTCAGGAAGATAGCTTTCTGAATTGAAATTTTGCCTTAGACACTTACTAGCTATATGACCCGGAGTAAGTCACTTAAATATCTCTGCCTCAGTTCCTCATTTATAAAATGAGTTGGAGAAGGCAATGGCAAAGCACTCCAGTGATTTTACCAAGAAAACCCCAAATGAGGTCCCAAAGACACCTCTGAAACTACTGAAAACAATAACAAAAATTTGTAAGATGGTCCATTAAGCCAGTTCCATCAAGATTCAAAAGCAATTCTAGTGTTAGAATAGAAGGTTTGTAATACTTGAAGTTATGAAAGGCTTACCTTGTTTTCTATAGAGCTAAGTGGCAAAGATTTGCACAAAAGTGATTAGGAATTTCCCCTCCAAATCCAATGTCCCATGGCCCTAGACTTTAGGGAAATTAATCTATTCAATTTTTGGAGCTCCTGCCTTAGGACCCAACCCAGCTCATTGGAGAATATGTCCAAACCAGCCCACTTAACCCATTGCCTCCACTGGCTGGCCTTAGACATGTCTAGGCCATCTTATTAACTGCCTGCTTCCGTTGGGGCCCCTTCCCCCTTTGCTTTCAACACCCATAGAACAAAACGTTCTTCTATGTTCAGGGGTCACCAGTCCCCTAGAAATGTTGTCTTCACTTATTAAAATGAGAAATTCTTTGGAGGTCAAACTTGACTCTATTTAAAAGTGTGCACCACCAGTTCTTAGAACAGTACCTGGAACAATATGACCTCTATACATACTTTTGCTTTTATTTCTCCATTCATTCATTCCTTTTACCCTCCTATTCTGAACGGACTCGTGTTTAAAGGGGAAAATTATTTCGCTTTGCTAGTTCTCTATTAAGAAATCCTTGCATTTCTCTGTTCTATTTAGCTGTTCCTAGCCAGCGAGGTAAGCTGTCAGTCTTACAATGTGTAAGTTTATTGGCATATTAACATTTTAGGACTGTTCTTGTCTGCTTCGAAGGGTAGGAAGAAAGGCAGGAGAAAGAAGTCATAAGGAAAATTTTTTGATTGAAAAAAGGCATTGGTGCATTGGTGTTTGGAAATGTAATATGTACATTTTCATGTGGCTGTCCACAACCTTTCTTGAGTGTTTCTGACCAGGAGAAAGAAATAGAAGAAAATCAATTCGATCCAGCATTCATTTAGAGAGCAGATCAAAGTGTGGGGGGAAAGGCTAAAGGGCTGTATTTCTTGCAGTCTTCCTTAACTCCTTCCTTTCCCTTTCAATTCATTAATCCCTGTCTCACTCTACTGGGAAATTCTTTTTTTGTACTGAAGTGCTTGTATTTCATATATACTTCTATCCACTATACTTTAAAATGTATAACAGATCATTAATTGGTAAGTAATACTAATAATTTACTGTTCTAAGAATGAGCTATGGTTTTATGGGACCAAAAAGAATATTGTGTAATATCAGGTTTTATTTATTTATTACCCTAAACTGAGTGATCCTTCCTTCTGGGAAAGGTCATTTGGACCATGAAGCAAAGCATCAGTCCATGTAGTGGCAGCTACCCAAAGCACACAAATCATGTCCTGTAGGAAATAGCTCCCAAATATCATGTTTTCAGTTTTTCATTCTGTAAAATGGGCACAGAGGGCTTTGTGATGTTTACAGATCAAGAAAATGGAAATGCCATTTATAATACCCCCAAAGAGGCTTTCTGAAATCAGTGTGCTACTGTTCTCCCTATGTTCAAGGTGCCTTAATCATTAAGGGACATATGTAGGGAAAATATGTCTGCTTTAGAAATGGCTAGTGGAGCCCAGCTAGGATATCTTGATATTTTATAATTCAGAAAAATTAATTTTGTTAATGAGGGAAATCATTCTTTAGGAGGAAAATAGCCATCTGTAGCAATCCACACCCATACTTTACCCTCTACCATGTAGCCTGGTTCTCCCACTGAGCTACGTTCTACAGGACTTATTGGCTCTTAGTGGCTCATATTGCTTTATTTCTGCAACCTTATTCCCATTGCCTACCTGAAAATACCATGTTCCTGCCAGATGATGGAATAGCGATCTAGCTTTGCTTTTTAGCCATTTCATTCACTCTCCTCTCTAGTTTTTAGTTGTCCTTTTAAGCAAAGGGATGAGAATGAAATATTTCCCCTGTTCTCTGCCACACATACTTGCCTCCTCTCTCCACCAGCCTGCTTCATTCTTCATTACCTGGCTGTGTTAGCCAGACCATTCTCATGAGTCACTCAAGAGGAAACTAATTCACCAGTCAGAAAGCTGTTAAGTCCGAGATTCCTGCTCACGCCACATTTCTCAGTAAGTCACTTGCTAACATATCCAGCATCTTGTCTCTGCCTAAGATGAAAAATAAATGAGAGACTGACTAATTAATGGATGGTTTATTCTCTTTCTTTCCCTATACTCCTTTTCCTTCCAGCTCAGCTCACTCTCTGGACTAGGCTATCTTCTCACCAGTATCCTTATCCACTATGAGATGCTTCTATTTCCTGGGGACAGCTTGCTATTTCATGATGGGTTCCAGACATGTTCACTTCACTCTCAGCTCAATTGTACCCACTGGACCCCTCCATTTCCTTAACAGAAATTTTACCACCAGTGTGAGTATCCTCTTGCTACCCTCTCTGCTTTAATATATTTTGTCTTCTCCTTTTAGGATGTAAATTCCTGAAGAGTAGGAATTGCCTTCATTTATTGTATTTGTGTGCCCAGTGCCTAACACAGTAAGCATCTAATAAATGTTCTGTCTGTATCACTTCTTTATCTTATCTATGGTCTATACTTTTATCTTTCATCTACCTCTCTCTGTCTCTCTGAATCTTAACTGAAGGCATCTATTCATGATAATGAATCCCTGGCATGAATATCATCATAAACATGTCTACCTCCTATATATACTAAATTACTAAGGAAACTGAGTTATGAACATGGAAGGTGCCTACCATCTAGCAGAGGACAAATGGCTCAACTTTCAATGTTTTAACGGATCTTTGATCACCTTCATTAGCTTGTGTACTTCTTCTATTGGTGCAGATAGCAATCCATCTATACTGTACATTCTCATCCTTTGAGGTTCTGATATAAATCCTGCATAGAGGAATTACCCAACAGACTGGAAGCTTTCCTTTGTTTTTTTAATATTTCATGAGCACCAGTCCATCATTCTACTTGATGAGCTAATATTGCTCTCAGCACACAAGTGTTCAAATTGTTTTTCCAATTACACATGTCCTTAACTATGACTTTTCTGCCTCTCTTTGCACTCATAATTATTGACACTGTGCAGTAGTTGACTATTCCTAATATGTGTCCTTCCATTGCTTTGAGTCACCTGAAGTTTGATTTTTTTTAGAGACTGTTAAGAATCTCTTTGTCTAGAACAGAACAAGTGTTTGGTAACATGATTGTTGAATAGATGTGAATCATTATGTTCCACAGTTCATAAGTATATGGTATCACCAGTAGAGTATTTCCATTAAAAGAAGATTTTCTTGTTTGGGAGGTAGTCTGGGATTGATCAAAGAATTAAGTAACATCTGAAATGCTACTATCTCCCTTTCTGCCTTCTAGCTAATTCTGAACTCAGTTCATTATCTACTTTAATTATCTAAGACATATAAACTGATAGATAACTCAGTGTACTATTCATCTAATTTCATATCACAGCCCAAGCAACACACATTTTTAAATTCACTCATTTTTCCACGTGTGGATCGTTAAATCTCTTTTGAAGCAGCACAATACTATGCTATGATTTAGAAGACATGTGTTTAAATCTCACCTCTGAGGGTTATGACCTATTACTATCTGAAGGAGTAAATTAACCTCTTAAACCTCAGTTAGTTGATTTGTAAAATAAAAGTGTTGGAACTGATTATCTTGGAAGTCTCTTTCAGCTCTAAATCTCTCTACTTAAATGACCTTGAATCTCACTGAAGTGGTTTTGTGATTACATGAGGAAAAATAGCTCCATTTACATTCTAGACATCCCCCAAGGCCTGGCATTCCCTGACTTTCTCCTAAATGGCTGTTGTCAACATAGGCTAGGCTTCTGGCATCATCCTACACCTCTCCATCGCCCTGACATCAGTCATCAGGATGCAACACCAGAACAGAGGGAGGAGCCAGGAGAGTATATCAATGGTGAGCCAGGAAGTATGTTTCTTCTTCTGTGATGGTGCTGGAGGGAGGTGCTACAGGACAAGCAGTCAAATGGGGAAGTTAGATGAGGGTAAAACTTCTCTAAGTAATCTACTTTCTCTCTCATCCTTCTCCCCTATTCCTTTCTGGTTAGTATAAAAATAAAATCTGTAGCCAGTCTCTATTTTAATCTAAACAACACTAAGGTACCACCTCACACCTAGCAGATGGGCTTAAATGATAACAGGGGAGAGTAATGAATGCTGGAGGGGATGTGGCAAAATTGGGACATTAATGCATTGCTGGTGGAGTTGTGAACTGATCCAACCATTCTGGCTGGCAATTTGGAACTATACCCAAAGAGCGATAAAAGAATGCCTGCCCTTTGATATAGCCATAGCACTGCTGTGGCTTTGTACCCCAAAGAGATCACTAATAAAGAGACTTGTACAAAAATATTTATAGCTGTACTCTTTGTGGTGGCAAAAAAACTGGAAAGCAAGGGTATGCCCTTCAATTGGGGAATGGCTGAACAAATTGTGGTATATTTTGGTGATGGAATACTATTGTGCTCAAAGGAATAATAAACTGGAGGAATTCCATGTGAACGGGAATGACCTCCTAGAATTGATGCAGAGTGAAAGGAGCAGAGCCAGAAGAAGGTTGTACACAGAGACTGATATACTGTGGTAAAAGAGAATGGAATGGACGTCTGTATTAGCAGCAATGCAATGACCCAGGACAATTCTGAGGGATTTATGGTAAAAATGCTACCCACATTCAGAGGAAGGACTGCAGGGGTGGAAACAAAGAAGAAAAACAACTACTTGAACACATGGTTTGATGCAGACATGATTGGGGATGTAAACTTGAAATGACTACACCAATGTAACTATCAATAATATGTAAATAAGTCTTGACTGACCACACATGTTAAAACCAGTGGAAATGCGAATTAGCTCCTGGGGGGATTTGAGGGGGTGAAGGGTAAAGTAAAAATATGAATTATGTAACCACGGAAAATTTTTCTAAAAATGAAAAATTATAAAAAAATAAAAAATAAACATATTTTAGAATGTAATCCAAGCAGTATGATGCCAGCTGTAGTCAAGAGCATATAGACATTCACACTATCCATGGGAAATTAGAATTCTCTTTGAACTCTGAAGCCTCTAAAACACTGGGGAGACAGAACAGACAAAAAATAAAGCCCAAGCCCAGTAATAAAAAGTAGAATTATTTTGGCTACCAATGTCATTGAATTTGTTAGATGAAATTTTATTTAAAATGCTCCTAACATTAGTACTAGAATAGACTTCAAGTGTTCACATATTAAATTTTTTTCTGATAATAATAAATGTAATTTTCTTGTATTTAATACTATTTCCTGTGAAGTTGGTAGTGAAATTATTATTTATCCCCTTGTATAGATAAAAAACAAAACAGATCAGATTATATCAGTAAATCAGAAGACAGTGCCAAGAGGCACTAAGGATATGGTCGATTGTTGTTCCTCATACTTGAGAACCAAAATGACATTGTTATATTGGGATCCATGTACAGTAATATCTGAGTGACTGATCAGACACAGATCTCAAATTGTACCATAAAGCAATAATCTGGTACTAGCCAAGAAATTAAATGGTGGATCAATAGAAAAGATTAGGTGCACAATACACAGAAGAAGATGACCATAGTAATCTAGTGTTTGCTAAATCCAAAGATGCAAGCTTTGGGGATAAGAGCTTGCTTTTTAATTAAAAAGGAAAAAAAAAACTTTTAGGGAAACTGGAAAAAAAGTATGTTGGAAACATAGACATATAAACAAAGGTATAAGCACTTTCCTGGCATGGCACTAGTATATTGTCCAGGTCTGAGAGGCATACAACAATGAAGTGTGTACAATGGCTCTGCAGACCTTTAGTTTGCTAGGCAGCCTAATATTTCCTCTCTCCTACATTCTCCTTTCCTCTCAAACACTGAGCTGTCTAGCCATAAGGTTTATGTAAGTCTCATCATCAATGTGTGCAGGCCTGGAAAGTGACCTGCCAAGATAAGTGAATTAATCCATAGCATTCAAAATTTCTCCCTTTGTTTTAATCAATAGTTCCACATATGGATGATGTGGTGTTTACTGGTGGAGAACTTCTGTTTTCTTGGTATAAATCCTAAAAATATAGAGGAAGGGCAGATGGTAAGGCCCTGTTTTAGTCCCTTTGAAATCAAATTTTTGATATCCATTTTCATCTAAGATGAGTGACTGGTCCAAGAGTCTGAATGGATTCTAGGCTGCACTGACTAGGGGAGGTGACAAAGACAAAAAAAAAAAGGGAGAGTGTTTGAGATTTGCATTAGATAAGGACTATGTTAAAATTATTTTTATATCTCCCCAAGCACAAGGAGAATGTTGGGTTTACACTCAGAGCTTAACAATTAGTTGCTAAATGAATCAAAAAGCACTATGATGGTTATAAAATACTTTCATCAAGCTACCTTCACTTTACAGATGGGGAAACATATCATAGAATTATAGACTTAAGTGAAAAGGCACCTAGTACAAACTAGTACAAAGTCAAGAGTACAAACTTCATTTTACTAGTTAAGTAATCTAGATCAAGAAAGCTAAATGACTTAGTCAGAGTCAGGAAGCTAGTTAGTGTCTTGAGAAGAGATTCAAACTCAGTATTTTTGACTCCAAGTACTGTACTTGATTTAAATATTAAAAGGGAGCCAGAACTAGCACTTAAACCAAGATCTCATATAATTCCCTTAAAAAGAAATGTAGCAGAGTAGATAGAATCGAAGATCATCCCTGGTGAGAGAGAAAGAAAAGAGAGAGAGAGAGAGAGAGAGAGAGAGAGAGAGACAACAAGCACTTGTTGAGGAAATGAATCATAGTTCTGCTGAATTTTTGTAGTATATTAATTTTTTTATGAAACTGAATTTTGTTTTCTTAGTTTATTATAAGTGTATATAAAATTTAACATGGTACCATATTGCACTCTTTGTGCTCTCAAATCTTTTTGTTTTCTCCTATGTACTCTTCTAATGTTTTATTGATGTTCTTTTCAGTCTTTTTCATCTTGTCTGTCACTTATCCAACCATCTCATTACCTCCCTCACATAGAAGCTCTCGTTTGTTTTTCATTTTTGTTTTTATCCCTTACTTTCTATCTTAGTAACCAATCTAAGTCAAAAGGGCAAGAGTGAGATAGGCATAAGGAGTTAAGTGACTTTCCCAGGGTCACACAACTAGGAAGTGTCTGAGATTAGGTTAGAACTCATGTCCTCCTGACTTTGGGCCGGGCACTGTATCCACTGTATCCATTGTATCCACCCAGCTGCTCCAGAAGTTTTTTGGAGCATATTAAGCTAGAACTCAGGGAACCTAAATTTAAAACCAGAATCAACTTTTAATAAAGCCACTTATCTTTTCAGGATTCAGTTTCCACATTTGTCAGATAAGAGATTGATATTAGGCGAATTTAAGATTTCCCAACTCTAATATGCTATGTTATTCATTCACATGCAGAAGCTACCTGTGAGGACTAGTTAGCATCTTTCTTAAGGATATTTCTGGTAATGCATGTAGTAAATGAGCATGGCAGATAGGTAGAACAGTGGATAGAGTGCCAGGCCTAGAGTCAGGAAAATTAATCTTTCTGAGTTCAAATATGGCCTGAGATACTTACTAGGTCTGTGTATTAGGGTGATCCTGAGCATATCACTTAACTCTGTTTGCCTTAGTTTCCTCATCTGTAGAAAGACCTGAAAAAGAAAATGGTGAACCCTTCTAGTATCTTTGCCTAAAAAACCCAAAATGAGGTTTCAAATAGTTGAAAATGACTGAGAAAGAGTTCAAAAGTGAACAAGCAAGGCATTTTTACAAAAAAGGAGAAAAGAAAAGAAATCCCTCTAGATTTCTTGGTCTATTTTACTGAATGATATGCTGATTGAATGTCTTGGAGAAGTCTTTGATAGCTAATTCAACCAGAAACTAAGCTATAGAGTAGGGCTGTCTGCCACCCTAATTGCTGCATCCAATGATAATTGGATTTAGAGCTGGAAGTTCTCACAAATCACGTTTTCCTACCTACCGAGTAGATGACATCTTGAGCAATTAAATATACCAGCATCAATGAAGTCATATTTGCCAGAGAATATAGAGTCTGCTAGAACACATTATATTCTAGAAAGAAAATCTATGCAGAGTCCAAATTCAACAAATATTCTACAGACATAATGTCATGTTACATACTGAGGATATAAAGTCACACAAGTTAGCCAAAAAGTATTTATTAGACATTAATGTGCCAGGGATTGTGCTAATGGCTGGGAATATAAAGGCAAAAGTAGAGTCCCAGGACTAAAGGACCTCACCTTCTCATGGAGAAATAGCAAGCAAATATTTATGTACGTGCAAGAAAAATAGATATATGCAGTATAAAGAAGAAGACACTAATTGTGGGGATGGTATGGAAAGGAAGAGACAGAAAAGGTCTCTCACAGAAGGTAGAACTTGAGCTGAGTTTATAAGGTATTCAGGGAAGCCAGGAGGCAGAAGGGAGGAGGGAGAATCAGTAAAAAAGGGACAATCAGGAGATGGAGTTCCATCTGAGAAGAGACACCTAGGTGGCACAATGGATAAAGGGGAGATTTGAAATAAAGGAGACCTGAATTCACATCTGCTTAGATACCAGCTGTGTGATGTTAGGTAAATCAATTAATTTTTCTCTCTTTCATTTTACTCATTGTAAAATGAGAATAAGAATAAAATAAAAAGAAAAAATAATAATCCCTTCCAAGATTATTATTGTCTATTTTTTTAGTTTGTTTTTATTCTCCAGTTATGTTTAATTTTCCCACAATTACATGTAAAAACAATAGTTTGGCATTCATTTTCTAACATTTTGAGTTTCAGATTCTTTGATTCTCTCCCTCATTCCACCCTGCCTCCCCCATATGGTAAGCAATTTGATTTTGGCTATACATGTGCTTTCATAGAAAACATATTTCCATATTGGTCATGCTGTGGAAGAAGATACACATTTTTAAATGAAGAAAATAAAGTGAAAAATGATATGCTTTAATCTGAATTTAGACTTCATCAATTCTTTCTCTGGAGGTGGATCCATTTTTTCATGAATCCTTTGAGATTTCTTGAATCATTATATTGCTGAGAATAGCTAAGTCATTCACAATGGTTCATTCTATAGTATTGCTGTTACTCTGTATAATGTTCTGGTTTTACTCACTTCACTCAGCATCAGTTCATGTAAATCTTTCCAGGTTTTTTTGAAATTCTCTTGGTCATTATTTCTTACTGCACAATATTATTCCATTACAATACATAGTATCATACCACAACATTTTTATCCTTTTCTCAATTGAAAGGAATCACCTCAGTTTCCAATACTTTGACAATACAAAAAGAGCTGCTGTAAATATATTTTTTAATGAATAAGTCCTCTTATCTTTTTTTTTCCTTTGATCTCTTTGGGATACAAACCTAGTAAGCAGTATAGCTAGTTCAAAGCATATGCACAATTTTCTAGCCATAGTTCCAAATTGCTTTCCAGAACAGTTGGATCATCTCACAACTTCATCAGCGGTGCATTAGTGTTCCAATTTTCCCATGCCTTCTCCATCATTTGTCATTTTCCTTTTCTGTCATATTAACCAAACTGATAGGTGTAAGATATTATCTGAGAGCTGTTTTAATTTGCACTTCTCTAATCAATAGTGAATAGGAGCATTTTTTCATGTTTGTATAAATAGCTTTGATTTCTTTATCTGGAAAAAAAAAGCAAAATTGGAAAGTCCTTTGACCATTTATCATTTGGGGAATTACTTATATTCTGATGAACTTGATTTAGTTCTCTACTTATTTGTGAAATAGGCCTTTTTTAGAAATTCTTGCTATAATCTTCCCCCCCCCCCCGCAATTTTCTGTTTTCCTTTAATCTTGGTTGCATTCGTTTTGTTTGTGCAAAACCTTTCTAATTTAATGTGCTTGAAACTATCCATTTTATCTCTCATAATGCTCTCTAATTTTTGTTTGGTCATAAATTCTTCACTTATCCATACATCTGAAAGGTAAATTATTGCATGTATCCCTAATTTGCTTATTGTAGCTCCCACCTAAATTATATATCCATTTTTACCTCATCTTGGTATATAATGTGAAATTTTGTTCTATGCCAGTGATGGTGAACCTTTTAGAGATTGAGTGCCTAAACTGCAACTCTCACACTTCATATGAGCCCTCCACCTTACACCGGGCAGGGGAGAGGGGAAACACTACCATTGGGCTGCTGGGCAGAGGGACAGGTAATGTGAGAAATGTTCTTAGGAATGGGTGGAGAGGGGGAAGGGAAGAGGCCCCTCTGGCACATGTACCGTAGGTTTGCCAAGATGGGGCTTATACCTTTGTTTATATGTCTATGTTTCCAACATACATTTTTTCCAGTTTCCCTAAAAGTATTTTTTTCCTTTTTTAATTAAAAAGCAAGCTCTTATCCCCAAAGCTTGCATCTTTGGATTTAGCAAACACTAGATTACTATAGTCATTTTCTTCTGTGTATTGTGCACCTAATCTTTTCTATTGATCCACCATTTAATTTCTTGGCCAGTACCAGATTATTGCTTTATGGTACAATTTGAGATCTGGTTTGACTAGGCCATATACTTTACAAATTATTATTATTATTATTATTCTATATAGGTGATCATGGACATCCTTGCTTCTCTCCTGATCTTATTGGGAAGGTTTCTAGCTTATCCATTAATGATAATGCTTGTTGATGATTTTAGATAAAGACTACTTAAAATTTTAAGGAAAGTTCCATTCATTCCTGTGTTCTCTAAAGTTTGCAATAGGAATGTATGTTGTATTTTCTCAAAATCCTTTTCTGCATCTATTGAGATAATCTTGTGATTTCTGTAGGTTTTGTTGTTGATGTAGTCAATTATGTTGATGGTTTTTCTAATATTGAACCAGCCTTACATGTCTGGTAGAAATCTCACCTAGTCATACTATATGTTCCTTGAGATATATTTCTGTAGTTTTCTAGATAGCATTTTTAAAAATTAAATTAAATTAAATTTAAATTAAATTAAGTTTAAAAAGTTTTAAAATTTTTTCAGCAATATTCATTTGGAATCTTGGTCTATAGTTTTCTTTCACTGTTTTTGCTCTTCCTGGTTTAGGTATTAGAACTACAATTATGTCATAAAAGGAATTTGGTAGGACGCCTTCCTTCTATTTTCCCAAATAGTTTACATATTCTTGAAATTAATTATTCTTTAAGTATTTGCTAGAATTCAATTATGAATCAATATACAGTATTATTTTAAATATAAAATGATATAATATTGATAATGTGTTTTTCAAAACTTAAAGCATTATATAATAATATGTGAGCTTATTATTATAAGAAGAGAACATGGATTAGTATTGTTAGATCACAGATTAAGTAGAGGGCAATAACAGATAAGAAGATTAGAAAGGTAGAAAGGGGTCAGTCATCTGCCTATGTGGTTAAATTTTTGGCTTGCAAACACCTTTAAAATCCAAATAGTATGCTTTTTTTAAAAAAAAAAGTTTAATTCTGGAGATAATAAAGAGCTCTTGGAACTTATTGAGAAGATTAGTGACATGGAGAGACTGTGCTTTTAGGGAGATTACTTTGGCAGTTGATCAGTGGATGGAGGAAAGACTTGAAGCAGAGAGTACAACAAGAAGGCTATTGCAACAGTCCTAGCATAAGGTGATGAGGACTTGTAGCAGGGTGGTAGCTGTGTTTCTGGAGAAAAAAGGAAAAAGTAAATATATAGATAGACATAGCTATAAATAAAGATTTAGGTAGGTAGATATAGATGTTATGAAGGTAAAAATAAACAAATTTACCATTGGAAATGTGGGGGGGTGTTGAATATGAGTAGAGAGATGAGGATGATAATGAGGTTATACACCTGGGTAACAGGAAAGATCATGGTACCCTCAATAATAAGAGAGAAAAGTGGTAAAAGGAGATGATTTGGAGAGAAAGGCAATTAAGTTCTTTGGACAGGTTGAGTTTGAGATAGCAATAGGCAACTCGTTCAAGATGTCTCTATTCATTTGGTGATGCTGAACTAGAGCTGGGAAAATTGATGATGTTGGGTGTATAGATGTGGGAACAGTCTGCATAGGAATGCTAATTAAACCCACAGAACTGACAAAATCATGAATTGAGATAACAGAGAGAGAAAATAAGACACAAGACTGAGAGGGCATAACATGGTGTGACCAGGAGGAAGATTCAACAGAAAAAAACTGAGAAGTGGTCAGACATATCAAAGAAGAGTCAAGATAACCTAAAGAGTATACAAGAGAAAAGAGTGATTGATAGTGCAAGAGGCCATGTAGAGGCCAGGAAGAAAGAGAATTGAGAAAAGATTATTCTTTCATTATTCATAATTCATTAATGAAGAGATCACTGGTGACTAAAAGCAACATAGACTCTGCCCTTAGGGTCTTTAGTTTGAATCGCAGTTCTTCCATGTACTTACCTTGCACTTCACAAACATTCCTCAGGCAGCATTTAGGAAGGAACATCTGTGTGCCCAGAACTGGGCTAAGCAACTTGAGAAATGCATAAGTTGTTAACAATCTAGTCCCCAAGATTCAGGGGCTACAAAGGAGTGTCATACAATTATTCATACGGGGTCATAAGGGAACAACATAGTATTAACTGGGAGACTAGGGTTCAGGAGTGCTTGCTATTGGAATTCATGAGACACATTCTTATGGAATGGAGTTATTCAGCTTGAGCTTCATTTAAGAGGTGACAAATCCTAGAAATGAAAGAAGACCGGCTAGTTGGAACCCTTCCTCTTATAGATGAAGAAACGGAGATCCTGATAGGTTGTGACCTGCCCAAATTCACAGAACTAGGATCATAGATGTAAAACTGGAATAGATTTCAGAGGTCCCCTCTTGTATCTGAGGAAACTGAACTACGAAAGTTAAATGATTTGCCAAAGGGAACAGAAGTTGTTTGTGTCAGAGGTAGAGTTTGAACCCAGGTCCTTTGACTCCATAGTGTTATGTTGGTAATAACAGATATATTGGGGAAGCAGATAGTAATTATTGCTGCCATCTCCTCTACATTACAATAGTCAATGAGGAGGTAGGATTTGGATTGGTAGAAGGAGAAGGGCATCCCATCTCTTGGCTGCATATCCATTGCCTAAGAGATGAGGGGAGGTGGGATTAAATAATCTTGAATTTTAGGATTTTACATTTGTAGGAACTTAGTCCAATCACTTTTCCACTTCAGGCATTGGGTTCCTCAGATATAAAATCAGAAGCTTGAACCAAATGGTCTCTAATTTCTCCTCTGGATCTATTCAACATAAGTGTGTATGTAATCACACCTTTCCTTACCTATAGTCTACTGCTTTATCAGCAAGACATTCAATATGAAAAGTTTGAAAGCATTAGCTATGTCATATAAATATAATAAAGTGTTCTTTACTCAGAATACAAAAACAAAATAATATTTTGGTTAATTTAATTTCTGGCAAACAAGATTAAGCAGGCACCATTTTTTTTTAAATTTTAGCCTTGGTCACTGAAAATCTTTATAAAATGCATCAATAATATGAGGACAAGGAACTTGACTACATTTTTTGAGATTACAGTCCTTGAAATGTCAAGGGCTCTGAACATCACTGTCCAGGACTACAAGTGTAAGGACAAATGGCATTTGCATAGTATTTCCCTCATGAGAAAGACAATGAAAATATTATTATCCATATTTTACAGATAAGCAAACTGACAGCTCATAAGTATGTGACGCAGCTACACAATGTCAAGCACCTTTTCTACAAAGCTTTGAAAGTTTGAATCAAACGTATGCCAACCCCAGGACATTCCTTGGATTTTAAAAGATATCTATTTTTATCATTTGCTTTATCTTCCTAAAATTAGACTATGGAAAAATCTAGTCCTATAGATTCAAATGTTTAAAAATATTTTATTGATACCTTTTGTTTTTACATCATCTGTATTCCTCTCATTATCTTTCTCAGAAGAGCGCATCCTTTTGACAAAGATTTTTTTTTAAAAGATGAAGAGGAGAAAAATATAGTGTGATCAAGCAATATGTCAAAAAAAGTTTTATACAATATGCTTTGAAGCTTCAAAGTGCTGGAAAAAATAGCGGTTTTCAAGTGAATAATAAGCGGGGAGGGTAAATTAATTGACAGATGAATTAGTAACATATTAGTAATAAGTCTTCTAAAAATAGTTGATTGTAGGGCTGGGCCCTTACAAAGACTGCTGCAATCTGGTTTTTAATATGATGCTTCACATTTTTTTTTAGACATTGCAAATGCAAAAAGCTTGGGTTATAGTGAATAGCATGAGCTTAGAAGATCCAAATTTTAAATTCTGACTCAATTCTATATAACTAGGACCAAGTCATTTAATCTCTCTAAGCCTCTGTTTCCTTATTTGTAAAATGGAGATGGGATCATAAATCCTGTAGTATTTTTTTACAGGGCTGATATGAAGCTTGAATGAAATAATGAGTTAAATCACTATAGGAAGGTCAATAATTACTATTAGACTCATAGTTCTCAGCACCAGTAGATTGTAAGCTCCTTGAGGGCAGAGACTTGCCACTATTTTATTTGTAACTCCATTAATCAGCATAGCACCTGGAATTAACTAAATGCTACTGATGAAGTGATTAAATGATTTCTTAACATTAATTTTCTAAAAACAGGTCCAAATTCATCCTCTTCCTTCAAGCCCTCTGCCACCCATTGAAAAGGCAAGCAATATAATTAAGTGATTAATTGTTAATCAATATTGATCAGTTGGTAGAAATTGTATTTTATTATAAACCCAGAAGGCTACCTCGTATGGCCAGTCTCTCATATGAAGAATCAATTATACTATTAATAGCCATCTCACCTCTCTAGCTCCTCTCGCATCTCTCTATAACTTAAATATATGCTAACCTCAACCTTCAGTCAGGCAAACTGATTTCTAATATCACTCCTAAGATATCTGGTGCTAAAAAGGAGATACCCACCAGAACCTTCTCTGTTCTGGAGATCAGGAGAGGACTGACACGCAATCCATCATTCTTTTTGGACAAAATGAATGGATTCTGTCAACAGCAAACCAGATGTAATCAGGACCTCGACTTCAATCATAAATTGTACTTATTTTTCAGTTAGCAGGGAAGTAAGGTACAGTGTCTTCAGATCATGGGCGATTATAAGGTGGTGCATGAGTGAACATTCTTGCAGCCGAGTGGAAAATATTCTCCTTAGGGTCTGTTTAGCTGTGCTCTTAAAAAGAAAAAAAAAATCTCCTAATCCTGGACATGATTCTACTAAACATGTGCCAGATAGGAAAATAACAGGGGTGAATTCAGGACTATCTTTTATCATTCTGTGTGGCACCTCTGGGGTCTATTCAGAGGAAGTGAAGCTCTCTCAAAGTGCTCTAAGCCAGAAGAGCTAAAAAATACGCTTGTTTGCCTTTTCTGCAGCTAATTTGTTCTGTAGCAAGTAGCTGCCAAAAAGGTCAGAGAAATGAATGTATGTGTTTGTGCATGTAAGCACATGTGTATATACATAGATACATGCTTATTCATATTACATAATATTCCATATATAGTATATACTCTTTCTTTTTTAATTTGTAATTATGCATATATATGTATATATATGTGTGTGTGTGTGTGTGTGTGTGTGTGTGTGTGTGTGAATATTTCTCCCTGATGTGAATTCAAGATCCTCTTCCTTGTTGGTGCCTTGGAAACAACCCTGGGTTGGAGCATTTTTAAAAATTGAGTTAAAGGATTATTTTGAATGGGGTCTTTAAAACTGGTTCTTTCTCTAGAAAAAGATAACAACCATCACTATTTGAGGCACAAAGAAATTCTGTTTTAAGGTAGTCTTTTGCTTTTTACTGTTTCTGGGAGTGAGAAGTAAGAGTTTTTGTGGCTAACTCATACCTGTGATTTCATCAGTGTTGAGAATGTCTGATATGGATCTCTTCAAATCAACTTAGAAGGGTATTTAAATTATTTGTCTTCAAATTATGGCTTATGGAGTTGTGTGGAGACATTGAGAAATTAATCAATTGAAACAATGTGGTTTCACACATATTAAGTAGAGGAACAAAATTGGAATCCAGGTCTTTTCTGAGATCCAGATCTATACTTTATTATAAAAGAAAGTTTTTCTTTGACTTCAAATATTTTCTGCATACAAAGGAATTCTGCTTTAAGCAATGGATGAAACCCTAATGAATGATAATCCTTATCTCCCACTGTCTCTCTTTTTTGTGTCTCCATCTTTGTCTCCCTGTCTCTTTCTGTCTCTCTTTTTATTTTTCCTCTTATCTGTCTCTCTCACACACGCATACATACAAAATTAGGAAATGGTCCAAAAGAACTACAGGATTACTTTAAATAATTAGTTTCCCAGGGCTCTATTAGCAATTTAATTTACGCTTAGAATTTCTCACAGAGATTGCATTAGGTGAGGTACACCTGCATTTTCTTCAGAAGATTACACACAAATTCTTAACAGCAGGGTAATTATTTTTCAAATGAGTTAGTGCAGTCTTTTCCAGTATAATTACCTAGCAATCTGTTGAAATATGTAATTATAAAACATTTGCAATTTCACCACAAAGTAGGTGCTTAGTAAAGAAGACATGGCATTTACTTTATTGTTTGTAATCCATGGGAAAAGAAACAGCATAATGTAGGGGTAAAGAGATAAGACTGAAAACACACACACAGGAATATCAAGGGAAGTGCAATTGTAGAATCTTCTTGTTTGTTTAGTTGTGTCCATCTCTTCATGAATGCTCTTGGGGTTTTCTTGGCAAAGATGTTGCAGTGGTTTGTCAGTTCCTTCTCCAGCCCATTTTACAGATGATGAAACTGAGGTAAACAGGATTAAATAACTTGCCCAGGATGACAAAGCTAGTCAGTGTCTGAGGCTGAGTTGGTGCATTGACATTTGAGATAATTAATTGATGCATTGATGATGGACACTCTATCCAGTGTGCCACCTAGCTGCTCCAGTTGTAAAATGTGCAGAGTCAGAAAATGTAGACTACCTAGGAGCACAAATTGGATCTGTAGGTCATTTCCCTGGCTGAAAAGAGAAGCATTTCAGAAAAGAAATCAGTGTGCTTATTCTTATTGTCTTTTGTAGCAGCCTTATGAATACAAAAACTAACAAACAAAAAAGGGTTATACCTAAACACTTCTGAAGGGTGATGAGTGGGATCACTAAAGAATACCCAGTTTTTTTAACATGCCAAATGAATTGCCCAAATTCATTCTGCTGTTAAGTAGCAGAACTGGGATATTATACCATATTCTCTGATTCTACATCTAATGTTCTTTCCACAATGAATAAGCAAGATACCCATAAACCAATCAATCTATAACAATCAATAATCTATATAATTTGTTGGGTGCTGATTATATATCAAGTGTTTTGCTAGGTACCAGAGATACACATAAAAGAATGGAATAATGTGCTTAAATTTAAGCTAGCTGGGGAGGACAAGTGTTCACAGTTCATGTGAACAGAGAGAGAGAGCAGTGATTTTTGTGTTGGGTACAAAGTTAGCATATGCTTAATACATGTTAAGTTTGATTGAGTGAAGGATTTAGACAATGATGCCTTTGGGCCCATGGACTAAGAGAGTAAGAGAAGCCTACTATTAGCCAGAGTACAAGGCAGAATATGGCAAATCCATTAAGAGGTTCAAGGGACATGCTATTAAGACTGAGAAGGGGAAATATACATAGATCTTGGCAAAGTCATGGGAGGCTTTATGGAAAAGGTGGCATGTGAACTGAACCTTCAAGAATGAGTAAAAGAACTTATAAATAGAAGCAAACAAGATATAATTACATATATATGCATATATAGTCAAATGATGCCTTCTCTGGTGAGAGAGAAGGAACTTCAATATAACAAATTAAAAAGAATAAAAGGATGAGTAAAAGTATAACAGACAGTTATGTAGGGAGAGAGTATTCCAGGAGAAAAGAACAACATAAGTAAAGGCTTAGAGACTTTAAAATATGGAGAATGTTCAGGGAAAGGAAAGGACACTGTCCAGCTTCGGTGTGGCTTTAAGCAGATATGAGGGTACTGGTCTAAGATTATAAGATAGCAAGAATCCTATCATAACAGTCTTTGAATGTCAAGTTAAAGAATTTGGAATTTATTCCCTGAGCAATGGAGAGCCATTGAAGATTTCGAAATGAGTAGTAACCTATGAGAACCATGGTTTAAAATGATTCATTTGATAGTGAGTTTGGCAGCAGGCAGGATGGGATGGAGGAGGAAGAAACTAATGGTGGAGAGAAATATTGGAATATAATTCTAAAAGGGAGAAGCAATAAAGATCCGAACTAATATAAGAGTTGTGCCAATGGAAAGAAGATTGATTCAAGAAATATTTTAGAGGTAAAATCTAAAGCAGGTGGCAACAGATTAGATGTGGGTGAGGAGAGGCAAATTAACTTTGGGATTCCCAGCTTGGGTAACTGGAAAAACAGTGGTGATATGAATAGTATTAGGAAAGGATGAGATGATTTAAAAAAAGAAAGCTACATTAAAGGGAGACGGGGAGGGGCAAAAGAAAAGAATTAGGAGAGTGTTATATCAAATGTCAAGACACAGGAAAAAGTCTCAAAAAGTGAATAGTCCATCATATCTGTACTACAAAAATGAAATGAGAAAAAGAGAAACATAAGTGAGAAATGGCCTTTGAATTTGGTGAAGGAAGCAGAAATCTAAGTATTTGTCATTAAGTCACTGTGAACCTTCAAGAAGAAAAAATGATTTTTATTAATAAGGGAATAATTAATTAGTTTAGAAATGGTTAAGGACTAAATGGCAAGGGGAAAGGGAACAAGCATTTATTAAAAAGCTACTTTATGCCAAACAGTGTACTAAGAGCTTTATGAATATGATTTTATTTGATCCTCACATCAATCCTATGAGGCAGATGCCCTTTTTATTTAAACCCTTATCTTTCATCATAGAAATAATACTATGAATTGGTTCTAAGGCAGAAGAGTGATAAGGCCTAGGCAACTGGGGATAAATGATTTGCTCAGGGTCATACAGATAGGAAAAGTCTGAGGTCATTTTTGAATCCAGGACTTCCCATCTCCAATCCTGGTTCTCCATCTGCCAAGCCACCTCGTTGCCCCCCAAGGCAGGTGCTATTATTATTAATTGAAGAAACGGAGGTAATTAGAGCATCAGGGACCTGTCCAGTCACACAACTAATGCATGTTAGAGGCCAAATTTGAACTCAGATCTTATGAGGAAGAACAGATAGCAAATATAGAGTCTTCTTTTAGGAAATTTGATAGTAAATGGAAAAAGGAAAAAGAAGATAACAGTCTGAGGGAGTAGCAATGTCCAGGAAAAGAATTAAATTGAGGGGGAAAGGTTTAGGGAAATGAGGGGAAGCTATAAAAGAGTCACTTTCCACTCTCTTTACTTGCAAAATCTCCCCACCAGGCTTTAATTGCCCTCTCACTATGAACCTTGTCTCAGTGTCTTTTTTTGCCCTGGAATATTGCTCTGCTTTTCTGTCCTTATTCTCCCATTGGTCAGTTCCTTTTAGGCCCACTATTTTAGAGATGAGCCCATGATTCTGTGTCCTCCTAGCTCTGCTTCTGACTCTCAGAACTTTGCTACAATATTTCCCAAATACAAGCTGCACTCTCCCTATTTTAAAATTCCCATTTTGTGTTTATGTTCTCTTAATACCAAATGCAAAATCTTTGAAAATAAGGACTGCCTTTTTTGATTGTGTTTTTTATATCCTTAGCACTTAGCACAGTGCCTGACCTGGAATAAGTACCTAAGAAATGTTTGTTACCTAGTCTTCCCTTTTAGATAGTCAGGATGAATATAGTTAGGGACAGAGAAACTGGATACCTCAAATATAAGCCAGTAGTTACTAAGATTTAAATTTGGCCCTCAATGGAATGGAATTTCTGTTACTGATAGAACTAAAATTAAAAGATTATAGAGACAAGTGAATCCAAATACTTCATTCTCTATTTGAGGAAACTGAGGTTTATGGAGTTTGGGGCTAACTTAAAGACCTAAAGAGAACAATCATCAGAGGGTGTCCCCTGGCTGTCTTGAGTGCAACATCTACCACAAGATATACTCACTCCTATTCTGATGGTATCTGGGGTAGATATGACCATTTCTGCAGTGAAAGATAAGAAGTGTTGGATGCTTTTAATTACTTTGGAAAACTGAAACACAGAGGGGACTCATTAGATGCTCTCCTTCTGTGAAGTTTATTTTTTATGATGATGGTTGGATTTATTGAATCTATATTAATTAAAAACAATTACGAAGACATGTGAAGAGATGCAAAGTGAAGCGAGCAGAACCAGGAGGATGTTATACATAGTAACAAAAGTAATGTATGATCTACTGTGAATGATTAACTTTTATCAACAGGGCAAGGATCAGGTCATGACAAATGACAAGAAAAAAATATCCATCACCTTGGAAGTAATAGATGTAGTCCAAATGCAAATTTAAACATATCATTCTTTATTTGCTCCATGAATTTTTCTCTAGTGAGGCAATGTCTCTCTTTAACAACATGAGGAACATGGAAATATATATTACATGATAATTTATTTACAACTTGTATCATATTGCCTGTCTCTTTGGGGAAGAGGAGGGAGAGAGAGAACATGGATTGCAAAATGTCAGGAAACATTGAAAAACTGAACAAATTGAACAAAAATTGAAAAATTGAAAGTAATTTGGAAAAAATATTATTAAAAAAGGGTACTCCAAGGATAACAATAGAGATGGAAACAATGGCTAGATGGAAAATCTTGCTCCAGTTGTGCTACTGATAAGTGTGTGCCCTTGATCAAGTCCCATTACCTTTTTGGGCTTTAGTTTCCTCATCTGTCAAATGAAGACATTGGAAAGATTATTTTGAGGTCCAATTCCATCTCTAAATTTCTATGATCCTTACAGATTCAGAAGAGGAAAGGCTAATATAATATCCCACCAACACCCCACCCCACCAAACAGGGAAAAACATGTAAGAAGCTTCCTTCGAGGGGAATGAGAAGGATCACAATCATGGGGATATTTCTTGACCTACACTCACTTTCCAGTGCAGAGTAAATTATTTGGCTTGAAATAAAGCATTTAAAAAAGCTTCATTTCTCTTCTTATTTAAAGACTGTCAAGAAGCTTTTATAGCTCAACTAAGTATCTATTTCATTCTGTGTGGAAACAGCATTATTAGCTGCTCAACTTCTAATTTAGATTTGGCTTTTGAAAGTCCAGCTCTTGGTCTCCAGAGACCTAATTTTCTTCAGGGCAGACACTCAGTCTTTTTGTGAGTACTCAGACTGTGTTTTTATCCTTTCTAGGAAAAGGGAGTTGACCCATCTCCACCTCTATGTTTGAAGTCACTCTCTTTTACAGTTTTCCTTTCTTCTCCCTTCATCTTCCAACCTCCCTTTTTATTTTTTCTAAAGACTGGGTTTTTGGTGAGTCTACTCAAAGATTCTTCCCTTCATTTGCCCAAAAGACTCTTTGCTAACTTTTAATGTTTTCCCTGGAAATAGTAGTCTGTAGAGCTAAATAACTCAGCCTATTTCCTGCTTTCTGCAAAGACATGAAGGACCTCCTAATTGTCCAATTCAATAACTATTTCTTAGTATAAATCCTCCCTGACCTTCCTGTAATATTTGACACTCCTGTGTATTTAAAAGTCTTTACTTTCTGGCTTCTACAACACTTTTATCCTGGCTACATTCCTAACTATTTGAATGCTCCCTTTTCCCATCTACTCATGTTTTTCTCCTCCTGATTCCCAAGTATATTTTTTTGATATCAAGATCTTATCTTGGACTCTTCTTCTCTCTGTCTCTCTCTTTCTGTCTCTGTGTCTCTCTGTCTTTCTCTATCTCTGACTCTCTCCTTCTTTCAACTTTTTTTCTCCCTTGGTAACTGCTTCTACTTCCATAGTTTCAATTATCACTACTATGCAGATGATCTCTAAATTAATATTTCCAGTGCCAGCTTCTTTCTTAATGCTTAATCCCATTTGTTCATCTGCCTGTTGTGTGGTTTTGCCTGAATGTCCTGCTGACATCTCAGAGTAGTGTAAAATTGAACTCATCACTACCTTATCCAAATCACTTTCCATTCTGAACCTTCCTATTTCTTTCATTATGTTACTATTCTCTAAATCATCAAGATTAAAAATCCTGGAATCATTTTTTTGCCTTATTCTTCTCCCTAATCCTTTTCCCCACAATATGCAAGTCCCTTGCTAAATTGCAAAGGGCTCATAATTCTACCTCTAAAAGCCTTCTGGAAGTGGAGGGTCCTCCAATATTCCTGTGTCTTCTCATCACTTGAGAACTTGAATTATTTTTACAATACAATAAATATTTCCATTACTGAAAAATAGTCTAATTATGTCTCATTTTATGGACTCATAGATTTAGAGCTTAAAGGGACCCTTGTAATCATCTAGTCCACTTTTGTTATTTTGCAGATATGAAGAATGAGACCTAGATTGGTTAAGTGCCTTGCCTAAGGCCACACAGGTTGAAAATGATAGAATTATAACCTAGACTTCTGGGAGTGAAGCCAACATGGAGGAGTAATCCAGAGCAGCTCTGTGCCACCATGAGAATCCTTTCTGACCAAAATTAAAATATCACAAAAAAGAATACAGGAGTGAAAGAACCAATAAGGAGACAGAATGAAACAACTTTCAAGAAAAGGAAAACCCAAAATGTAGGCAAAGAACATCTGGGGCACTGGGTTAAGAGGAGAACAGAGCCAGCAAGAAGCTGTAGCAAGAAGGGAAGAGCAAGCCATACACCCCAACCCCACATGTGCTGTCCCAGATTTGGAACCTAAGCCCAGGCCAAACATCCAGACCCTGAGATCCTGCTGGGCAAATAGTGGTATAAGTCAACCCATACCCCTTGAAATTTCAAAATTGTTGAGAAATCTGGAACCCCAGCCCAGGGAATTCTAGTCTGAGTTGGGGATCAAGACTTAATTCACGCTTTGGGGAGGTCGCAGTACTAAATACTAAATACTGATATTTTTGCCTAAATCTTAGGGCAGAGCTCCAAGACAGGCCAGTTAAAGGTGTTCCTGATTGGGTCAGGTAAACAGTGAGACAAAAAGCTTGAGCCTGAACCTGGGGCTAGAATTTGGTCAGCCCCTGACCTGATCAAGATTAAAGTGAGATCAAAATCTTACACTTAACCCTGTTTTTAAGTCTTTAAGCTACCAGCATCACAAGGGTCAATTGAATCATCAGAGGGAGAGGGCTCTCAAAGCTCTCAACCCTCAGACCATCATATCACCTCTGTCACTGAGCCAACCTACGATTAGATAGGAAAAATAAGCAAACAACAAAAAAAAGCACCTAACTCTAAAGAATTTTTATGGAGACAAAGAGCAAGGAACAACACAGAAGGGGACAGTGAAAGCAAAGGAAAGACACACAAAATCCAAGAGAAAAATGTGGCAGATTCTGGAAGATCTTGAAAAGACTTCAAAAATCAATTAAGAAAGGTAGAGGAAAAATAAGATTTAAACTTAGATCCTCTTAATTTATTTCATATCCTGTCTCTATCACATACTATCTACTACTCTAAAAGCCTACTTCTCTATTTTTTACTACCATTTGACTCCTTCAATCTATCTTTCACGTGACTGCCAAAGAAACATTCCAAATGTTATATCACAACAGTCCTCAAAATCCATCAATAGCTCCATATTGCCTATCAAATAAGGCACATATTCCTTAGTCTGGCATTCAAGAACTTCCATTATAAGAATATAACTTATCTTTTTGACTTTTTTCCTTTTTTTACTTTATTGCATTTATTCTCTACTCCACATTTTCTTATGTGCTGGATTAAAAAAGGAATAAACAAAGTTCCATATTTTTTGCCCCTCTCTTGCCTCTATGCATTTGTGTATATTATCCTCCATGCGTACAATGATTTTTTTTGAATACCCAGCTCAGATGCCATTTTCTTTATAAGACCTTCTCTGACCTCCTTCAAATAAAATAATGCTTCCCTCTTTGAATCTTTCATGTTGTTCTAGTTGAAATCTAGTTTTCTTAATCAGATTCTAGTTCATCTCATAATTGTCTATGTAGTTGACTTAGTGGGATAATCATTTAAACTTGGATTATTATTATTATTATTTGGATTAATATTCTCTTTATTTCACATATAGTAGGTGCTTTATAAGTGTTGGATTACTTGAAGATCACTGGGAAGTTATCTCTATCGTTTCATTTATGAAAATATTTTGTTTGATCTTATAAATAATACAGTTTTGCAGGAAAATATTTTCTGCATTTTGCTCTACCAAGTCATTTCTTCTTTTCTGATAGGTATATATGTGTACATGCTTGTACATGTGTTTTGTTTGCTTGTGTGTGTGGTGATTCTATGAAAAATAACAGTGGAGTCTTATCTTCACCAAACCACTCAGTTAATTGTGTGTCTATGAGGATGTGGTCTGTTCTAGAAAGCAGTTTATAGAATCCTATCTCTCCCTTTCTCATGTTTTCACTGAACATGATTTAAATATAATCAGCTCAGGGGACAGTTGCATGCAGGGAACTATCATGGTTGAATAAAGGACACTCTATTCCCTGATTCCTACACATATGAAAAATGAAAATAAATTGCCTCAAAACAAAGCAAAGCAGGAAGAACATGTCTCACTGGGAGAAGAAGAGAGAGTAGTCCAGGCAGCACAGCATCTGTGGGAGTCAGTAGAACTCAGGCCAGCCTAACATGCTGAAATGCTGCTATAGGTAACAAAACTACAAAATAGGAATGAGCCCAGGCTGAGCCACTCTACACAGATATAGAAAGCAGAGAGGTCTGGATAGGGGACTGGTATGTACTAAAACACTCCACATGGTTAGAGAAGTCAGAGAGTTCAGAAAACCTACACCTTCTCACAAGGTAGCAGAGCCCCTGAGGCAGCAAAGGAGCAGAGCTGGGAATCAGTGAACTACAGGAACCCTTTCCCATGTGGAAGCAGAATGCCTGGGGCAACAGATTCCATAGCAGGGGGCTGCCCAGCCCAAGCCTGGCAGGAACAGGGAAACAACAGAATGGGTCCAACCCAGCCCACAAAATAACAGGGGAACTGGTAGCTTGGAGTGCTGAATCTAACTAGACAAAAGAGTTATAAGCCTCCCTAAGTCAAGTCAGCAAAGCCACCCCCTCAACAGACACACTATGGGAAACAAAGACAAATAGGCCTACCACCAATTGCCTCTTGAAGGAAATCCCAAAATGAAATAATCCAGGACTAATATAGCAGAATTCTAGAACTCCCAGGATAAGGAAAAAGTACCCTAAGCATCCAAGAGGAAGGAATTCAAATATTGTGGAGCCACAGTCAAAATTACACAGGACCTAGTAGCTTCTACAATAAAGGACTAGAAGACTGAATATGATACTCTAAAAGGTAAAGACTTTAGGCAACCAAAGATTACACAGCAAAAGTGAACATAATCCTCTATGGGGGGAGAAATGATGTTTAATGAAATAGAGAAATTTCAGACTTTTCTAATTAAAAAAAAAACAAAGCTGAAAAGAAAATTAGATGAGCAAATCAAACACTCAAGAGAAGCGTAAAAAGGTAAAGTAAAAACTTAAGGGTTTTGATAAATTTAACTTTAGTTATTCTTACCTGGGAAGATGATAATTGAAATAATTAAACTTTTTATGATACTTGAGATACATAAGTAATTAAGATATTTAAGAACTATATCACTACTAGAGCAATGAAAAGAATACATAGAAATAAAGAAGGAAGGAAGGAAGAGAAATAATATGGTCTGATATCTAAAAATGAAAAAGGGATAGGAGAGAAGAACACATAGGGAGAAGAGAAAAGGAGAAAAGAGGTAAACTATCTCATTAAGAGGCGCATAAGAAATATAGTATGGAGGAAGATAGAGGGAGAATGGTGGGCCATACTGGAACTTTACTGTCATTGGAATTTGCTTAAAGTGGGAATAACATATATACTCAGTAAAAGGATAAGGAGAATAAGGGAAGGAAGCATTGATAAAAAAGAGGGTGAGCTGAGCGAAGTGGTCATCAAATATAAAATATTTCTGAACAGAATAAGGCTAAAAAGAAAGAGAAGAACAAATAGGGGAGAAATAGAGAAAAACACAATTAGTAATCATAACTATGAATGTGAATGGGATGAACTCATTCATAAAATGGAAAAGAATAGCAGAGTGAATTCAAAACCAGAATCCCATAATATGCTGTTTATTAAAAAAATCTATTTAAAGCTAGGAGACACACACAGAGTATAAGTCATGGCTAGTGTAGATTCTACTATTCTTTAGCAAAAGTGAAAAAAATGGGCAGGGGTGGCAATCATGATCTCAGCCAAAGACAAACCAAAAATTAATTTAAGTAAAAGAGATAAGGAAGGAAATTACATTATGATGAAAGGCATCATTGACAAGCAAACAATATTAATACTAAATATACATGCATCAAATGGGATAATATCCAAATATCTAAAGGAAAAGTTACATGAGTTACAGGAAGGAAACCTCAAAGAAACTTTCCCTCTCAGGAGTAGATAAACTCAACCAAAAAGTAAACAAGAAAGAAGTTAAAGAGGTAAAAAGGAACTTTAGAAAAGTTTGATATGAGAGAACTCTGGTGAAAACTGAATAGGAATAGAAAGGAAACACCTTTTTCTCAGGAGTATATGGTACCTAAAAAACCTGACCATATATAATAGGGCACAAAAAACCTCACAACCAAATGTAGAAAAAACAATATATTAAATGTATGCCTATCAGACAACAATACAATAAAATGAAATATACTAAAACAAAAAATACATTCAACAAAGAGCAACAGAAAGACAAAAACTATTAATTTCCAATTGAGAAATCATCAAAGGATTTAAACTGGAAACTCTCAGAGGAAGAAATTAAAACTATCCATAGTCATATGAAAAAATGCTCCAAGTCACTATCTATTAAAGAAATGCAAATTAAGACAATTGTGAGATACCACCTCATACTTATCAGATTGGCTAAAATGACCACAAAGGGAAACAATAAATGTTGGTGAGGATGTGGGGAAATTGGGGAATTAATATGCTGTTGGCAGGATTGTGAACTGATACAAGCAGTCTGGAGAGCATTATGGAATCAGACTTGAAGGGCTATAAATTAACCACTATTGGGTCTGTATTCCAAAGAGATTAGAGGATATACCTATTCCAAAATATTTTTAGAAGCTATTTTTGTAGTGGCAAAGAATCAGAATCAGGGATTGTCCATCACTTGGGGATGGATGAATACGTTGTGTGTGGTATATGGTTATAACAGAATATTATTGCACCATAAGAAATGATGAACAGAATGAGGTCAGAAAAACCTGGAAAAAATAATCAAAGTCAAGATTTCAAACTAGATTTTCTGTTTAATAACAGTAATGTTGATAATAAAATTATAATAATCATATTTGCATAAGAATTAAAAATTTTCAAAATACTTTACATAGGTTGTCTCATTTTGATCTTCACAAAACCCAGGAGTTGGGTGCTATTATCATTCTCATTTTACAGATGAGGATACTGAGGCTGAATGATGTTAATTGATTTTCCTAGGATCACAGATAATAAGTGTCTGAGACAGGATTTGAATTCAGATCTTCCTGACCCTAAGTTCAAGTGCCACCCAGCTCCCTAGACTGTATCTGTGTCTGTCTTGTCTTGTTCAAAACTTACCTATTGGGGAAGAAAAAGCATTTAAATGTGCCCCATGTGGCTCATCTCTTTTTGAGCTAAAGCCAATTAATTTTAATTTCAGGTATTTGTTACAAATGTTCTTGAAAGATTTATCAAAAAGAACATTTGATGGGCAGTTCAGCATCTTGCTATGTGGGTGGATGTGTGGTAATCTCAAAGATAGAATCATCTGATGCTATATGTTCATTTATAGCTATCAAAGTAATTGGATTAAATATAGAATTGTAAGAAGAAAAAATGTGCACAAGTAATTATTGATCAAAGATAATTAGACAAACATTAAACATATGTATGTCTATAAATGTGTTATACATGCATTGGCATATATTTGTGTAAATGTATATATATATATATATATATATATGTATATATACACACATACATACACATATATAGAGAGATATAGATATAGATATCAGCTACATGGAACAATGGATAGAGTGCCAGGTATGGAGTAAGGAAGAATTAAGCTCAAATTCAGATTCAGCGTCAGGCACTTATTAGCTGTGTGACCCTGGGCAAGTCATTTTATCCTATTGGTCTCAGTTTCTCATCTGTAAAATGAACCTGAGAAGGAAATGGCAAACTGCTCCAGTATCTTTGCCCCCACCCCCCGAACAAACAACCAAACAACAAAGCACAGTAAGAGTCACAAAAATCAATTATGACTGAATCTACTGAAAAGATACAAGTACATATGTACACATGCCTTTGTTATTGAAGCCTTCTCACCTTTTCTTTTAAGATTTTTTTTGTTAATGGGTTGTCCACTGATCAAATTTATTTTTATTTTTCTCCTTCTTTCTTCTAGGTGTTACTGTGAAGGATTCATTTTCAACATGAAGATCGCAGTAGAACTTTTTTTTTCTGATCAAGTCAACTGATACAGGTAAACAGCAAATTACTATATTAAATAAAATGATTCAAAGGATATGATGTCCCCTTCCTATATTTTTCACTTAAATTAACATGAATCTTGGACTTATTTATTTCATTTTTCTACATCAGTTTTCCCAAGGAGCCTTCTAATTTTTGTCTTTCGAAGACAAAATTAAAAAAAAAATAAAGATCTCTGGATTACTGTGGAGCCTAAATCCAACTGCTCTCCCATAATGCCTTGATTTTTATCTTCTGAAAACTATAGTTTCAAGAGTTAATTCTAGCTATTAATAAAGCTATTAGGTGGTATAGTATCTGGGCGGTTGGTTTCTGAAGTCAGGACAACCATACATGAAAGATTGCCTATTTTAACATACTTAATAAGTTTTAGCTTACTTAATGAGTACAATCTTTGCTGATTTTAATTTCTGAATGGGAGAAAGGAAGGGTGACCAAAAGTCAGCATCTTCTTCTATTCAGGGCAATTAGTAGATGGTTGTAATCATCTATCAACGGTGAGGGAGGCTTCAGGAGAATGAGGACATAGGAGAATTTGGTGACATTAGTGGGCTAGGTAACTCAGATGGTTAGACCTTGGGACTAAAGAAATCAGAATTATGGGTCTCACCCCTAATCTATTCCTTTGTACATTATTTTCAGATCCAAAAAATAGCATGTAAATGTTTCTTCCTTTTAGTAAACAAGTGGAAGCTTCCCTCCCCTTGCCCCTGCCATTTCTTCTCCTTTTTAAAGAGTAGCTATAAAGCCCATTGCAAAATGATAGCCTCCAGGCTTCTACCTGTGTAGTGTAAATTGTTTCCTTGGCCTTTCCAAGGTAATTAAATATATCATCCGTCTAGAGGTACATGCAATATATTAAAGTTTTACGTTACTCATTAAAGATTTACTTGCAGACTCTCACTCCTAACGAAACAATCTTCCAAGCATTAGATTTTATTCTTCATTTTGAATTATTTTCTACTCTACACTTTCTATATATTTGCAACAAAACATTATGTGAAATATAGCCCCTTAGATGAATAAAGAATGAGTTCCCCTAAGTCCCTCATGCTGGGTCTTTAATGAAATCTATTTCTCTTTGATGTTCTCAATTAAAAGAAGGTAAGAAATGGGAGTGTGACTTTAATTATTTCTGGATCTATCTGGGCTTTTGTTTCTGTCATGAGAGAAGGTTGGTTCATGGCCAGGGATTTCTAGGACTTCCTCACAAGCCAAAAACTATGTGAAGTATCAGAGAAAGAGTATTTCCTAATCCTTTTTAGTTCTAGCACCATCCCTTTGCAGGTTATTTCCAATTTATCTTGTATAGAGCTTGTTTGTTGATAATTGTTTGCATGTCATGTCCTGTTTTAGACTGTGATCTCCTTGAGGTCAGGGACTATCTTTTGCTTTTCATTGTATCTAAAGCATTTAGCACAAAGTGCCAGGCACACAATAGTCACTTAATTAATGCTTACTGACTGAGAGATGGAAGCTAGTGGAAATCCACTGGGAGCAAAGAACCAGTAGCAAAGACAAGAGCACAAATCTTAAATCACAGGGCCATTGCATACATGAGAGAGACTAAAGAATATCACTTGACTTAAGCTAATTTGGTGGGATATGTGTGGACTCTCAAAAAGAGGGATGCAATCTGTTAACTTTCTTCCACCAAACAATGGCTATGTCAAGGGGAATAAATATGAATGCTGCAGTTCTCTTTATTTTTCCTTAGGTGAATTTTATAATCAACTAATTGTTATTTAGTGTTTAACAAGTGTAAGCCAATGTGAGGTAGCCACATAGGCTATGTTTTTTGAGAATGATGGGCTTCTAAGTTTATAGCTTTAACTAGATCAGGGTAATTTGATATATTCCCAGGGTTCTGAATATTAGAGGGTGATAAGGTCATCTTGGTATGTGCTTTCTTCTCCAAGTGGCCACACACTCCCATCTTCTCTCTTTGGTCAGTCATTCTACCTCTTACTTCCTACCTCCTTAACACTGGCTAGCCCTTCAGTATTATAAAGACATGTTAGTGGCTGGATATATTTTCTCTCTCCAAGTTTAGATAATTCTCCATCATATATATGAAGCATCCTTTCCTTCTGCATTGTAGAGGTCTCCTGGGCTATTCCTCCAATATGTAGCGGTGTATGCCAGATGAAAAAGAAGACTTTGCCCCATTTATTCTGCCCCTGTCTCTTACCCTAGGTATGAAAATTTCAAATTATAGCTGTATGATGTTCTATTTCTTTGACTGAGTAAATTTTGAAAATACCACAACTGAAAACACTTGACTTGGCCTAAAATGTATCAGCTCAGGTCAAATGATAACCAAATTGATAATCAAATGAAATATGTGGGGTATTTGCTTCTATTTTATTTTTTCTTGGTTATTGGAATTAAAAAGTACTTTCTGCTGGAAGCTACTGAGCTATCCTTCCATAGTAACAGAAGCAACAACATATATATATATATATATAAGTTCAAATTTGGCTTCAGACCCTAAAATTGTGACTCTGGGCAAGTCACTGTTTACCTAAATTTTCTAATCTAATTATAGAAGGAAATGTTAAAACACAAAATATCAAACTTGATCAAGAAAACCCCAAATAGAGTCAGGAATAATTGGACATAACTGAAAATGACTAAACATCAACAAAACAACAAGATGGGATCAGGGAATTGTAAAAGGGGGAAAAGAGGGTTTTTGGTTTGGATATTAATATTTAAAGGTGTGGTTGACAAGAATTTAATAAATATAAATTCCAAAATTATTTTTAGTAATTTATTTATAAAATATAGGAGAGAGTGGAAATAGAGAGATGAGAAGAGGGTAGAGTAAGAAATGTAGCTTAAAGAAATATATTTGGGGAACTTCTGGTTAAGATGGGGGCGGAGTAAGGAGCAGCTGCTCAATCTCTCCTAACCGAAGCATACAGGACTCCTCAAGGGGAAATAAAAACGAACCCAGATGAACGAAGGAACCCCACAACAGGGCACAGCATTGAAGGTATGCAGAATCAGGGCATCTCCACACTATAAAGGGGTGAAACAGCTCTCACTAAAACGTGAGAGGAAAAAGCCCCTCCCCCACCCCCCACACCACACACCTTGCATAACGCCAAGGCCAAAGCACAAGAGTGAAAACAGGACTGGGGTAACCAGTAAATCACTAGCAGCCCCAGGGCTTGTACCTGTGTGCTGCAAGATGAGGGACCCCAAGTGGCTGGGGGGCTCACACGGACTTTCCCCGAGCTTCTGCAAGGGCAGGGACAAAGATCTCTAAGGCAGGGACTTTACCCAGGGTCTGAGCCAGTGAAGGCATTGCCCCAGGTGTGAATAAAGATCTCCAGCCCACTGACTTTCCCTAGCTTCTGAGTGGGTGAAGACAGTGCCCTAGGCTTGAATAAAGATCTCGAACCCAGGCTTGGACCTCAAGTGAGGACCCGGAGCAGACTGAAGTTTGGCTGTGGAAAAAGCCCCTGAGACTGCTGAAGGAGCCTTGGGCAGAGGGGCAGACAGGGGACTACCAGGAGGCTTGACCCCGAGGACAAGGAGACCAGAGCCCCCGGGAGCTTAGAAAGTGCAGCCAGACCCTGAGTGTGAAGACAAAGCTGAAAAGGGGCGGGACTAACGATGGCAAGCTGAGAACTCCAGAAGAAGAAAAATATTATCAAGAAAAACTCTGGAACACTCGACAACTTTTACACAGAGAAAATCCAGACAACAGAGGAGGACAAACAAGGAATCATATCCAAACCTTAAAAAAAAAATGAAAGCTGGTCACAAGCTATTGAAGAGTTCAAAAATGAGATGTTGAAGAAGATGGAAGAGATCTGGCAAGAAAATAACAGCTTAAAAGGCATAATTTTGCAATTGGAAAGTGAGGCTCAGAAATCAAATGAACTGATAAACAAAATGAACACCAGAAATGACCAGACTGAAAAGGAAAACCAAAAGATTATAGCCAAAAACCAAAAGATTACAGCCAAAAACCAGTCCTTAAAGGCTAGAATTGAAAAATTAGAACATAATGATCTCTCAAGACAACAAAAACAAATAAAACAAAGTCAAAAGACTGATAAAATAGAAGGAAACATAAAATATCTTAATGAGAAAGTGACTGACCAAGAAAACCGGTCGAGAAGAGACAATTTGAGAATCATTGGTCTTCCAGAAAAGGCAGAAATTAATAGAAACTTGGACTCCATACTTAAAGAAATTATTCAGCAAAATTGCCCTGAAGTTCTACAACAAGAGGGCAATATAGACATTAAAAGGATCCATAGATCACCCTCTACACTAGATCCAGAAAAGAAAACCCCAAGGAATATAATAGCCAAATTCAAGAGCTTTCAAGTAAAAGAAAAAAATCTTACAAGAAGCCAGAAAGAGACAATTCAAATATCAAGGAGCACCAATCAGGATCACACAGGATCTGGCAGCCTCCACGCTAAAAGACCGCAAGGCTTGGAACACAATATTCAGAAAGGCAAGGGAGATGGGCCTTCAGCCACGGATCAACTACTCATCGAAACTGACTATATACTTCCAGGGGAAAGTATGGGCATTCAACAAAATTGAAGATTTCCAAGTTTTTGCACAAAAGAGACCAGGACTAAATGGAAAGTTCGATACCCAACCACAAAAATCATGAGAAACATGAAAAGGTAAATAAGAAACAGAGGGAAAAGAAAGAAAACTTATAATTTTTTAAATTTGACTCTTTAAGGGCTTAAATAAGATCTAATTATCTGTATTACTATGTGGAGAAATGCTATGTATAATTCTCTATAGTGAACTCTATTCACTATTATAATATTCACTATTATAGCAACCAGAAGAATAATTCATAGGGAGAAGATAGGATACTAAATGGTCTAAGATGACACAGGGGGTAGGAAATAGGGTGGGAATAGTAGGGGATACCAAGAAAAATCTGAGTAAATAAGAAAAATAGGATATTCTATTACACACAAAGAGGGCATGGGAAGGGGAATGGATAAATACTATTATAAGAATGAGAGGAAGATATCATTAAGAGGGAATAATCAAACCTTACTCTCAGTGTAATCAACCAGAGAGGGAAGAGTAGCTTTATTACCCGTTCGGATAAAAAACTCTATCTAACCCTACTGAGAAAGTCAGAAGGGAAAAATCAAAGGGAACAGGGGTGTGGGGAGGTCAAAAAAGGGAGGGGAGAACAAGGGGGAGGGAATTCATTAGGCCTTTAAAAAACAAAAAGAGGGGAATAACAAGGGAGGGGGCAGAAAGGGAAGTCAATCAAGGGAGGGGATAAGGGTCACCAGCTCAAGGCAAACCACTAGTTTAAAAGAAAATAGTGTAAGAAGAAGGGGTGGGTCTAGGGGAGGATACAAAAATGTCAGCAAATGCACAACTGATAATTGTAACTCTGGATGTGAATGGGATGAACTCACTCATAAAACGGAAGCAAATAACAGAGTGGATCAGAAACCAAAATCCTACCATATGTTGTCTACAAGAAACACATATGAGGCGGGTAGACACACACAAGTTTAAAATAAAGGGCTTTAGCAAAATCTTTTGGGCGTCAAATGAAAAAAAGAAGGCAGGAGTGGCTATTATGATCTCTGACAAAGCCAAAGTAAAAATAGATATGATTAAAAAAGACAGGGAAAGTCATTACATCCTGATTAAAGGCAGTATAAACAATGAGGAAATAACACTGCTCAATATATATGCACCAAGTGGTATAGCATTCAAATTTATAAAGGAGAAAATGGCAGAGCTCAAGAAGGAAATAGATAGTAAAACCATAATAGAGGGAGACCTAAATATTCCTCTTTCAGATCTAGATAAATCAAACCAAAAAATAAATAAGAAAGAGGTAAGAGAGGTGAATGAAGTTCTAGAAAAATTAGATTTAATTGATATGTGGAGAAAAAAAATAGGGTTAAAAAGCAATACACCTTCTTTTCAGCTGCACATGGTACATTCACAAAGATTGACCATGTAATAGGACATAGAATCATTGCAAACAAATGCAAAAGAGCAGATATAATAAATGTCACCTTCTCAGATCATAATGCAATGAAAATAATAATTAGTAAGGGCACCTGGACAGGCAAATCAAAAACCAATTGGAAATTAAACAATATGATTCTCCAAAGCCAATTAATCAAAGAAGAAATCATAGAAACAATCAACAATTTATTAAAGAGAATGACAATGATGAGACATCCTACCAAACTCTGTGGGATGCAGCCAAGGCAGTACTCTGGGGGAAATTTATATCCTTGAGTGCATATATTAACAAATTAAGGAGGGCAGAGATTAATGAATTGGGCATGCAACTCAAAAAATTAGAAAGCAAACAAATTAAAAACCCTCAGATGAAAACTAAATTAGAAATACTAAAAATTAAGGGAGAAATTAATAAAATCGAAAGTAAAAGAACTATTGAATTAATAAATAAGACTAGAAGCTGGTATTTTGAAAAAACAGATAAAATAGACAAAGTACTGGTCAATCTAATAAGAAAAAGGAAAGAAGAAAACCAAATTGACAGTATCAAAGATGAAAAGATTAAAGACCTCACATCTAATGAAGGGGAAATTAAGGCAATCATTAAAAACTATTTCGCCCAATTATATGGCAACAAATATAACAATTTAGGAGATATGGATGAATATCTACAAAGATATAAATTGCCTAGATTAACAGCAGAAGAAATAGAATACCTAAATAATCCCATATCAGAAATAGAAATTGAACAAGCCATCAAAGAACTCCCAAAGAAAAAATCACCAGGACCTGATGGATTCACAAGTGAATTCTATCAGGCATTCAAAGAGCAACTAATCCCAATACTATACAAATTATTTGATATGACAAGCAAAGAAGGAGTCCTACCAAATTCCTTTTATGACACAAATATGGTACTGATTCCAAAGCCAGGTAGACCAAAAACAGAAAAAGAAAACTATAGATCAATCTCCCTAATGAACATAGATGCAAAAATCTTAAATAGAATATTAGCAAAGAGACTCCAGCAAGTAATTAAGAAGATCATCCACCATGATCAGGTGGGATTTATACCAGGAATGTAAGGATGGTTCAACATTAGGAAAACCATTCACATAATTGACCATATCAACAGTCTAAGAAACAAAAATCACATGATTATCTCAATAGATGCTGAAAAAGCCTTTGACAAAATACAGCATCCATTCCTATTGAAAACATTGAAAAGTATAGGAATTGAAGGACCTTTCCTAAAAATAGTAAACAGTATATACCTAAAACCATCAACAAGCATTATATGCAATGGGGATAAATTAGAAGCCTTCCCGATAAGATCAGGAGTGAAACAAGGATGCCCATTATCACCTCTATTATTCAAAATAGTACTAGAAACACTAGCAATAGCAATTAGAGAAGAAAAAGAAATTGAAGGTATCAAAATAGGCAATGAGGAGACTAAGCTATTACTCTTTGCAGATGATATGATGATCTACTTAAAAAATCCTAGAGAATCAACTAAGAAGCTAGTAGAAATAATCAACAACTTTAGCAAAGTTGAAGGATACAAAATAAATGCACATAAATCATCAGCATTTCTATATATTTCCAACACATCAGCAGCAAGAGGTAGAAAGAGAAACACCATTTAAAATCACCCTAGACAATATAAAATACTTGGGAATCTATCTACCAAAACAAACACAGCAATTATATGAAAACAACTACAAAACACTTTCCAAACAAATAAAACTGGATCTCAACAATTGAAAAACCATTAATTCTTTATGGGTAGGATGAGCTAACATAACAAAAATGAACATTCTACCCAAATTAATTTACCTATTCAGCGCCATACCTATCAAATTACCAAAAAAAAAACTTCTTTATTGAATTAGGAAAAACTATAACAAAGTTCATTTGGAATAACAAATGTTAAAGAATATCAAGGGAAATAATCAAAAAAAATGTGAAGGAAGGGGGCCTAGCAGTACCAGATATTAAACTATACTATAAAGCAGCAGTCATCAAAACAATATGGTACTTGCTAAGAGACAGAGAGGAGGATCAGTGGAATAGACTTGGGGTAAATGACATCAGCAAGACCGTGTATGATAAACCCAAAGAGCCCAACTTTTGGGACATGAATCCACTATTTGACAAAAACTGCTGGGAAATTTGGGAAACAATATGGGAGAGATTAGGTTTAGATCAACATCTCACACCCTACACCAAGATAAATTCAGAATGGGTGAATGACTTGAATATAAAGAGGGACACTATAAATAAGTTAAGTGATCACAAAATAGTATACCTGTCAGATCTCTGGGAAAGGAATGATTTTAAAACCAAGCAAGAGTTAGAGAAAATTACAAAATGTAAATTAAATGGTTTTGATTATTTTAAACTAAAAAGCTTTTGTACAAACAAAAACAATGTAGTCAAAATCAGAAGGGAAACAACAAATTGGGAAAAAATCTTTATAACAAAAAACTCTGACAGGGGTCTAATTACTCAAATATAAAAGGAGTTAAATCAATTGTATAAAAAATCAAGCCATTCCCCAATTGAAAAATGGGCAAGAGACATGAATAGGCAATTCTCAGGTAAAGAAATCAAAAGTGTCACTCTCTTTTAAAGGCACTTCTTTTTGGTCACTTCTGTGCCTTCCTCCTGGTTTATGTGTCCCATCACAACAGATGCTTTGCTTAGGACTGCCCAGGAGGCAGTCAGTCAATTCTGATTTGTCACCCACTTTTGCACACATGGGTTACAGACTTCCCCACTTGTGAATTAAGTGGTGGTGTTTATATCTTCAGTGATTAAATCTAAAAATGGGCAGGGTAGATTTAATTCCATTATCACAGAAAGCTTCGTGAAAGGAAAGGATGTGCAAGACCCACAATTTTATAGCATTACCTATTTAAGAGAGCTTTTTTGCCTATGAGATGAAGGACACATTCTCATAGTGACTGTGCAAAACATGAAAACTATAAGCTTTAAAGAGTTGCTGACTCCATGGACACCATCCATCAGTTACTGACTACTATGTTCCTTGAACTTTCTGATACATTTTTTTTTGCTATATTTTGCTCTTTCTTGATTTCTTTAGGCTGTATCAATTCTCAATCTAACTTTTATAGCAGGACCTCATTCAATGACTACTGACTCCTTAGCATAGAGGTTATAAATTGTTTAGCACTTGCAGGTTTTCTTTTCTTTTAAACCTTTACCTTCCATCTTAGAATTAATACTGTGTATTGTTTCTAAGGCAGAAGAACAGTAAGGACTAGGCAATGAATATTAAGTGACTTGCCCAGGGTCATGTAGGTAGGAAGCATCTGAGGTCAGATTTCATTTGCAGGTTTCAAAGCATGTTTTTATATTATCTCATCTAATCCTTACTCAAATTTTAGAGACGGAGAACCTTAAGCATAGAGAAGCTAAGCAATTTGCCCAGCATCATCTTATTTGGATTTAATATAAAAGCCAAGCCTAGATTTTCTAACATAAAATTCAACACTCTATCAATTATACCACACTTATTTCCTGGCTCAAACCCTCAGCTCACTGCTCAATGACAGCTTGCTTTATCCCACTGGCAATTATGATGTATAAGCTTTTTCCTTCCCCTTTCCTAATTGATTTTGGTTTTGGTGGATTCCACAGTTAATTCTTGTATTTGCCACATCATACAGTTTGGTGATCTAAATTACCAGTTTGGATTTGGATTTTAAAGGAAAAGATAGCTCTTATGTTCTAATTCTAAGCTTTCAAACTGCTAACCAATTTAGCAACTGACCTGCACTGTCTTACATTATTCTCTAGATGAAACTTGAACAAAGTGAATTGTTTGTCTTTTGATTCAAAAAGGACTGATTACATCATGAGGTGATGTCATGAATTGTGTATTAATTGGATTTAAGTGAGGCAGAGTTACATAAAATCATCAACCCCACTCTCTCTTCCAGTCTTCCAAAAGACCAGTGGCATGACAAAAATCAGGATGACTAGTGATGGCCCAGGATACAGAGGATAACCTTGACATCTTCAATATCTAACCAACTCCAAAGCATCTGCTTCACCCCACCCTCTATCAGCTATTAGAATAAATTGTTCTCATCCATTCATTCCAGGGGAAAAAATCTTTAGATGCTTAGAATAAACATTCCCCTGATGGACTAAAGGATTTGAAGTCTGTTAGTTACCTGTAATCTAGTTTAAACCATCTGCAGAGAATTTTATCAGGGTGTGGCTGCCTCAGGCACTGCAGCTTCTTAAAGCCAGAGGTGAGAGTGGAGGGAAAGGTAGACACCAAAGTTAGAAGAGAAGCTCTGAAAAGAGCCCAGCAAGCCATCATTCAAGAAGTGCTAGTCTTCCCTGAATACCCCATACACTCACATGTAAGTAGGGAACTACACTTGAAGCTACAGAGATCTAGTTTCATATTCTGCCTCTGATAATAGTAATTGTGTGACCCTACATAAGTGATTCAACTATTAAATGCCCCAGGAAACTTCCTAGGAAATAGCTATTAAGCCAAAGATAGCTTTTGAGGGAATTTATCACAAAGATAAACTCATCCATCCCTTATTCATTGTATAGCAAAGGCATAGTGGAAAAAGTACTGGATATAACTGGCAAGAGATCTGGGTTTAAATCCTGCTTTAGAGATTTAATAGTATGGTATCATGGGCAAGTTACTTAAACTTTTAACTCCTCAATTTCCTTTTGTGTAAAATGGAGGTAAATATACTGGTACTACCTACCTCAAAGGAGTGGTATGATTAAGGCTCTTTGCAAATCTTAAAAGACAACAGAAATTTTAATTATAATTATGTGTACATGTTTTATATTTTCCGGTAAGAGTAAGAGCTTGGCTTATTCAGGGATTCATTGCTTTATACATTCTTATATAGCTCCCACAACTCATAGTAAAGATATGGGAATATATTGAAAAATGATTGAGTGAGTGATTATTTATTCTGCCTAGTAACGAAGAGTTGCTGACGGTCTCTATACTTAGGGAGCATATCTAATGCTTATTGTTGTCTCATGGAAACTAAACAAGGCAGGGAACCTATTTTGCAATCTCTATCTTGGCAGTGGTGAAACTAAGGTCCTAAGAGGTTGTAAGTTATTTAACATGGAGAGACAAGGATTAGCTAAGGAAAGACATTCTTAAATTCACTCGTGGCTCATAGTATTGCATTTCCAATTTGCTCTACAAATCATAAAATATTTAAACAGGATACTAGAGAACTCAAAGCAGTTACAGTTACACATTTTGAAGAATGCTCTAATCAAGTTCTGCTATTCTAGGAAAAATCTTTCCAGGAGGAACAGTTTCAGGTTAGACTTTTTGGTTTCTGATCCTGACCTTGCTGCTTGCTAAATTGTGAACCAGAGCCCTGTGGCTATTTTGACAGCTCCCTAGATTAATGGAATATTCACACACATACACACACATATATGCCTTTTAAAAGCTTCTTATACCTCTATGCATCTCAGTTATTTTTGAAAAATCCCAGACTACTCTTCAGAAATAAAAGGTCAAATAATGGATCAACAGAAATATAAGTTTGTATGAGAAAGGGTTTTTTCCTAGGATTTTTATAAATCTCTGATGAATTAAACTGGATTGAATCAGATTAAATGTAACAAAGAAAGATAATACAAATAACAGTTTACATGTATGTAGAATTTTATGGCTACAAAAGATTTTACATAGTACCTCATTTTAATCCTATAGATAAATTACTTTGTTCAAGTATTCTGTTGTGATTGTTGATGTACCTTCCATTTGGAGAGGGTGACTCATGAGAAGCCTTCTATCACATTACCAAGGGTTTTGATACTTTCAGTGATGTAAGCCATGGGATTTGACATTATTGACTTCTATGCTCTTCTAGGAGCTTGTTGCAATGACCATCTTCCTCTCAAATGCCATTAATTTCTTCCCCCCCCCCATTCATGCACTTTTTCTGCTCTCCTTCAGTGCCAAACTTCTTGGGAAATAAGGTTGTACAAGATACTCTCATTATATTTTAACTTCTTTACCTTCATTCTCTTGGAATTGAGCTTTTGTCCACATCACTCTATAAAAATTGATTTCTGAATATTTTCCAAAATTCCTCTAATCTCCAAATTCAATGACTCCTCCCCAGTCTTTATCTTCCTTGATCTCTATAATTTTTTATATGTTGACCAACCCTTCCTTCTCAATTTTTTTTGTCTTCCTGAGTTTCTATGACATGACACAACATTGCTTCTATTCTTACCTAATTATGCTGCTTCTTTCTTATTTTCTCTCCAACTCTCTAACAACATTTCCTAATTTCTGTATTTGTCCCTCTTCATTACCCTTTTCTACACTATCAGTCTTGGGAAACAACTACTACAACTATTAGGTGTTTCCCAAGATCTTAATCCTGATTTCTAACTTCTCCTCTAACTGCCTAACATAGATCTTAATTTTGGGTTCTATCAATATCTCAGACTCATCATATCCAAAGTGAAATTAATTACCCATTCTCCCAAAACTCTTTGTTCTTTTGTTTTTCTCTTTTTGAAGAACAAACATTTAACCCTCTGACACCTAATTCTTGCCTTTGACTTTGTTTTTTTCCTTCAGTTCTCATATCTTCTGTTACTAATACTACTGATTCTACTTCCCAAATGTCTATCACATTTCCACTTTATTGTTATGTCTACCTGTTTGTTCAGGCAGTCAATCCTTATAGTTTTCATAGACTATTTTCACAGTCCTTTAAAAGATCTCCCCAACTCTTTTCTTCTTTTGATGTGACAGCCTAGTCTTTATGCAGGCATCAGAGTAATCTTCCTAATACATAAATCTAGTCATTCCATTACTCTTCTCAAAAATACTTTAATAGCTTCCTATTGTTTTAAGTTACTCAGTAAGTGATGTTCATATTTGTTTCAGACATGATTACTAACATTTACAAAATATTTTAAGGTGCTAAAGAACTCTGCCCAAATTACCTCATTGGATCCCCAGAAGCAAATAGAAAATAAGTACTACAGGTCACCTTATGCTCATTTTGTCAATAAGGAACATTAGACTAAGAAATATTAATTGATTTGTCAGCAGTCTAGTACCAGCAGCTAACATGAATCAGAACACGATTCAAATTCAAGTTTTCTGACAGTGTCCACTCCTCTGCTCACCATACCAGAATGCGCTAGGCATTTAAGGGACATCTACAATACCTATCTAGCCTTTCCCTTTTCCTTTCAGATTCCAAATACTCTGTTTTAAATTAGACTCTCATTTCTCATACATGGTTAAGATTATCCATGATTTTACTCATATGTCTCCAATGAAATGAAGCTTCCTCAATGACATTTTCCCTGTCAATAACAATATTCACCCTCAAGTATTCATAGCATTTTAAACCATCTCTAAGGAAAGTTAAAAGGAATGAATGAAAGAAGATATATGTTTATATATCTCCTTTAGATCTTCCTCTCTAGATCTGGGAAGATAGATGGCATGCAGATCTTAGAGATAGTATGAATGGAGGCAGGACCAGGTGCCCAAGGTCTAAGCTGTCTATATATGGTGAAGGAGGAAGCACACACTCCTCTCACTATAGCTGCTGATGTAATTTATCCCTCTCCTCCCTGACAGGCTTGATTGGTTAAGCCTGTCAGTTGCTTCCTTCTAATAGTTGCCCAGGTTGGGACCCTTGAGAGGTTATGTAGCTGGTTAACCTCACTAGGCCTAACCTGAGGTTGGATTAGTTGTTGATAGGCTATTGATTGGCTATTGGAAACATTGTTATCTGACTGCACTATTTATTGATTCTCCCCTTCCCAAGGGCTGTGGTAGAATAACTGCTCAGGAAATGTACTTGTTGGTAAATGACTGTATTAACTATTAATGGGGAAAGGAAAACAAGGTAATAGGTTTGAGGATCTGGGAACCCTATTTCTATTGTTTGATTATTAAGCTAATTGTTGATCAGGTCTGGAGATTGCTAGGCTGGTAGAAGCTGGAGGTCTTCACCCTCTCACTAACTCTGACCTGATCTGGCCACAGCCAAGCCAGAGATTAGGGAAGGCTATTGATATTGATGTTGATTGATGATCTATAAATTCTCTCAGCTCTACTATTAATGGTATAGATTGATCACTAGCACTCTCTCAGTCAGGTGCAGATTACAGGTTCAGGCCTACCCTCTTCCACCCTTCACCTCCCCCTGTCCCACTTCTTGCTCTGAGGTTTGAGCTCTCAGTCAGAGACCTCTCAAGTCTGAGACCTCTCAACTGTTGTTCCTTGGAGGTATTTATAGGGTGAGGCCAACTGATTTTTGCCCCTGGCTCACAGCACCTGGGAACATTCCAAATTCTCAAATGCCATCCCTGTCAGTCAAGGTGGCATCCATCTTATCCCAGATAATGATTTTAACAGGAACATGTTAAGTATTATTTTGTATTACAACCACTTAATTAAGTTCTATAGTCCAATATTAAGCTGGAAGTTCCATGAGGGCAGCCTTAAATTTTTTCTAAATTTAAGCCTTCATGAATACTTCACATGGTATTCTATATGCAAATGATTATTTAGTAAATACTTATTTGAATGAATTGTATCTTCATGGCAACACTGTTATATAGGTAGGATAGGTATTTTTATTTGTCTTAGGTATATGAGAAAACTGAGAATTATAGAAATTAAATTACTTATGTTTACACACATTAGTGAAAAAGCAATAATTAGAACATAGGTCTTCTGTCTCAAGACCCAGTGCTCATTTAGTTATATCATACTTCATATCATTTCAAAGGTAACAGTGATAATCGTCCTAAGTTTATATAAGTTTATATGTTTTCATTCCTTTTCTAATTTTGTTTGTCCCAATTTTAACTTTGGTAGAAAACTGAACATTAAAAGAATTATACCATTTAAACTTTATTATAACTATTTTTTTCTGGAGTGAGTCCTACCTATCCTTTGGGCACCCATAATTCCTTGTATTGTCCTGTCATTTTCTTATAAAGTGTTAAATGGAAGCAATGAGTAAATTCTTTTTGGTTCATAAATGTCTCAAACCATTTTAAAGTTCCTTCAGAAATTCATTTTGCCTAGCAATTTTTGCATTGGATTTTTGCCCTGGTGTATTTTAAAGGAAATGGAGTAAACACTTTTCTGATTTATTTACACTTAAATTCAACCAAATGGAAGAGTTTTGCTAACAGTAAATTACTTTGGTCCCTCCAAAGAATTGTGATGGGGTTGGTGCTCTGAATTCACAAAGTGAAAATGGGTTCTTATTTCAGCCCAATGCAATTCTCCCATCCCTCATTCAGTGTGCTTTGAAGTATGGTAGGAACACATTATAAAGCCCAACATCTGTGCACTGAAGACATACTAGCACATTTCTCATAGATAAATAATATATTCACTGTGTTGAGCAGAGGCTGAAACCACTTACAACATTGAAAAATCTGGGTAACGAATGAATATTTACAAATAGGCTGATGCAAACTTCGTCAGACTTGTTTTGGATATCCTGAAAGACCGAGTATTAAAGAATTGATTTAAACCAGGATTTGATTATATCAAATCAAGCCATGTTTTCAGGTACCTTGATAAAATCTCTGAAAACACTATATTGAAAAAAGGAAATTGAACTTTACAGAAAATAGGGCAAGTGTGGTGTTTTGTTATAGTCCCTGGAAACTTTAAGATGATTTCAAGTCCGAAGACACCCTCACCTTTTTCTATAGTTGAGAATTCAAAATTCCAGGGAGATTAGGTAATTTGCTTTATCTCACATAGCTATTGTTGGAGAGAGGGCAAAATTAGTAATCTAAATTATCGCTTAATTCCAAATTAGACATTCTTTATACTACACCCTATTCCACAAATGAAATTATTCCCTTCTTTTCCAGTCAATAAACATTTGTTAGATCCCTATTATGGACTAGGTACTCATTAGGTATTTCATTACAAAGAAAAAAATGATACAGTCCCTCTTCCCAAGGAGCTCACAGTGTACTGGGGCAATATTACATATTCACCAAAAAAAAGAGTAAATATGAATTATGTACAAATTACTACAAAGTAATTTCAAGAGGAAAATGAAATTAACAATTGGAAGATTCAGGAAAGGCATCTCAATGGAAGTGATACATGACTATAGATCTCCATAATACTACTTCACTCTGGGTATACATGGTCATGGAAATAGGCTCCCTAAATCTGTCTCTCTTTGGCTAATGTCATCTATATGCAAAGTTACTCTGAGAAACTTCAGTATATAGTTCATGTGTAGACCTTCCTATATGTGGTTAAATCCTACATGAATACTCAATAAAATTATACATATATTAGGCAGAGAACAGTCTTTATTCCACTACATAGAAAATATGGGTAATACATAAAAGACTACTAAAAGCACAATAACAACAGAATTTTCCTCCTTCTGGGGTAAGTCCTACCTTTTTGTAATGTCCTATAGTTCTCAAATCCTGTAGTTTAGATTCTTCCCCAGAGGGCAATTAATTTGGTTTTATATCAAGGAAACCTTCTGATATTCCAGCAAGTCTTTCTTTCATTCTAGAAATACATATAGATGTCTAGTCTTATGGTATTACCTTGAGGGCTTGAAGTCTCTTGACATGGAAACATTCTTGGGGTTAAAAAAGAGGCCACTCCTCATATCCCAGAGACCCATGCAGGCACCCAAACTTGTGACACTACCGTGAGGATTGGCCCCCAACAAAAGAGAAATGTACTTGAAGCTACTGGGCTCAAATATCTCACAGAAGAGGTAGAGGTCAGGGTCTAAGTCTTTCCCCTGCTCTTATCATGGTTTATACAGTCATTCTATTCCTTTGGCTTTCATGGTTTACCTAAATGACAGTCTTATGAGACTGGCCTTTTATAAGGCTTTCTGCTTTTCTAGAAGTTCATAGCCAGAAACTCTCAACTTTGTAGCTGCTTTGAAAGCACTCCCAAATTTGATATGGCTCAAGAGTTCCCTTTCTCTCCTTAGAAAGCTATATTCTGTTATAATAATACCTAAGTACATCCTCCTCTCCTGTCCCCGAAACTGGGAAACTTCTCAACACACCTGGAGAAAACTGGCTGAAGAATACCTTCTCTATAGATACCTAATGGTTGGGAGCATAAGTGCCTCCATCACTGCCTTTTAGGGCTTAAGCCTAAGTATCAAGATTTCAGGTACTCTGGATCTAGGAATGTTCTGTTCCATTTTCCCCTGGCTACTGAAATCTCTAGGCCACAGGATTCAGTCAATAAACAATTTTTAAGCACCTATTTATGCAGTGGAAATATACACTGGGGATTAAAAGAAAGGCTGAAGACAATCCATGCTTTCAAGGGACTCAAAGTCTAATGAGGGAAATAACATGAAAACAGATACACAAAAATAAAATATACAGCGAATGGCACCAGCATCTAGGGTGATTGGGAAAGGGTCCCTATAGAAGGTAAGATTTTACCTGGGACTTGGCAGAAGCCAGGAGGCATAGATGAAGAAAGAGAGTATTCCAAGCAAAGATGACAGTCAGTAAAAAGTCTCAGAATCTGGAGATGGAATATCCTGTGCAAGGAACATCAAGGAAGCCAGCATTGCAGGATTTCAAAGTACATGGAGGCCAGATTAAATGTAGACTAGAAGGATAGGAGGGGCTAGATTGTGAAGGATTTTGAATATCAAACAAAGTATTTTTCTTTCATTCTAGAAGTAATATAGAACCATTGGAGTTTATTGAATAAGGGGAGTAGGAGTGGAGAGTGAGATGGTTAGATCTCTGCTTTAGGAAGATTGTTTTCTTAATTGGGTGGAGGATGCCTATAATAGAGAGAGATTTGTGACAGGAAGACCAACCATCAGGCTACTTCCATAGTCCAAGAGTCCAGTAATGATGGCCTATACCATTGTGATGGCAATGCCAGAGGAAGAAAAGGGGCATTCACAAAATATTACAAAGTTAGAATTGATAAAACTTGACCAAACATTGGATACATACCTACATCAATGAAGGGAATAGCCATACAGATGAAATTAGAAATTACTAAAGTTTTCAAGTACAGTTCTGCACTTTAAACCACAAATCAATAATAATAGGGAAAAATGAATTGTGCAAAGGGAAAATTCAATTCAAAATAGACCTCCATTTCATGATAAAGTGTGAACAACTTATAGCGTTTCCAATTACTTCTTTTATTTTGAACCATATTCTCCAAAGGGATTACACATCATTGTTCTGAATTTCCACAAATTCCAAATGAGTGGCTAACAAAATTACTGAGATTTTACAATTATTCAGCAGCAGAATTCAGAGCAGCAATGAATTAGAACTACCAATTGGTGCTAAATCATAGGATTCTAGAGCTATGAGATGACTACCATAATTCATATTATTCACTGTCCTCTTGCTCTCAGTCAGATGGGAATGATCACTTTCCTTCGGTGCTACAAGAAATGAGACTTCCCACTCTAAGCCAATGCTGCTCAATACTGATCTAGCAAATTGTTTAAAATCATTCTTCAATGCTTGTGTTTAAGCATGATCTTTTCAGAAGGCTAGCCGTTCTGGAATTTGTTTTACTTGGAAGATAAGTCCTCTCAACTGGGACTGAAGCCTCTTCTATGTTTTTCACAGGAGTAATGCTCCAGTTCTTATCATTAAAATTAATTATAACGGTCCTGATATAGGAAAACAAACAAATAAACAAAAAAGGATCAACATTCTCTGGAGCAGGGTTCACTCCTGTTCTTCACAGTGGATGCCTTTTCACTGAAATAATTTCATTAACACAGCAATGGAGTGCTTTCCAAAGTCAGGTTCAATGTATATGATTTCTCTCCTCTGTGTTGTATAAGGTTCTAAGCCTTACAGCTCTTTTGTGCCTTACAATTGCTAGGTTCTGATTTGGAAGTCCAACCACTGGGCAGAAAATGTTTGCCTGCCAGGTGGCTTAGAGATTTGTTTTTGTAATGAATTTTTACAACTGAAAAATATTGCATGTCGGAGAAGATGCATTTTGAGGCTGTTTTCCAATCCTCCTCAGACATCTGCTCTCAAAGGATTCATAGCTGTCATCATTCTGGCTCAGGTGTTCTCTCTAGCTATTAAGTTTTGTCCATTTCTTTGCACTGTGTTCTTCCCAAACCTTCCCTAGGTTTGATGTTCCAGGAGGGATCTCTTGCTTTAAAAGCAGTGAATCTCCAAACTGTGTAATGGAATCCCTTTAAATTTGATAATGGTGGCCAGGAGCATCTTCCAAAGAGCTAACCCACCTAATTGAATATTATGTGATAACATGAATGAAAAGGGTTAGAAAATAGTGTCTTTGTTGTCTTGGGATGAGTCTCAAGATTTGACACATTCTATATTCTTTTTGAATGTCAAGATCAGACATTATCTTGGCCTCTAAAAAGGTTAGATACTGAATGTTAACATTCAGTTGACTTGAGCAATGATAGATCAAGGATAATAGTTCTTGCTGTGAGTTTGTAACTTCCTTAGCATTCTCACGGATGATCTCAAAGTGAAATAGTCAAAGTTATACTTTTCTGAAATTATGTGAGGTCAGCAAATCATTTTTTCTTTGTTCATGCTAACATGCTTGGATTTAAAAGGAGAAAAACCCATCTCCTTTATATTCTAGTCCAGGAGAATCAAGTAGGCATAGAAAATATCTTAACTCTTGCTACAAGTTCTTAGGAAGGAAAACAAAAAGCAAACAACAACAACAAATAAAACAAAAGACAGCCAAACAAATGATTCATTCTGGTACAGTTGAAAGAGCATTGATTTTGTATTCCAAATGCCATCTGTTACTGTGCATGTTATTTATCTATCCTGTGCCTCAGTTTCTCATTTGTAAAATGAAAGAATTGTACTAGATGTACTTTTCTATCTTTAAATGTGTGGTATCTTTGACGCCTTGAAACGAAGGTAGTGAATGTTGAGCCCTGGGATTAATCCTATCTGTCCCATGACAAATGCTCCAGGGAAAAAAAAGATGCAGTTGAGGAAATAGGTTTGCAGTCACAAAAATAATTCGCCAAACGAGTTCTCATTATAGAGTATCCACATTAAGACCTAACTATAGCAAAAACAAATAAACAAACAAAATACAACCAGATTTTTAAAGGGCTGAGAACAATTAAATTAGGATTCTATTTTAATAATAAATTCTGGAACTTAATCTCTGTGTAACTATAGGACTCAGTTTCTTTATTAAATGAGAGTTTGGGATCAGATGATCACTGATGTTCATTGTACAACTACATTTTATAAATGATATATGAACTCTGAACCTTGAGATGATGCAAAATGAGCCAGAGAGTAAAAGAAAATCAATAACTCAGTAAATATTTTTCAGTGTCTATCAGATTCTAATTCCTTTGTATAAGAACAAATAATGAAACAATGCTTATAAGCTAAGGAGCCTATATTTTTTATAAAAATAATCTAATATCTTTGCTGAATGTCAAAGACTTCCTTTCCATAGCTAGCAAAGTGATCAATATGCCTTCTAGTTCAGGAGTAGGGAAAGATAAATCTGTCTCAGAATTGAGCCAGAAATTAATAAGCAGGTTTCCTTGCTAAGTGCAAAATGAGTCAACATACCTAAGAGGAAGAGCCTAAGGGTGGTTCTATTAAAAGTCAGAATTCAGGGAATCAATAGATAAAAGGAGTAAGCAGAGGACTAAATTGAAAGTTAGGAATTCAAGCAAGCCAAAAAACATGTTTATACATGATATAAGTCTGGGTTCCTTTATCTGGAATCCATGAATTTGCTTTTAAAACTAGATATGTAGATGATAGATAAAGTTGAATATTATTAGTTTCATTTGTAATCCTATATATTTTATTTTATACATTTAAAAACATTCTGAGAAAGGGTCCATGGCTTCACTAAAGGCATCCATGAACAGAAGCCCTGATAGGGACTTAACTGAAATAAACCAACAAGTGTATACTAGGTCCTTACTATGTGCCAGATATTGTAGCTGGGAATACAAAGGCAAAAGTAAGATGCTCAAGGTTCTTAAAATCTACTAGGTGGCATAAGATATGGTCATAGATAGGTAAATTATAATATATACAAATACAACATAAAAATAAAGTAAAAACAAAATAGAGGCAATAAACACCTGGAGAAATTCAGGAAATTCCTTTTTAAAGAGGTGGCATTGAGAGAGTTCTTAATAGGATTCAAGGTTCACAACTAACATTTACTTAGTATTTTGTATTTATTAACTCATTTGAAATTCACAATAACTAAGGAATACAGTAATGCAGTAATTGTGATACTCATTTTTCAGATGAGGAACCTGAGCAAGGAGAAGATTTGCCTAACGTCATTGAGCTCCTAAGTTTTTTTTTGTTTTGTTTTGTTTTTGCTCCTAAGTTTTTTAAGTGAGATTTGAATGATTGCCTTCCATATTTAAAGTCCAGCAGTTTTATCATGCTATGCAAGTTCTGTGTTTGTAAATTGTGCCTCAGGTTCCAAGAAAATACACAGAGAGTATAAACAAGGAAACACTAAAGGAAAGGATCCACTACATGCCAAGTAAGAGTTCCAGATAGCAGCTTTATGGTACTGTACAAATTGTAAATGTGGGATGGAGAATTGGGTATATCAGAGAGACTGGCAATTCTTTTGGTCATGCTTCTGAATGACTTGGATGATGGGTTTCTGCTATTATAGCCACTTTTTCCTCAAACAGGAAACTGGGCAAACCACAGCACAAAAAATGGTAACTTGGACTTGAAGATCTGCCTATTTAGGATTCATTCATTATCTACCAGAAAATCAAAGGATCTTAGAATCAGAGATTTAGAACTGGGAGTGATATTGGTTGGGAAATGTTGCAACAGGGGTCTCTTCTAAAGTAGACTTAAAATGATAGCCTTACTCCTTAGAGAGTCATTAAGCTGCAAGGGAGGTCATTGTCTAATTCTCCAGAGTCTAATGCAAACAAAATTGTGTACTAAGCACGCAATGAGGAAAACCAAATCTTTAGCTCAGAGATTTTCCCTCAGCTCTCTAAAAACCAAGCTTTGGTGCTGAAACTGCTCTTTCTACTCCCCACTTCTATAAAATGGACTGTAAAAATAGAGGGTTACAGATATGATCCTGCATCTTCTACCAAGTTTCTTCCCTGAGGCAACCCCTGTAACTAAGGAAAACTGCTAAGTACTGTCCATCCCTCTATTTTATTGCTTCCTTTTACATGTTTCTTTCTAGTTCCCTTAGAGGCAGGAACTGTCTTTTTCTTTTCTGTCTCTCCAGCACATAGCACAGTGGATAGCACCTAATAAATATTTATTGACTGACTGATGGAAACATATATGATATCTATCTAACTTTGACCTTGATTGGGCCTTTTCTGCAAGATCTTCCCTAGGAAATGAGGGGCTAGGATGTACTTAAGCAAAGGTTGAATGGTTTGTATAGGGGACAATCTTTTCTTACTCCATATATCAGGGTCTCTATCACCAATATACCTGATGCAGATGGAGCCCAGTGATGGTTTGTTTAGATTTGTCTAAGTTGGCTAAGCAAAGCTCATACTCACTGAAAACTCAATAGCTTAAGAAAAGATTTTCAAAGTTTTTTTTTTAAAGAAATCATTTAATGCCAAATTGTAATTATCTATATGTGAAATCTTTCTTAACAAGTTATTCATTTTAAAGTAAAGGATGGTGCCAGTCTGCGACTAGAAACCCAGAATCCCCTTTGTTTTGATGTGGAACATGTCACCACACACATAAAGTTCACCTCAGAGCTCTGACAAGTAGAATGCTCTGAGCTTCTCAAGAACATTGAAACAAGCACAGGAGAACCAAAAGCTGTTTCCCTTACACCTTCATTGGTCTAGGGTGAACAGAGTCCAGACCTCTATGACTACATCAATCATGGGTAAGTTAGATAAGAATCATGAGTTATAGAGAGCCAGCTCTATATTTCTGAGGGTTCAGAGTGGCATCAGATTGAATGAGAACAGTCAGACTAAATGCTTAGCTCATAACTGCTCCAACTTGTCAAGGAGTCTTGAGTTTAATATATACTGGTTTCACACAAAGAACACAGAGAAAGAATCACAGCTGTGAAGGGGTTACAAATTATACAAAAAACTCATTGAAGTCTAAAAAGTAGAGATAGGTCCAGGGTCAAAGGCCAAATTCCAGCCACCAATTAGTAGGAGATTAATTCTGGGAGCAGAAATATATTTCATAGATATCCTAAACAAATTGAGTCCTGTACTTTTGATTTACAGGATTGCACCTGGTCAGATAAAGTCATGTCTAGCTTTGTCTGTTTCCAGCCTTGATTGTCTAAGTAATATATTTTTAGAGTTCAGGCGTCTTAATTATCAAGGAGAGAAATTGTTAATTCTGTACCTTCTGGTTTGCTAGGAACTTAAAACTTTTCAATAAGTCTATAATGTTTTTCCAATAAGAAAAGGTATGGATCATAAAAGGGGTTAAAAGAGGAGTCTCAGATTTTTATCTATTTGAGACTGTTTCTCTTATTGGCCTTCCACAATGAGTAGTGGCAAAAGTACAGAATATGAGTTGGGAGGGAACTCTCTAAACATCTAGTCCAATTTGTAAATGAAAGAAATCCCCAAACTATTCACAATAAATGGCCATCCAAATTCTATTTGAAGACCCCTTAGGAAAGGGTCCATCTACTCTTGGGGAAGTTCACATATCAATTCTTCATTTACTTTCCATGAATCTGTTAACATTTTTTTCCTCTTTCCCTCTCAGGGAAAAAACTGATCAAAGTCCTTCAAGTTCCTTTTTTGCTTCTCTTAAGTCTCTCCTGGTTTTAGAATGTAAATCAAAATTTTTTCATGTATGCATTAGATTATAGGACTCAGACTTAAAATGTCATCTGGTCTAAGGAAATTACTATAGAGAGAATCTTGGATTTAGAATGGGTGAACTTGAGTTCCAGATCCAATTTTGCTACACACTACTTGTGTAACAGGTAAAACACTGAATTTTTTGGTTTTATTCCTTCATTTAGAAAATGATTGGTTATAACTAGATGATTATCTGTAGAACCTTTCACCTCTAACTCTCTGAAAACATGGAAAGACCTAATTTAACTGGAGATATTGGATATATTTATCTAGTCTAAACATTAGATCTATTAGGATGAGAAAATCAATGAGAGGATCAAAGTTTTGTTGTTCTAATGATTAATGAGAAATTCATATTTTGTGATGAGAAAATTATACCTACATTCTTGATAAAGGGTATTTAGTTTGGACATTGTAACTGGTTGAAGTTTGTTAATTTCTCTGGAAAAGCACATTAAGGTACTGTGTAGAGACAATATACAGCCCTATGTGATTTGAGTCCAAAATTGGTAACCTGCCCCTGAAAGATTATTAGGGACAATTTGGCTTTAAACATTCTACCAATATACTTGCCATTGCTTCTTTCAGAATAATTAGCTCGCTAGAGAGTATGCTCAGAATATTTATATTAACTGAAACAGAGTAAAGTGAGCAAAATCAGGGAATAATTTATATAATGACCAGCAATGAAAAAGAAAATAATTGTGAAAGACTTAAAATTATGATTTATTAAATCATCAGTTTCTTAAGATTTCTGAAATCATCATTCATTCCCACTTCTAGGAAAGGGTGACAGGTTATAAGTGTAGCACAAGACATATATTTTCAGATATTGCTTATGTGTTGATTTGTTTTGCTAGGCTATAATTGTGTGTTATGAGAGAAGACTTTCTTGGGCAGAGGGATTGACTGAGTAGGAACAGTGGTGGAAAAATGTATTAAAAAATATCAGTGAAAATTTTCAAAAATACTCAGAACAGAACAAGACGTTCAGGAGACACAGAGAAGCAGAGCATATTATATTTAATTTTTCAATATATACTTTAAAATACCAACTGTGAATAACAGAAGGTCATAATCTCAAACAATGCTTATATTTGATGATGTATGTTAAAGTTCATAATAAAAAGGAATATCATTATGGTGAAATATATCCAAGAATATATTGATGTCATTTCATTTTGGGCCTCAGCTGAAAATTCACATTGTGTCAGAAAAAATCACTCTTCCTCATGAGACTATAAAAGCTTTTCATTTTTGTACCCTTCTTCTCATGAGGAAATGAATGAACTCTGCATGATAATACAATCAGACAAAAAAGAAAAACAAAATAACATTTACCAACTTCTTCATATCTCCAGGACAAGGAGAATACCAGAACCATGTAAATAGAATGCCACTGGTATTTCTAATGGCTCCATTCAAAACATAGTTGGCCATTGACACTTTTAGTAAAGAATATGGAAACAGCATAATCATGCTGAACTTGAACTCAGAAATATCTAAGTCTGAACATTAGCTCAGACTTTTACTAACTATATCACTCTGAATAACTTAAACTTTCTTTGAGCCTCACTTGCCTTATCTGTAAAATGAAAATCATAATTGCATATATAGCACAAGCTTGTTTTAAGTATTAACTAAAATATTTTTTCAAAGTACCTTGGCCCACTTTAAGGCTCCATCTAAAGGATTTTTAAGGTTTACAAAGTTTTAAAAAATTGAATTATGAATATTGCTCTTCAGTAATATTGTATTATTTCTAATTAAGTGTAAAAGTAACCTTTAACATTCATTATTTAATAGTTGGAGTTCCAAATTTTCTCCTTTTTTTCCTTCCCTTCCCTTTCCCTGAGACTAAGCAATATGATGAAGATTATATTTGTGCTAGTATATAAAATATTTCCATATTAGTTATGTTGTATAAGAAACACATATCTATGCATATATAATGTATATATTCATGAAAACCAAGAAGAAAATAGAGTGAAAATGAAATTCAGTTAGTATTGAGACTTTATTAATTTTTTTCTGAACATGGATAGTCATGGATTTTCATCATAAATCTTTTGGAGATGTCATGGTTCATTGTATAGCTGATAATAGCTATCATTCACAGTTGTTTATATTGCCCTTAATGTGTACAATGTACTCTTAGTTATTCTAATTTTTTACATTGCGTTAGTTTATACAAATCTTTCCAGGTTTTTCTGAAATCTTCCTAGTTGACATTTCTTATAGCACAATAGTATTCCATTACCATCATATAACACAACTTGTTCAACCATTTCCCAATTGATGTATATCCTTTCAATTTCCAATCCTTTATCACCATAAAAATAGCTGTAAATCTCAGCTATTACTATTCCTTTCACCTATGTGACTTTTGACTTATCTTTTCTAACTCTCAGTTTCCTTCGATGTAAAATGAGGTGGTTGGATTACATATACTTCAAGATGACTATAAGAGTAGCAAGTGGAATTATCCAAATGAATATCCTTGCTAAAATATAGACAGTTCCATAGTTCCATGATCCAAACTCCTGCCTGCCATGAGGAAAATGTTTAAGAGATGAATTTTTTGAACAAAGGTGCAAAGGCCTGAACCAGAAGTATGTTAGTAAAATTAATAGACTTTATTAAACAGAAAACTTCATAAATCAATAATGATATAATGGTGACCAGAGAAGGCAAAATTCCAGCAATAGCACTAAACTCAAGTAAGTCTCCATTTCTAATTTAAAGCCTACTGTAAAAGGCAGCAGGGACTGAATTATTCTGAGTTCTCAGATATCTCATCTTACAGAGGAAACTGTGCTTTACAAGGCACTAAAAGTTAATTTACCAAAGTGGGGGATCCTTTGGGTAAATTTTTATTTAACCAACCAATCAGCTAAGATTTATTAAGCACTTACTAGCTGCAGGCATTACATTAAGTACTAAGAAAGCAAAAAAAAAGACAAAAACTATCTCTGTCCTTAAGAAGATTCTAGGAATTCTGGGAAGATGGCAGCTTAGAAGGAGAAAATCTTAAAACCTCAGCATCTTTTCCATACTGAGTTAGAAAACAAAGCACTTCTAGAAGAGGACCAAATCTAACAATAGGACAGAGGAGGGGGATCCTACTATTGGACAGCACAAGAGGTATGCCAAGAAAAAGGCTTGAATTCTTGAACTGTTGGATCTGAGGGTATAGAAAGGGAATCCCAGGACCCCTCCACCATGTGCTGTGTGAAGTCTCTAGTGGCCCCTGAAATTTCTGGGCCTTGGGCACACCAAAGAGAGAGAGGACCTTGCTGACGCTGGACTAAGGGAGTTGAACACAGGCACTGGGGAGGTGGCTAGAGGAGAAAGCCAGAAAAACACAGCAAAAATGCTTGGAAGCTGGTGGCTTAGATGGAGACAAACTTCAACCTATGGCCTTACCACACCAAGATAGAGAACAAAGGGGTTCGAGAGGAAAGAAAATCATGTCTAACAGCAAGACAGAACAGAGGGACCCTACTGCTGGACAGCTCAGCAAAAACACTCCATCTTGTTCCCCCCCAATTTTTTTTCCTTCTCTTGAGGTTTTAGCCTCAGGACACATTAAGTAATACAGACTAATCCAGTCTTTATCTCATCAATTGGACAGACAAGAAGTCTTCAGAGGGTAGGGAAACTCTAACATTCCCCCACCCCCATACACTGCAGAGAAATTAACTACAAGCCTCCATTGCCAGCTGGGGGAAGATCTTTCATCAAAGCTCATTAAACCCATCTGATTAAACTAGCAGAAAAGAAAAGGAAAAAACATGAGTAAACTACAGAAAAATAGAAAAGAAATTACAATTAACAGCTTCTTTCCAGGAAGGGAAAAGAGAGCAAATGAAATAGAAGAGAAGGAAGCTCCAGTAAATTGGACACAGGCTTTGGAAGATCTTAAAAAGCTTACATTTTAATGGGAGAGAAAAGAAATATAAATATCTATTTGTATAAGATAAATGTGTGGTAGAAAGAAGGTAGTCTTTTTGGAGGAGGAACTAGTTGCTATGGTGAGAGAGAGAAAGTTGCATTTAAGTCTAATTTTCAGTAAACCTCTGTGCCAGGTTCTCCAACCAAGATCATTCCCAACTCTAAACCTATGATCCTAAGATGAGAGTTCTCCTCTAGGATACATTTAAAGAAAACCAGAGATCCTAAGATGTAGAAGTTAGAAGTGAGAGCATTCCAAGCCAGTGCAAAATTATGGATGCAGGGATAGCGTATCATTCATGAGGAATAGCAAGTAGGACTATAAGGTCAAATCAGAGGGAGTGTGTAAGGTGAGTCATATTTTAAAAAATTGGGAAGACCACATAACGGCAAGAAATATCGATGAATAAGAATGTTACAGCATGAATGGTGATTAAAGAGGTCTAGAAGAATTCAATAAAATAATCATCCTGAACTGGAGAATTTATATGTGAACTGGAAAGACTTCCAGGAATTGATTCAGAGCAAAATGAACAGAACCAGGAGAACATTATACACAGAGACTGATACATTATGGCACAATCAATGTAACAGACTTTTCTATAAGTAACAATACAATGATCCAGGATGATGCAGAGGAACTTATGAGAAAGAATGCTATCTACATCCAGAGAAAGAACTGTGGGAGAAGAAATGCAAAAGAGAAACATATGATCTGTCACGTGGTTCAATGGGGATATGATTGGGGTTTTGGTGTTAAAAGATCACTCTACTGCAAATATGAATAATATAGAAATAGGTTTTGAACAATGATACATGTATAACCCAGGGGAATTGTTTGTCACCTCTGGGACAGGGGAGGAAAAAACATGAATCATGGAATCATGGAAAAAGTATTCTAAATTTAAAAAAATAATAAATAAAAAAATAATTATCCAAATGATACAGGGTATCCCAAGAATCAAAATGTAGTTTTAAGCTATTTGAGCTAAAAACATTTATTTTTGATTCAGATGATAAAAGTCTACATCTTGCCCTCTCTGATTCTAGTGAGAATGTTAAACTCATCTCTTTTTGACATGAAATCACTTTTTAAATTTATTGACCTTATATTTATCTACATATTTTTATATGTGGACTTGTCTACCATATTAAAATATAAGCTTCTTCGAAGTAAAGATTTTTACACTTTTTCATATGTATCCCTAGGGCAGCAAGGTAGCATAAGAGCACTGGGATTGAAGTCAGGAAAACCAGAATTTAAGTCTGACCTCTGACACTTACTTTGTATGTTGTATGACCCTCAGCAAATCATTTAACTCCCACCTGCATAAAACAGAGGAAGGAAGTGGCAAACCATTCCAGTATCCTTACCAAGAAAACCAATGGGATTGTGGAGAGTTTAAACATGACCACAATTGAATAAAAATATATGTCCCTAGGACATCCCTGAGAATATAGATATGAGTATTCCTTCCACATCATGAATTTCCCCATTATGGTTTTCATATATCATAGGTCTACATAAGAAATTAAATGGAAGTTGAATTAAAGGATGTTTAAATTTTATTAACTAAATTAAAATAAATGGGAATTGAGTCACAGACAACACATGAAAATCAGCAGACAACACAGAAAAAGTTTAGAAACTCAGAAATACTAAAAATATATCTATAGTAATATAATATAAGTATATTTTATCTTTTGATACCATAAACATACACAATATCTTTTTAAAAAGTAAAATGATGGGGCATCTGGGTAGCTCAGTGGATTAAGCATCAGGCCTAGAGATGGGAGGTCCTAGGTTCAAATCTAGCCTCAGACACTTCCCACATGTGTGACCCTGGGCAAATCACTTGACCCCCATTGCCCACCCTTACCACTCTTCCACCTATGAGACAATACACCGAAGTACAAGTGTTTAAAAAAAAAGCAATACACAAAAGTTAAGGGTTTAAAAAAAAAAGTAAAATGCTAACATTTATAAAAAGAATTTGAAGGCAAGCAGATGACACTGAGATTTACTCATATATATATATATATATATACATGTATATATATATATAGTACTGTATAAAACCCATAAAAGTATATATATACCCATATATATTTATACAGTACTATATATACATATATACGCATATGTATATATAGTACTGTATAAAACCCATAAAAGTACATATATGCACTATATATACATATATATGTATATATATGTATACTATATATACATGTATATATAGTACTGTATAAAACCCATAAAAGAAAAAGAAAAAAATTCAGACTTCTTATCTGGTATGAAGGAAGAGCCAAAAAATTTTACTGATTTTCCAGATAGTGAGGAATGCCACACCTCAATCCTGTGATATGGAAGGGATACTTGTACTTTATAAAGGCTTATTGATTGATATATTGATTGATTACTCCAGGACCCTTTACTATATCGTAAGAGATTTCTTACATTTTTCTGAAGCAATCTATGGTAGATGTTGAATTCTTCCAGAGGGTGGTAAGGTCTTGGAAAAATCAGTATTATAAATAGAAGATGGAGAGATATAGTAAAATGGCAATCCAAATATGGGGAGAGCTGGAGGTTTTAGTGGGCATCAAAGTTAACACGTTAACAATGTGCCAGGACAGTCAAAAAAGTGAAGGCAATCTTAGGCTGCATTGAGAGAGACATTGAGTCAAGAATATGGAACTGACAGTTTCACTGTACTGTGCCCTAGTTACATTTCATCTGGAGAACTGTGTCTAATTTTGGGTGCCACATTTTAGCACCAAGAAATATGTAAATGTATTAATTGATATTCTGGAAAAAATAAGTGCTTAAAATAGATTTGAGAAATCTATAAAATTAGATTAAAAACCACATTTCCTATTGTTTGTTTAATGTGCTCCTCTATTTATCTGCATGAACCTTAAAGTCTCATATTAAATTTGGCTTGGTACACATCTTCAGACTTATAAGGCTAATTTTATTTTATTTTTTTTATAAAGATTTTTTAGTAATTATATTTAAGAACAAATTTCCACATGAGTTTTCTTTTCTTTTTTTTTTTAAATCCTTAAATTCTGTGTATTGGCTCCTAGGTGGAAGAGTGGAAGTCAAGTGACTTGCCCAGGGTCACACATCCACATAAGTTTTCTGAAGTTATATGGTCCAAATTGTCTCCCTTCCTTCTTTCTCTCCCCCTTCCCAGATTGTGGCTAGCAATTCAATATGAATTATACATGTATTATCATGCAAAACATATTTCTATATTGTCCATTTTTGTAAAAATATACTCACATAAAACCAAAACTCCAAATTAAAAGTGCAAATAAAGTAAAGTGAAAAATTTTATGCTTTGATTCACATTCTGACTGCACCAGTTCTTTCTCTAGAAGTGAATAGAATTCTTTGTCATAAGTCCTTCAGAATTGTTTTTGAGCATTGTATTGCTGAGAGTAGCTAAGTCTCATAGAGGAAAAATTCCACAATATTGTGATTACTGTGTACAATGTTTTCCTGATTCTCCTTATTTCACTCTGCATCATTTCACATAGATCTTTCCAGCTCTTTCCAAAATCATCCTGTTCATCACTCCTTATAGCACAATAGTATCCCATCTCCACCATATACCATAATTTGTTCAGCCATTCCCCAATTGATGAATATCCCTTTAATTTCCCATGCTTTGCCACCACAAAAAGAGCAGCTATAAATAAATATTTTTGTACAAGGAGATCCTTTTCTCCCTTTTTTATCTTTTTGGGAAACTGACCTAATAGAGATATTACTGAATCAAGGGGTATGTATTATTTTATAGGTCTTTGGACATAGTTCCAAATTGCCCTCCAGAATGGTTGAATCAGTTCACAACTTCAACAGCAATGAATTCGTGTCCCAATTTTGCCACATCCCATCCAACGTTTATCATTTTCCTTAACTGTCATATTGGTCAATCTAATAAGAGTGAGGTGGTACCTCAGAGTTATTTTAATCAACATTTCTCTAATCAAGAGTGATTAAAAATATCTTTTCAAAGGATTATTGGTAGTTTTATTTCTTCATCTGAAAACTACTTATTCATGTCTTTTGACCATTTGTCAATTAGAGAATGACATAGTCTTATAAATTTAATTGAATTCTCTATGAATTTGAAAAATGAGTCCTTTATCACAGAAATTTGTTATCATTTTTTTCACAGTTTGTTTCCCTTCTAATCTTCCTTAAACTGGTTTTGTTCCTACAAAAATTTTTAATTTAATATAATCAAAATTATTCATTTTTACAACTTTTGATTTTCTGTTTCTCATTTTATCCCTTCTCCATAGATCTGACTGATAAACTATTCTGTTTCCCCCTTTTTACTAATGTTATGACCCTTTTTGTCTAAAGCAGATCAATGAATTCCAAATACAAATAAAAAACTAGAAGATGAATAAATTTTAAATCACTAATTGAAGATAATTGGAAATCCTTAAAATCAAAGGATAAATTAATAAAATTGAAAGTCAGAGAACTATTGAGCCTAATAAGTTAGACTAGGGGTTGATTTTATGGGAGGAGAAACACAAATAAAAGAGAGGGAATAATGGTGAATTTTATTTTTAAAAGGAAAGAAGAAAACCAAATTACCAGTACCAAAAATAGAAGCGTGACTTCACTACTAACGATGAGGAAATAAAAGCAATCATTAGGAGCTATTTTGCTCAATTAGATGACAAGAAATCTGACAATCTAGGTGAAATGGATGATTATTTTAGAAAATATAAATTACCCAGATTAAGAAAAGAGGAAATAAAATACTTAAATAATCCTATCTCAGAAAAAGAAACCAAGACAGAAGAAAGAAAATTACAGATCAATTTCTTTAATGAATATTGGTGCAAAGATTGTAAATAAAATATTAACAAAGATACTGGAACAATATATCACAAGGATCATTCACCATGATATAAGCTTTTTAGAGATATAAATGTTCTCCTAAGTACTGCTTTGGCTATATCTCACAAATTTTGATATATTATCTCCTCATTGTCACTCTCTTTAATGATATTATTGTTTCTATAATTTGTTCTTTGACCCTCATANCCCCCATTGCCCACCCTTACCAATCATCCACCTATGAGACAATACACCGAAGTACAAGTGTTTAAAAAAAAAGCAAAAGAAAATTAATGTGGTTTATTAAAATATAAGAGAATGTGGTTGCTGATATTATAACTCAAGTCAAAATGACTTTTTTTAGCAGCTTTTATTTAGGAAATAGAGGGGAAGTGTAAAGTAGAGAAATGTGAAAGAAGGTAGAGTAAGCAGTCTACCTAATCACCCTAAATGTTTGCTCTTGCAGCTGGGTCAATTAGCCCTCCACTGGAATACCCTCAGCCAGAGGGCCATTTAGCCAGAGGACCTGGTGGTGAATAACCATGAGGCCTCCTTTGGAAACTAATCTCTCCAGAAGCCTGGAAAGGAGTCAGCTTTTTACTAACCCATGTCATAGCCCAAAGGGGAAGATCCAAAAGCAGTCTTACCAAATGCTAAAGTCTCAGGTCCACACGGAGGAAAGTCCTCCACCAGCCTCCAAAGCCTCAAAAGAGCTCGAAGACCTTGTGACTGGAAGTTTTGGCCACTTTTAAAGATCCTTTTTTATGTCACTTCTAGTTCCTTCCTCCACTTTAGGGGACCAATTGTAGTCTTTAAATTTGCTTAGGACTGCCCAGGGAGGCAGTAAGTTGCTTTTGGAAGCACAAGCCCCTTTATCAAATAGTTTGTGGACTTTCCCTTCTTTAGGATTAAGTAGGGGTGTATTTGCTTTTATTGATTAAATTTAAAAGTAGGCAATGGGAGAGTTAATCCCATCTTCACACCTCCTACTTTTCTATATGATAAGATAGGATGCTACAACCCAATATGGTTTTTATTCTCTCTCTAAACCAATTCTGATGAGAGTAAAGTTTAATCACTGCCCATCTCCACCATCATCCTCCCTTTCACAGTAACAGATTATTTTTTGTGCTTCTTTAGGTAATAATATTTGCCCCATTTTACCTGTCTCTTCCCTTTTTTCTCAGATTAATCCTCTTTTTTTAATCCCTTGATTTTTTTTGTATATCATGTAATCCTAAGCAGCTTACTCCTATACCCTCTGTCTATGTATACTTATTCTAAGTTCTCTGCAAATGATAAAAAATTTGATTTACAAATATTATCTTTCCATGGAGAAATATAAACAGTTTGACCTTATTGAATCCCATAAATTTTCTTTTTTATTTACATTTTTATGATTCTCTTGAATGTTGTATTTGGACATCAGATTTTCTATTTGTGTCTGGTCTTTTCTTCAGGAATGCTTAGAAATATTCTAAAGAATATAGTCAGTTTTGATGGGTAGGTGGTTTTTAGTTGTAAAACTAGTTCCTTTGTCTTCCAGAATATTATATTTCAAGATTTTCTATTCTTTAAAGTAGAAGCTGTTAATCCTATGTAATGTTTACTGTGGCTCCATGGCATTAACTGTAGTAACATGGCATTGACTGTAGTATTTTCTCCTGGGTGGGTTGGGAGTTCTTAAATTTGGCTATAATATTCTTCGGAGTTGTCTTTTGGGGATTTATTGAAGGAAGTAATTGGTAGATTCTTTTAATTTCTATTTTACTCTTTTGTTCAAGAATATCAGGAGTTTTTTTTGTTTCTTTCTTTTAATAATTTCTTGTAAAGATATCTAGGCTTTTCTTTTGATCATGACTTTCATGTAACCCAATTGTCTCTCCTGGATCTATTTTCCAAGTTAGTTGTTTTTCAATAAGATAGTTAACATTTTCTTTTATGTTTTTCATCTTTTGATTTTTTTTTTGTTTCTTGATGTCTCATGAAGTCATTAGCTTCTATTTGCTCAATTCTAATTTTTAAAGAATGACTGTCTTTTTTTTCTTTTTTTGAAAGCCTTAACTTCCATCTTGGAGCTCTGTATTGGCTCCAAGGCAGAGGAGTGGTAAGGGCTAGGCAATGGGCGTTAAGTGACTTGCTCAGGGTCACACAGCTAGGAAGTGTCTGAGGCCATATTTAATCCTAGGACCTCCTGTTTCTAGCCCTGGCTCTCAATCCAATTAGCCACCCAGCTGCCCCCAAGAATGATTATCTTTGCTCATCCTTTGGACCTCCTTTTCCATTTGGCCATTTCTACTTTTTATGGAACTCTTTTTTTCACTGGCACAAAGCCAGGCATAGTACTCCATTGTAGTACTCTACTTAAGACTCTCTACAATACCTTATCCTTCCCTCACTGTTTTTAAGCTTAAAGGCATTTTGATTAGATTTGCAAACCACAAGGCAAATATGTTCTTACCAGCTTTTCTTAGGTATTTTCCATCTATGACCAATAATCTTTTAAGCTGTTATTTTCTTTTTGCATTCTTTTCATTTCTCTACCCATTTTTCTTTGGCCTCTTATTTATTCTTTGAATTCCTTTTTAAGTTCTTTCAGAATCTGAGACAAATTCCCATTTTCTCTGAAGTTTTGCATGTGGCTACCTTGATCTCACTATCCCTTACTGAATCTGTGCCCCGATTTTCTTTATGTGCATAAAATTTATCTCCTATTAGGTGTTTTATTTGCTATTTACTCATTTTCTCAGAATTTTTTTTTACTACTTCTTTTATCTGAAAGGTCAGCTCTGCTCTCAGGGCAGAGGATACACTCTCTTAAACTTCAGTTTTTTCTTGCTGCTATCTGGAGCTTTATTTCTAGGTTTCTGCCAGTTTCAGTTCTTCCAAAGTCGTACAATGGTCCCTGGGTTGGAAGTTCTGAAAGTCATCTCCCACTGCTTATTCATTCTCTTCTAGGGACTTTCAGGGCTCAACGTTCTGTGAACTACCTTGTCCTGGGGACTTGGGGACTCACTGCAGGCTTTGGCAGTGGCTCTGGATCTTACCCTGGCCCTATACTGTCCAGGCACTTCAGATTGTCTTGCCCTGGGGTTTGGGACCTCAGTGCAGCTTGGGCAGGACTCTGGGCCTCCCATTAGACTAGCACCAGCCAGGCAGGGAGTGTTGGAGTTTGGCTGGGATTCAGGGCTTCACTGCCAGCTTGGGCAGAGGATCTGAGCCTCAATCTGGGCTTACACCAGCCTAGTGTAGTGTAGACTGCCATGTGATGGAGTTTGGGGCCATACTGCAGACTTGGAAAAGGACTCTGGGCCTTCCCTAGGTTTGAACAGACCAAGCAACCTCGACTACCTTGCACCAGGCTTGGGGTTATGCTGCAAGCTTTTGCCAGGGGTTGAAAGTTCAAGGGGTGGGCATGGGGTGCTCTGCTATTGCCTCAGGAAGAGTCAAGGATCTTGAAACTGTTTTGGTATTCATGTTTGGAATCTTATGCTTTAGGTAGAGTGTGTGGGTGGCTTTCACTTCTCTGTGTGCCATTTTACTCCCAGCTCTAACACACCCAAGTGAAATGTATGGAGTTGTTTTCTGCAATGGAATTACTTCACTTTTTCCCCTTGTTGGTTCTCTCTTTCCAATAATCATTTTTTAAACATTTATTAATATTTATATTTTAGAAAAGTTAACATGGTTACATGATTATGCTCTTTTCCCCTTCACCCCCCAAAATCCCCCCCCTCCCCTGGCCAATATGCATTTCCACTGGTTTTAACATGTGTCATTAATCAAGACCTATATCCAAATTGTTGATAGTTGCATTAGTGTGGTACTTTCGATCCCAAATCATGTCCTCATCAACCCATGTATTCAAGCAGTTGATTTTCTTCTGTGTTTCCTCTCCTGCAGTCCTTCCTCTGAATGTGGGTAGCATTCTTTACCATACATCCCTCAGAATNGATAGTTGCATTAGTGTGGTACTTTCGATCCCAAATCATGTCCTCATCAACCCATGTATTCAAGCAGTTGATTTTCTTCTGTGTTTCCTCTCCTGCAGTCCTTCCTCTGAATGTGGGTAGCATTCTTTACCATACATCCCTCAGAATTGTCCTGTGTCATTGCAGTGCTGCTAGTTCAGAAGTCCATTACATTCTATTTTACCATAGTATATCAGTCTCTCTGTTCAGTGTTCTTCTGGCTCTGCTCCTTTCACTCTGCATCAGTACCTGGAGGTCCTTCCAATTCACATGGAATTCCTCCAGTTTATTATTCCTTTTAGCAATAGTATTCCATCACCAGCATATACCACAATTTGTTTAGCCATTCCCCAATTGAAGGGCATGCCCTCATTTTCCAGTTTTTTCCCACCACAAAAAGCTTGGCTATAAATATTTTCGTACAAGTCTGTTTATCTATGATCTCTTTGGGATACAAACCCAGCAATGGTATGGCTGGATCAAAGGGCAGGCAGTCTTTTATAGTCCTTTGAGCATAGTTCCAAATTGCCATCCAGACTGGTTGGATCAGTTCACGACTCCACCAGCAATGCATCAATGTCCCAATTTTGCCACATTCCCTCCAATATTCATTACTCTCCCCTTCTTTCATTTTAGCCATTCTACTAGGTGTGAGGTGATACCTCAAAGTTGTTTTGATTTGCACTTCTCTAATTATTAGAGATTTAGAACACTTTCTCATGTGCTTATTGATAGTTATGATTTCTTTATCTGAAAATTGCCTATTCAGGTCTCTTGCCCATTTATCGATTGTGGAATGGCTTGATTTTTTATACAATTGATTTAACTCCTTGTATATTTGAGTAATTAGACCCTTGTCAGAGTTTTTTGTTATAAATATTTTTCCCAAATTGTTGTTTCCCTTCTGATCTTGGCTACATTGTTTTGGTTTGTACAAAAGCTTTTTAGTTTTATATAATCAAAATAATTTATTTTACATTTAGTAATTTTCTCTAACACTTGCTTGGTTTTAAAATCTTTTCTTTCCCAGAGGTCTGACAAGTATACTATTCTGTGTTCACTTAACTTATTTATAGTTTCCCTCTTTATATCAAGCCATTCACCCATTCTGAATTTATCTTAGTTTAGGGTGTGAGATATTGATCTAAACCTAATCTCTCCCATATTGTTTTCCAAATTTCCAAACAGTTTTTGTCAAATAGTGGATTCATGTCCCAAAAGTTGGGCTCTTTGGGTTTATCATACACTGTCTTGCTAACGTCACTTACCCCAAGTCTATTCTACTGATCTTCCCTTCTGTCTCTTAGCCAGTACCATATTGTTTTGATGACTGCTGCTTTATAGTATAGTTTAATATCTGGTACTGCTAGGTCCCCTTCCTTTACATTTTTTTTCATTATTTCCCTTGATATTCTTGATATTTTGTTATTCCAAATGAACTTTGTTATAGTTTTTCCTAATTCAGTGAAAAAGTTTTTTGGTAGTTTGATAGGTATGGCGTTAAACAGGTAAATTAATTTGGGTAGAATTGTCATTTTTATTATGTTAGCTCTTCCTAACCATGAACAATTAATGGTTTTTCAATTGTTGAGATCCAGTTTTATTTGTTTGGAAAGTGTTTTGTAGTTGTTTTCGTATAATTCCTGTGTTTGTTTTGGTAGATAGATTCCTAAGTATTTTATGTTATCTAGGGTGATTATAAATGGTGTTTCTCTTTCTACCTCTTGCTGCTGTGATGTGTTGGAAATATATAGAAATGCTAATGATTTATGTGCACTTATTTTGTATCCTGCAACCTTGCTAAATTTGTTGATTATTTCTACAAGCTTCCTAGTTGATTCTCTAGGATTTTTTAAGTAGACCACCATATCATCTGCAAAGAGTGATAGCTTAGTCTCCTCATTGCCTATTTCAATACCCTCAATTTCTTTTTCTTCTCTAATTGCTACTGTTAGTGTTTCTAGTACAATGTTAAATAATAGAGGTGATAATGGGCATTCGTGTTTCACTCCTGATCTTATTGGAAAGTCTTCTAATTTATCCCCATTGCATATGATGCTTGTTGATGGTTTTAGGTTTATACTGTTTATTGTTTTTAGGAAAGGTCCGTCTATTCCTATACTTTCCAGTGTTTTCAATAAGAATGGGTGCTATATTTTGTCAAAGGCTTTTTCAGCATCTATTGAGATAATCATGTGTTTTTTTTTGTTTTTTAGATTGTTGATATAGTCAATAATGTGTATGGTTTTCCTTATGTTGAACCATCCTTGCATTCCTGGTATAAATCTCACCTGATCATGGTGGATGATCCTCTCAATCACTTGCTGGAGTCTCTTTGCTAGTATTCTATTTAAGATTTTTGCATCTATGTTCATTAGGGAGATTGGTCTGTAGTTTTCTTTCTCTGTTTTTGATCTACCTGTCAATTTGGTTTTCTCCTTTCCTTTTTTTTATTAGATTGACCAGTACTTTGTCTATTTTATCTGTTTTTTTTCAAAGTACCAGCTTCTAGTCTCATTTATTAATTCAATAGTTCTTTTACTTTCAATTTTATTAATTTCTCCCTTGATTTTTAGTATTTCTAATTTAGTTTTCATCTAGGGATATTTAATTTGCTAGCTTTCTAATTTTTTAAGTTGAATGCCCAATTCATTAAACTCTGCCCTCCCTAATTTGTTAATATGTGCACTCAAGGATATAAATTTTCCCCCTGAGTACTGCCTTGGCTGCATCCCACAGAGTTTTGTAGGATGTCTCATCATTGTCATTCTCTTCAATGAAATTGTTGATTGTTTCTATGATTTCTTGTTTGACTAGCTGGTTTTGGAGAATCATATTATTTAATTTCCAATTAGTTTTTGATTTGCCTGTCCAGGTGCCCTTACTAATTATTATTTTCACTGCTTTATGATCTGAGAAAGTTACATTTATTATTTCTTCTCTTTTGCATTTGTTTGCAATTTTTCTATGCCCTATTACATGGTCAGTCTTTGTGACTGTACCATGTGCAGCTGAAAAGAAGGCGTATTCCTTTTTGTCCCTATTTATTTTTCTCCACATATCTATTAAATCTAATTTTTCAAGGGCTTCATTCACCTCTCTTGCCTCTTTCTTATTTATTTTTTGGTTTGATTTATCTAGATCTGAAAGAGGAATATTTAGATCTCCCACTAGTATGGTTTTACTATCTATTTCCTTCTTGAGCTCTACCAGTTTCTCCTTTCCAAATTTGGATGCTATGCCATTTGGTGCATACATATTGAGCAACGTTATTTCCTCATTGTCTATACTGACTTTTATCAGGATGTAATTAGCTTCCCTGTCTTTTTTAATCATATCTATTTTTACTTTGGCTTTATCAGAAATCATGATCGCCACTCCTGCCTTTTTTTTCTCATTTGAAGCCAAAAAGGTTTTGCTGAAGCCCTTTATTTTAAACTTGTGTATGTCCACCTGCCTCATATGTGTTTGTTGTAGACAACATATGGTAGGATTTTGGTTTCTAATCCACTCTACTATTTGCTTCTGTTTAATGGGTGAGTTCATCCCATTCACATTCAGAGTTATAATTATCAGTTGTGTATTCAGTGATATTTTGGTGTCCTCCCCTAATTCTATCCCTTCTTCTTACACTATTTCCTTTTAAACCAGTGGTTTGCTTTAAGCCAGTAACCCTTGTACCCTCCCTTGATTTACTTCCCTTTTTACCCCCTCTCTTATTATTCCCTTATTTTTATTTTTAAGGCCTAATGAATTCCCTCCCCCTTCTTCTCCCCTCCCTTTTTTGACCTCCCCACTCCTCTGTTCCCCTTGGTTTATCCCTTCTGACTTTCTCAGTAGGGTTAGATAGAGTTTTATATCCCAATGGTATAGCTACTCTTCCCTCTCAGGGTTAATTACACTGAGAGTAAGGTTTAAATATTACCTCTTAATGCTCTCTTCCTCTCCTTCTTATAATAGTATTCAGCCCTTCCCCTTCCCATGCCCTCTTTGTGTGTAATAGGATATCCTATTTTTCTTATTCCTTCAAGATTCTTTTTGTGTCCTCCACTATTCACCCCTCTCTTTCCCTCCCACCCATATCATCTTACACCATTGAGTATTCCAACCTCTCCCTATGAATAATTCTTCTAATTATTATAATAGTGAGTGCTATAATGATGAACAGAGTTCACTACAGAGAATTATACGTAACATTTCTCCACATAGGAGTTCCAGTAATTAGATCTTATTGAAGCCCTTAATGAGACAAATTTTAAAAATATGAGTTTTTTTACTTTCCCTTCTGTTTCTTATTTACCTTTTCATGTTTCTCTTGATTTTTGTGGTTGGATAGCGAACTTTCCATTTAGTCTTGGTCTTTTCTGTGCAAATGCTTGGAAATGTTCTATCTGGTTGAATGCCCAAACTTTCCCCTGGAAGAATATAGTCAGTTTTGATGGGTACATGAACCTTGGTTGTAAACCCAGTTCTCTTGCCTTTCTGAATATCATATTCCAAGCCTTGTGGTCTTTTAGTGTGGAGGCTGCCAGATCCTGTGTGATCCTGATTGGTGCTCCTTGATATCTGAATTGTCTCTTTCTGGCTTCTTATAAAATTTTTCTTTCACTTGGAAGCTCTTGAATTTGGCTATTATATTCCTGGGCGTTGTCTTTTTGGGGTCTAGTGTAGAGGGTGATCTATGGATCCTTTCAATGTCTATATTGCCCTCTTGTAGAACTTCAGGGCAATTTTGCTGAATAATTTCTTTTAGTATGGCGTCCAAATTTCTATTAATTTCTGCTTTTTCAGGAAGACCAATGATTTTCAGATTGTCTCTTCTAGACCTGTTTTCTTGATCTGTCAGTTTCTCATTGAGATATTTCATGTTTCCTTCTATTTTATCAGTCTTTTGACTTTGTTTTATTTGCTCTTGCTGTCTTGATAGATCATTGGCTTCTACTTGCCCAATTCTCATCTTTAGAGACTGGTTTTCTGCTATAAGCTTTTGATTTTCCTTTTCAGTTTGGTCTGACCTGTTTTCCAGCTGTTTGATTTTGATCTCTAATTTGCTTATCAGTTCTTTTAATTTGGGGGCATCTTTTTCTAATTGCCCAATTCTAGCCTTTAGAGACTGGTTTTAGGCTACAATCTTTTGGTTTTCCTTTTCAATATGGTCATTTCTGGTCTTTGATTTCTGAGCCTCATTTTCCAATTGTGAAATTCTGCCTTTTAAACTGTTATTTTCTTGCCAGATCTCTTCCATCTTTCTCATGATCTCAGGTTTGAACTCTTCAAGACCTTGTGACCCATTTTCATTGTTTTGGGAAGGTTTGGATTGTTTGTTCTCCTCTGCTGTTTCCTCTGTTGTCTGAATTTTTTCTATTTAAAAGTTGTCAAGTATTAAAGGTTTTTTCTTCTTCATCTTTCTCTTCTGGTTTTCCTGATGATTCTGAGTTCCCTCTCAGCTTTACGCTCATGCCCAGGATCTGTTTGTGGCTCTTTAGAGATTCCTGAGATGTCAGGTCTAGTTGTTCTGGGACAAGCCTCCTGGTAGCTTCCTTGCTCGTTCTTCTGCCTGAAGCTCCTTTAACAGTCTCAGGGAGCTGCTTCCGCAGTCAAGCACCTCTCTGCACTGGGTCCCCACTTAAGGTCCGCTCCTGCACTCAGAATCAGCCCCTTCATCCCCACCTTAGTCCGTGCCTTAGCCCACACCTGTGTCAGCCCCTTTGCTTGTGCCTGGGCTCAGGGTCTGTGTTCAGAGTCCTTGAGTTCTTTAGCCTCTTGGGGGGTCTTAAGTCTTGCTGCTCTCAAGAACAAGCCCTGGTGAGCTGCCAATGACTTAATGGGTGCCCCAAACTTGCTCTGACTCGTGTACTGGCTTTGGAGTTGTAGGTGGTGTGGGGATGGGGGGAGGGGGTTGCTCTACTTGTATTTTCGTGAAAGCTGTTTCATCCCTTTATAGCATGGAAATGCCCCGATTCCACATACCTTTGATGCTGCGCCCTGTTGTGGGGTCCCTTCTTTCCTCTGGATTTGTTTTTATGTCTTCTTGAGGAGTCCTATATGTGTGGGTTAGGAGAGGTCCAGCAGTTACTTTTTACTCTGCTGCCATCTTAACCCCGCCCCCTCCAGTAATCATTTTGAGACATTATTTTAAGCTTTATTTGAGAGGAGTTTCAAAGTGGTTCCAACTTTCCTTGCAGCTCCTCTAACATCTTGGCTCCAACCTGGGTGTCACATTTTAGGGAGGAATTAAAAAATTTGGAGATCATCCAAATAAAGGTTACTATAATCTGAAAGCCTTAGAGTTCACACCATATTAGGACTGATTAAAGAAATCTATGATGTTTGTTTGCCCTGAATAAGGGAAGACAGGTAGGACATAATAAATGTTTACAATGATTTGAAAAGTTGTCATGCAAAGAGAGATTAGACTTACTCTATCTTGCCCTAGAATGCAGAACCAGAAATGGTAGATAAATTTTTTGCAGAGAGAAATTTCAGTACAATGCAAACAAAATAAAACAACAACAAAATCCTTAAAATTAAAGTTATCTAAAATCTGAATGGGTAAAAATAAAAAAAATTCTAAAATAATAAATAAATGAATGAATTTGTTTTGCAAACAAACAATGTATAGGCTAAATAGGAAATGATTTTTAATAACAATAATAGCTAATATTTATATAGTGTCTATTATGTGCCAGATGCTGCATTAAGCACTTTGCCAATATTATTTAATTTGATCTTCACAATAGCTCTGAAAGGCAAGTGCTCCTATTAACCCCATTTTTAAAAATAAGAAACTGAGACAAACAAAGGGTAAGTGACTTGCCCAGATACACAGCTAGTAAGTGTCTGAGACTGGATTTGAACTTCCTGACTGGCAGCTAGGTGGCACAGTGGATTGAGCACTGACTGAGATTTGGAATCAGAAAGATTCACTTTTATGAGTTCAAACCTATCTTCAGACACTTAATATTTGTGTGACCCTGGACAAATCACTTACCTCTGTTTACCACCATTCCTCATCTATAAAATGAGTTGGAGAAGGAAATGGCAAACCCCTTCAGTATCTTTCCCAACACAAACAAATAAACAAAAAATAAAAGGAACATAAAGAGCACTTTATCTGCTGCACCACCAACTTGTACCTCTTTAACAGAAAGAAAGCAGCAGAATTAAAGGGGATTGTAGAAGACTTCTTGTAGGGGCTAGGATTCTAGTTGAGTCTTAAAGGAAGGAAAATAAAAGGATGAAGAGCATTCCAAGCATGAAGGACAGTCAAAGAAAATGACAAAAGATATGGGATGTAGTATCTTACTGAATAAACAAATAGGAGGCCAGTGTCACTGGTTCAAGGAATTTATATTTCTTGGAATAAGAAATAAGAAGACTGGAATGGCAAAGGGGTGGGAGGCTAGGTTATGAAGGACTTTGAATGCTAACAAGAATAATTTGTATATGATACTAGAGGCAATAAGGAGACCCTGGAGTTTATAGACTTGGGGCGTGATGTGGTAGGACCAGCATTTAAAAAAAAAACACCTTCTAGATATTGCCAACCATCTCTTTAATTACTGGAATTTTCTCAGGATTTAAAGTTAAGCTCATTGTCTAACAGTGGAAGAATCTATTTTCTTCCCTGTTTTGAAAATCGGCACAACTTTTGCCTTTTCAATATTGTAGAATATCTTGTTTATTATTTTTTATCTATCACTGACAGGAACTTAGCAACTCCATCTACCAGTTCTTTCCGGATCAGAAGGTGTAGCTCATTTGGACCAGATGGCTTAAGTTCATCTAGGGTAGTTAGGTATTTGCTTACCTACTACCTTGCTTAAATTGGGTATCAATTCTGTGTTAAATTTATACTCCTTGAGAATAAGCACTATGTCATTCAAAAATCTTTTTATTTACATAGTATCTAATAAAGTGCTTTGTACCTATCAGTCATTTAGTAAATACTCATTGAATTCAATTTGTCAAATACATGTCTCAAATGTTACTGTCTAATAGAAAAGATAAAACTCTCTCCCTCTACACATATACAGAGGCATCCATGGAAACATAAAAGGACTCTGTCCTCCAGAAAGCACATTAAAGTAGTAAAGAAATATATGTTTTCTATTTCCAATTATTGTCCCAAAAATAACCTCTTGACAAGAGGACATTTTGTTTGTATTCAGGGAACAGAAAATAGTATGTTCTTCATCTCAGGTTTCACACAGATGAATTTTTCCCTTGGAAATTCCATTCTGGGTTGTAATGGGCTTAATTACTTTATTAGTAGGAGGGAAAATCAGGGAAACTATACTGTAGGAAGATAGCACTCACAGTTTGTCCTTAAATGAAGATTCTAAGAGTTAAAGAGGCAAAGGTAGTACAATACAAGCATGAGGAATGGCCTCTATTGATGTGTGAAAATCAAGGATAATTCCAGGGAAACAGCCAGAAATCTACTTTGGCCAGATTATTAGAGATTGTCCTTAATTAAAAAAAAATCTCATCAGCATTGTGCCTGTTTTTTGTTTTGTTTTGTTTTTTTTAAGCACATACTTTTTGTCTTAGAATCAATACTCAGTATTGATTCCAAGGCAAATGAATGGTACAGAACAGACTATTGACTCGTCCAGAGTCACACAACTAGCAAATGTCTATGTCTAGATTTGAACCCAGGACCTCACATCTGCAGGCCTGGCTTTCTATCCTTTGAGCCTGCTTGCTTCTCCATGCCTGTTTGTTTTGATACTGAATGCTAAGGGTACAGGGTGGGAAGTGGGGTCACACCAAGATCCACTTGGACCCTGGTATAGTGAAGATAACAAATAGATCTGGAGAAAACAGTTCTTCATAAGAAAGAACCAAGGAGTCATTCTAGCTGCAAAGTTCTTCATCACTATTGCACAGGGGATATTGGGGTTCCTCCTTTGTTTTTGAAGAGGACCAATGACACGGTGGGCTGATGTCTTGATTTTCATGTGGGTTGGACTTGAGTGAGACAGATTTTCACTGTCATCAGACTCATTCTCTCTTCCAGAGTTATCAAAGTCCAACATCAGGGCAAAAATCAAGATGATGGGTGCTGATCTGGGATGTAGTGGGTAGCCTCGGCATCTTTGATGTCTGACTAAGCTTCAAGTATTCCTCAATGTCTGCTTCAGCTGCCTTCAGGGCTGTTGGAACAAATTATCTCATCTGTCCATTCCACTAGAGAAAATCTTCATATGCTTGGGGTAGATTTCCCTCTAACTCACCAGCAGGTTTGCAGCCTTGTGGCTACCCCCTGCCTGCTGAGCTCGTTTGCCTGGAGTATGGCTGCTGCTCATGCTACAGCTTTTGGGAGCCTCAAGTGAAAGTTGAGGGACAGGTGGACTCCAAAAGTTGATGAATATTCCTGAAAAGTCCTCAAACAAGAGGTGCTAGACCTTCCCGAACATTCCATATAGCCCATGCACGGGGTAAACACTTATTTTAAGGTATAACAAGAAAAGTAAAGACCTAGGTAAAAGATCCCTGAGGAACTTCAATAAATGAGGGGAAAAAAAGGGGTGAGTTTTTTTCAATATTTCTAAGTATAAAGATATAGCCAGTAGCCTTTTGCTACATTATTATTATACTAAATGAATTAAGAAGATTTAGTGGAACCTAAGCTCTCTAAGTCTTTTTTAAAAAACAATTAAATAGAAATATAATCAATATTATCAATATTAATATATTAATAAAATCTGTCCCATGTGAAATTAGCACTTGTCAAATTCCTGTTCTATTTACAATTCAAACTGAATACATTCTTTTTAAAATTGATTTTTTTAATTTTTCCAGATTATATATCAATATAATTTTTAACAATTATTTTCTGAAATTTTGTGACCTTCGTTCTCTCCCTCCCTCTCACCCTTCTCCTTCCCCAAAATAGCAGGTGGTGATAAGATATAGGTTGTTCAAGTGTTATTATAAAATATATATTTCTATGGTTATCATATTGTGAAGAAAAACATATTGCTTACATCAGAGAAAAGCTCATGGAGAAAATAAAGCGAAAAATGGCATGTTTCAATTTGCATTCAGATTTCCTTAGTTCCTCCTTTGGGAGTGGATAGCCTTTTCCATCATAAGGCCTTTTGAGTTTTTTTTGTTTTTTTTTTTAAACCTTTACCTTCTCTCTTAGAGTTGATATTAGATATTGGTTCCAAGATAGAAGAGTAGTAAAGGCTAGGTAATTGGAGTTAAGTGACTTGCCCAGAGTCATATAGCTAGGAAGTGTCTGTGGTTAAATTTGAACCCAGGACTGCTCATCTCTAGGCCTGGCTCTCTATCCACTGAACCACTTAGCTCCCTTTAAACAAATTAAGTTCTTAACAGTTATCATTAAATAGCTTTTAAGTGCTTACTATGTGCCAGCAACTATGTAGAGTTCTAATAATGGAGAAAAGAGCAAAAACAGTCCCTGCCCTCAAGATCCTATAGTGTAATCTCATTATTCCTATCAATTACAATGAGAGGTCAGAATTGGGATTCTCATTTTAAAGCGGTTGAAACTGAGACTCACAGACATTTCGTGACCTGTCCATAGCCCCTTAACTAGTAAGTGTCTGAGGTGGAATTGGAACCCAGAACATTTTGACCCCAACTCCATTATTATTCTGTTCTTTCCCCTAAAATTACTTTCATATTATGGAGACCCTAGATACTAACTTCTTAGGTGACTAGAGCTCATTCTTCTGCTTTTCTAGGTAGGAGGTCACAATTCTTTCAGAGATCCCAAGTATAATTTTCATAAGGAAACTCTTAGCTGATTTTTTAGATTCTAATTAGAATGCTGAAATTACATCTTTAACAGTGACAAGTCATATAACCAGAAGGCTCAAAAGAAATCCCCTTAAAAACTCAGTAAACCTTGGGAAATATTAGATTACAATGATAATGGACCAATTTTTTCTTAGTTCTTCCAAAGTTTCAAGAGCTGAAAAGGGTGGCAATTTTTTCATTGTTTTAGTAGAAGAATTTAACCTGTTCCTATATATCCTTTTAAACAAATTCTGTTGAAACTGAACTACATGTTATGAATTTATCAGTCAGACTCACTCTTTTACATGTTTAAACAAAAAGAGGATGTTGAGGGATGAAACAGAGAAAGCTGATATCTTACTATAAAGATCAGTTGGAAAACAGGTCAAAGCTATCTAGAAGGTGGAGGAATGAGATAAATCCATTAATTCAAAGGACCTGAAGTAAGTGCTCAAAACTAGGTAGGCCAGAGGTCAAGCTCAAAGACAACAGCTAAGACCTAGAGGAGAAGCTGGTTTTTCAAGTCCTGACATATAGGATTTGAATTCCAGAATTAAGATAGTAGGAATCAGGAGGCCACATTGAGAGAAGGAGGACCATAGAACCAGTGATTCAGAGAAGAAGCCTGAAAAGGAATCCAGAGCTTAGGCCAGAATCTGAACAATAAGAATGTAGAAACTAGACAAGTTTTCTGGGTTAGAGATATTACACATTAGTAATAGGAATAGATGTTATTGAGTTTAAAACTCTAAACCAGGGACTGATTATATAATTCCAACTAAGGATTAAAACAGATCCTGAAATGTAAATTTACTGAAGTTCATTCAGAGGCAAATAGAATCACTTTCTTAGATTGGATGACAAACTCTGTGTGTGGGTATGTGTGTGAAATGTGGAGTTTAATATTTTTTATTAAATAAGTTTGGAGAAGAAGCTTGGGTCCATGTTGTGGGGAAATGGGAGTTTTTGAACACAAGTGACATTACAATTATGGCTTTTTAAAAAATGAAAGCCAGTGTGACAGTACTATGTAGGATGGGCTGAAGGGTGGAGAGGCCAAAAAATAAGGAGAACACTTGAGAAATTTCTATTATAATCTACTCATAAGGTAATAAGGATCTATACTTGGAGGCATTGAGAATGGAAAGTTCAAATCATAGCCAAAGAGAAGATGAGTGCAGGCACTTAAGTGAATCCACAATGTGATTATAATCTGAGTTCAAATACAATACCAGACACTCACTAGCTGTGTGTCTCTGGACAAGCTATTTCACTTGTCCCAGCCTCAGTTTCCTCAGCTGTAAAATGGGTATAATAATGCTTATTTCTTAAAGTTTTGTGAGGATTAAATAAGACATCATTTATAAACTGCTTAGGACACTCCCTCCCTCCCTCTCTCCCTCCTTCGGTATCTTCCTTCGTTCATTCCTTCCTTCCTTTTCATGCAGATATTAAGAAGTAGCATTACTTCTGGAGAAGTCAAATTACAAAGCCCAGTTTTCCCAGTCTCACAGAATCTTTCTGCAGAGGATATTGAAGTTCTAGACAGGCCTCTCCTTACCCAGCTAGTGTAACTTTTCCAGGAAAAAGAAAATATTCAGAGTTCAAACTGCCTCTGTCCCTTAGATCCACAGCTCATCCATCCTGATGGGTGGTGTCATTTTTGTGACATGATCTCCTGGGTTTCTTATTACTTCATAGCTCTTCTAGTCATACTTAGAGATACTTAAACCCCACTTGTATTTTTATCCCTGGTCCATATTCTTGGACTAATCTTACTTTGAGTTAGGTGATAATATAAGGAGCCATTCAAAAATCAATTGAAATAATTAAAAACATTTTTTCACTTGAGTAGTCAGATAAGTGCTCTAGAAATTTAGAGTTTGCAGAGATCACTTAAGCCTGTTCTCAGTAGACATTTTTAATTTTTTGAATTTCAAGTTTGGAATTAGTCTCTTTGACTTATTCTTTTTCATGCTCAAATAAAAAGTGCATAGATTTTACAGAACCTAATCTTCGATGGCAAACCAAGTAATAGGCATTATCTTCATTTATAGTAAAAGAAAACTAAAACTTCAAAATTGTAAGCAAGTTGTCTATAGTTTGGCAGTGTGCCTTTTCAAAAACTGGGAATAGATGCCTTAAGACTGAAAAA
>NC_058131.1:147277552-147400386 GCF_016433145.1 Gracilinanus agilis
ATATATATATATATATATATATATATATATATATATATATATCAATACCACCACTCTTCACCAGATCTGATGAATCTCACTCTCATGGGTAGATGATCTACATTCCTATGTCTGTGCTTTGTTTCAGTTCTCCATATCTACAAAGTTCTCACCTCTCTCTTTGGTTTTGAAATCCTTTAATCAAGACCAAGTTTCAGTTTAGTCTTCACCCTTTTCGATTCTTCCTCCTAATTCTAGGAGGGAGTTTCCAAAAGAATTCTTCCCCATTTAAGTCACTCCTAGTACACCCAGTTCTAGTTAATTGCCTATTATACCTACTAGCTTTCCTCTACCAATATGTCTTCCTTCAAGTTTCGTCTTAGGCATCACCTTCCCCAAGAAGTCTTCCCTTATACACCCCCCAACAGAGTTACTTACTGCTAGTTCTCTCTTTTTAAATCATCTTGTATGTACAAAGCACACACATGTTGTATTCTTTTTTACAATCTGAGTTCCTAGAAGCCAGAGCCAAAGCCATGTTTGCTGTTTATACTGCAGTCATCTCAAGTAAAAAGGAGGTTAATAAATGTTGAATTCAATATAATTAATTTGTATATCCTCATTAGTTGGCGAGCTCATTAAAACAATGTTCTTTTTCTTATTTTAGGGTCTCTCACCACTCAGGTAATGGTAGGTACACAAAAATGTGTGTTGACTTAGAATTAGAAATATGGCATAAGTGTTCACATCTACTTGCTCAATGGATCTTGTTATCAGTCATTTAGAAATAGTGTTCTATGCCACCAACTGTGTGTAAAGCAAGGAGAATTCCAGGAAGACTATATTTGTTATACCAAGAGAATAGGCAAGAGTTTTTTAGCCCTTCCCTGTTTAATTTGCATTAGTTATCTCTTCTTTTTCACCATAATGTCCAATATTCAATTAATCTTTTGAATGTTTTCTCTGGAGAGAGGAACTAAGAGGCAGAAGCTGAAGGAAACCTTAATGAAGCGTGAATAGAAGCTCAATTGCTGCAAATGACTGGATCACTGAACCAATAGCCAAGTCTTGGCCTCAGATGAGAGGATCAGTTCAGGGCAGTGTCCAGATAAGCATAAGGTGAAGGGATTAGAAAGCACAGCCAGTTCTAGGTGGCTAGGGACTGGAATGGGATTTTGTGGTCTTAATTAGTGAACTATAATGCAAGGAAATGTGACTTATCTGTCTTCTGCAGCCCTGAATGCTTTACTGGTTATGAAAAGATTTGCTATTAAATATACTAGCAAAAGTTTACTTCTCTTAATAAATCTCTCTCTCTCTCTCTCTCTCTCTCTCTCTCTCTCTCTCTCTCTCTCACACACACACACACACACACACACACACACACACACACACAATCATTGTTTTTGTGTTTCACCACAAACTTTTATTTAACCCAGTATTTCACAGTCACTAGACTAAGGCAAGTAAAGGGCTAAAATAATCTTGATAGGTAGTATCTTTAGCAGTTCTGAGGAAATGGTGCTACTTGCTCTTTGAATTTCTGTAACAGATGGACCACTTCAAATATTCTCCTTTGGCTTGAAAAAGTTAGACAAAGGAGACTTAGCTACTCTCAGCAATACAATGATTCTTATGACAAAGAATGCGATCTACCTCCAAAGAAAGAACAGTTGGAGTTGGAAAGCAGATCAAAACATATGATTTTTCACTTAAATTTATTTGGGTTTTTGGTTTTAAATGATTATTTTTTTACAAAAATGAACAATATGGAAATATTTTGCATGATAATACCTGTATAACATAGATCAAACTGCTTGCCAGCTCCCAGAGGGGAGAAGAAAGGGAGGAAGGGCAACATTTTGAATCATATAATTTCAGAAAATTTATGTGAAAATTTGTTATTACATATAATTGGTAAAAATAAAATATCTTTATAAAAAAAGTTAGACAAAAACAAAATGTGCCTTTGAGAATGCGTCAACAAATCATTGAAATAGATCTCTTTTCCCTAAAAAGAACAGTTGTTTTATATATTACTACCACCACAATCATCACCCTTACCACCAATCACCACAAGTACCAACCAGGGCTTTAACCACTACTACTGTTACTTCTTTTCTGCTTCTTCTCCTCCTCTTCCTCCTCCTAATATATTTTTAGTACCCCCTTTAAGTTTACAGAGCACTTTATACATAGTGTCTCATTTAATCCTCAAAACAACCATTGAAGTTAGGAGCTGTGGTAATCATCTTAAAAGATGGGAAAACTGAATAGTAGAGGTTAAGTGCTTTGGCTAATATAGAGCCAGTAAGTGTCTGAAGCAGGATTTAAATTGAGATCTTCCTCACCTAAAGTCCAGCATTCTATATTGTAAGGCAACCAGATGCCTCAATGTAATTAAGATCTAATTTTCAGGTTTGCTAGAAATTCAGTGAGAAAAACATGGGTTCATATCCCACATCTGATACATACTATGTATGTGAACCTGGGCAAGTCTCTTAAGCTCTGAATGTGGTAGAGAGTTTCCTCATCTAGGAATTTTATATATACATTAGAGCAGGGGTCGGCAACCTTTTTGGCTGTGAGAGCCATAAACGCCACATTTTTTAAAATGTAATTTCGTGAGAGCCGTACAGTGCTCACAGTGCGGCTCCTGTGACAGCGCCTGAAAAAAAATTGACTTTATGGCTCCTGCAGAAAGAGCCATATCTGGCCCTCAAAAGAGCCTGATATGGCTCAAGAGCCATACATTGCTGACCCCTGCATTAGACCGTGAGCTCCTTAAGATTAAGGACTATTTTTTTTTTCATTTCTTATAACTGCAACACTTAGCATAGTGCCTGACATAGTGTTCCACAGTGCCTGTTTTCACCACCTTCATGGCCGCTGTAATAAATTGTTCCCATCTGTCCATTTCCCTGGGGAAAGTTTTCACATGTATGGAGTAGATAAGCCCCTACATCCCAGATAGTTTTGTGGACTATCTGTTACTCTCAATGTGGTTTAGCCCATCTACCAAGATGGTTTCCTGGAGTGTGGCCACTGTGTGTGCTTCTTGGACCCACAGTTGAAAATTGAATGAAAGGTGTACACAAAAGGTAGATGAGCCAGGTTAATTAGCATGGGGTTGGAGTAGAGAGCAAAAGAATGACTTGGCAGTGATAACATTAATAATATTTTGATTGATAACATTAATAATAACCTCATATTTATATGAAATTTAAAGTTTGCAGAGTACTTTACTCACAACAGCCTTGTTGTGATAGGAGCTGTCCTGTAACTGGTTTTGAGTGTGCTCTTCATATGGTTCTGGAGGTTGTTGCTAGAGAGGAGCAACTGAATTTCTATACTTATACATTATTGAAGATGAGTTGGTTTTTATGCTTCCATAAGGCTTTTCCAGGCCCCCTTCTTCCTTATCTTCTCCCTCACTCCCCCAAATCTTTTCTATTCTTTCCATTTTTCATGGGTAGCCCCCACCCACAGATTAAAAGGATATTTTAGAAGGGCAAGGAATCAGTTAAGTGACTACATCAGACAATAACTATGAATTTTTTTAGATTGTGAGAAATTTTATCCAGAGTATTTGACCTGGTGGACTGCAAGTGGAGGGGATTAGGTTTTTCCATCATTTTAACCTTAGCTTAGACATGGAATAGAATAATTGTCTTCCACCCTTGGGCCCTTCCATCATTCATACACTACCAGTTTTCAGTCCTTCTTTCACCCTCAAAATTGACTTACTCCATTTTTATCTATGAGCTAATGAAAACTGTAAAAAAAAAAAAAATCTAGTCAATCAACCAGCCATGCTGATTGGCTGATTGACAAATGAATGAAATATAAAATTTATTGAGCCTTCACTTTTGAATAGAAATTTACTTACTCTTTACTGATTGACTATTATTTTCTCAACTGTAACTATTCCAGACTCTACCCCTTTCCTTTCAACACCATAATAAATTCCCTAACCTGAGAGGGCTCTAAATACCAGGTGACTTTGCTTCTTAAGTTAATGAGAAAGCTATTCCCTCATCTCCTGTTCTCCATATTTTAAAATCCTTCTCTAGATCTTCATTTGTTCCCCATCTCTTTGTACTCATCCCTTAAGAGTCTTTCTTTGGCAAGAGTAATTCTTCTCAAGCCTTTGAGTCTGTTCTTTTGTCTAAGAATCCAACTCAATGATCCCTCCATTATTCTTTTTTCTCTCATCTCCTTTTAGACTGGATTGTTCTCCATTGCATATAAATACACTCAAGTTGCCCTCATGCTTTAAAAATTCAAAATTAAAATCCCTCACCTTATTCTGTCATTCACTTGAGCTATCACACAATAGCACTATCCCATTTCATACCCCAAGTGCTAGCATTAGTCATTCACTCTCATTGCCTGAAATTTTTCATAACCCACTCACTTCCCAACCTTTTTAATTTTGGATTTTGAATTCACCAATGTATTGGCCCTGCTCTTATAAACTCCTTTCACTTAAATGCTAAATTCAATACCCTTATCTTAGACCTTATCATCACCAACTAGCACTTAGTAAGTAGTTACTATGTACCAGACATTGTTATAAGCATTGAGAGAGACTTTATGGTTTTCCCTAATTCAAAAGTAAGAAAGGAGTTTGGAGGTAGATTTGGTGAGAGATGAGTGCAGTTTTGGACACGCTGCATTTAAGGCCATGATAAGACCTCTCCATAGAAGAATTCAGTGGATATTTGATGATTTGGAATTTGAGATCAAGAAAGCAATTTGAACTGGATAGAGAAATTTTAAAGGTTACTTGTGCAGATTATAATTGTACCCATGGGAGCTGATGAGATCAACGAAAGCAGTGAAAAAACACATTTATTAATTGCCTATAATATGCTAAGCAATTGGCATACAAATATGTAAATGAGGAAGCTGCTGCCTTTAAGGAGCTTATACTCTACTAGGCAGAAACAACAAATATACAAGGTCTGTAGCACAGTGAAGAGAGATTTGACTTAGGTAATCATAGGGATCCTGAGTGGAGTTATAAAAGTATTGTCTTGCTTTCCAGTAGCAATAGTATTATTGATTTTATTTCAGATTCAGTCCAAGAATAAGAGCGAGGTACATTTGAATGGTGGCAAGGTAGATAGCATATGCCTATATTGAATAACTTCATAGATTGGCTATGGAGCATGGTCTGGGGCCATCCAATTATAGTGGGTCAGATTTGAACCCAAGATCTCCCTTCTCCAGGCTAGGCTTTCTATCCGTTGAGCTACCTAGTGGCCCCTACCCTACCATTCTTAACTGAAGACCAACATGATAGTGTAAATAGTGTGGTGATGCATATTGTGGAGGTTTTCCCTGAAAAGGAATGGGCTGGATACTTTGATGGGGAAGCTGCTGTTTGTCTTTAAGGAATAACATACTAGGATGAGAATATCATACAGTAAGTTTCATAAGGAAAATGGAAATGTAGCATAACTGGTGACTCCTTGTTCAGGGCTACCAATTATTTGACATCCTAATAACAACTATAAAGAGCTATGTTTTCTTCTTGTGACATATCCAAGACAAAACAAAAATAAAGACAAAACCAAAACCTAAAAAGACTTATCAAAATGAGTAATAGCTATCTACTGATATTGGTTCATGTGGACATCAAAAGCCTGAAGTAGCCTAAAATAATACTGTTGATGATTATATAGTCAAGGATGAGGAATTTAAGACTAGAGAAGCATAAAATTTTCCTTTTGGATTATTTCCTATTGAAGGCAAGGACTATAGAGAAGAAAAACTGATTGAGTATAAGCATCTAGGCAGGAATTTATAACCTGTTAATTAAAATTTGGATTCCTGGCCAGGGTTTAAAATCTTAGGACGTCAGACATGTGACCAGGGATGGAGTACACTTGAGAAATGTTGGGAAAATGTATTTTTATGGTTGATATATCTAACCAAAAATGTTTTAACTAAGAAGATTCTGAGAGGTAGAAAATAAATTTTACATATCCATCAAACCCCTCTCCTCTTTCCTCCCCCATCCCTTTACCCCAAAAGACAAAATAGCTAATGGGGCCTTAATTTTATACTTCTAAAGGCATGGGAACAAAGGGAAAGGTCTGATTATGGGAGTGGGAGGGAAGCCTAATAATTAGAGATAGCTAATAGAAAGGATTGCCTCAGGAGTTATGGATTCCCCTTAATTGGAAGTCTATAAGGAGAGATTTTTTCACCACTTGTCTTACATGTAGTTTGGGCTTTTGGTTGGATTAGAATATAGATAAACCTTGATATCCCTTCCACTTCTAACATGGTGTTTCTGTACCATAGAAATTTCTCTATACTTAAAATTAAACAAATCTAGATTTGAATTCTGTCCCTACCTCTTATCAGTTAGGTGACCATATTGAGTTTCAGTTTGTCTCAAAAAAGGAGATAATAATGAATGTAATGCTAATGTCCATAAATTATTGTTAGACTATTATGTGTTAATGTATTGAAAACACTTATCAAATATTAGAATTTCATGTAAATGTATATTATAATTAAAGGCTCATCAGAGCATAAATAGTACTGTTTATAAAATGCTTCTGTATTTGATGTCAATGTATATAAAAGCAATAAAGAACATAAAATCTTTTAACACTGAAGTAAAAGAATGAATTAGCATGTGGGTAGGTCCAAAAAGTTTCAAAAGACAAGCTACAAAAGATTTTATAACTTCTCTCCAAATAAACTCTATCATTTTATATGGCCAGGACAAAGAAAAGATGTGGAATGAGGCAGTCGTATCTAAACTTTAAGGCTGGGGAACTTTTCTTATTTCAAGTCTGCATCATCCCTCTACCTAGCAGAGTTCTAAGAGGAACATGATTAAGCCTTTTTAATTGGATTCCCTTGAGATGAATTTGCTTTGAATTTATAATAAATATATTGTATAATAAATATAATATGATATGATATGACATAATACAATATATAATATATGTTAATAATATGTGTTGTGTGTGTGTGTGTGTGTGTGTGTGTGTGTAAACAAACACTTGCTACAAAGCAGCATCAATCAGGATTTCATCTTGATACTGTTTCTATCTTTCTGCTTCATATTTGCACCAAGGAACGTACATTTTAAATGCCTGAGTTATCTTCTACCAAAGGTTAAGTACTCAATTTAATTAAATTCAAAATATATTTATTAAACTTCAACTATATCCAAGGTACTATGTTTGGCATTGAAGAGATATGAACCCAACAGACAATGTTCTCAAAAAAATTTCCATTCTATTAAAAGTGAAGAGAATTATACATAGATAAACATTGGAAGTGGAATGTAATTGGTCACAAGGATGCAATTCATTCCAATTAAGGAAAATTTTGAAAAAGGAGAGAAGATTTTTAGCTGGACTGGGATGCAAAATTGGGAAAGGCTTAATGGAAGAGGCAACATCTGAGCTCAGCCTTGAAAGAAGAAAAAAATTAAAAGGAGAGAAAAAAGTAGTTGGGGGACCCTTGATGGAATTAATGAGATTTTCTGAAGATTTGAGGTGGCCCTATTTCCTCTGAGATAGTACAATGATACTCACCTAATATCTACTGGCAACCACCAAATAAAATTTCATAAAGGTGAACTAGCTCAATTTTTATAAAGCATTTTGAGCTCTTTATGGAAAGTTGTTATCCATAGACAAACCATAATTATTAATGATTCATTCATTCATTTCAACTCAGCAAGTCAAGTACTTATTTTCTAGGTACACTGTGCTAGATGTTAATGATATTCAAAATAGTTCTTAAGAGTATTCCTACAACTAGGAGTAAATGACCTCAGCAATCTAGTGTTCAATAAACCCAAAGACTCCAGCTTTTGCGATAAGAACTCACTATTTGACAAAAACTCCTGGGGAAATTGGAAAACAGTATGGGAAAAATAAAGGTTTAGCTCAACATCTTAAACCCTATACCAAGAAAAATTCAAAATGGGTAAATGACTTATATAAAAAGAGTGAAATCATAAACAAATTAGGTGAACATGGAATAGTATACTTTTCAGATCTATGAGAAAGGAAGAAATTTAAGACCAAGCAAGAGATAGAGAACTTTGCAAAATGTAAAATTAATGACTTTGATTATATCAAATTAAAAAGGTTTTATACAAACAAAACCAATGAAACCAAAATTAGAAGGGAAAGCAACAAACTGGAAGAACATTTTTATACAAAACTTTCTGACAAAGGTTTAATTTCCCAAATATATAAGGAACTAAGGCAAATATACAAAAAATCAAGCCATTACCCAATTGACTAATGGCCAAGGGACATGAATAAGCAGTTTTCACAAGATGAAATCAAGACTATCAATAAGCACATGAAAAAGTGTTCTAAATTCCTCCTTATTAGATAAATGCAAATTAAAACAACACTGAGGTACCACCTTACACCTAGTAGACTGGCCAATGTGGCAGCAAAGTGATAAATGTTGGAGATAGCAAAATTGGGACACTAATACACTGCTGGTGGAGTTGTGAATTGGTCCAACCATTCTTGAGGGCAATTTGGAACTATGCTCAAAGGCCTTGAAAAGAATATCTACTCTTTGACCCAGCCATACCACTGTTGGGTTTGTACCCCAAAATGATGATATGAAAAAAGACTCATAAAAAATATTTATAGCCTCTTTGTGGTGGCAAAAAATTGGAAAAAGAGGGGGTGTCTATCAATTGGGGAATGGCTGAATAAATTGTAGTATCTGATGGTGATGGAATATTATTGTGCTGAAAGGAATAATAAACTGGAGCAATTACATGTGAACTGGAAAGACCTCCAGGAATTGATGCAGAGTGAAAGGAGCAGAAACAGGAGAACATTTTACCCAGAGACTGATACATTTTGGCACAATCTAATGCAATAGTCTTTTCTACTAGCAGCATTGCAATGATGTAGGACAATTCAGAGGAGCTTATGAGAAAGAACGCTATCCACATCTAGAAAAAGAACTGTGGAATCAGAAATGCAGAAGAAAAACATATGATCGACCACATAGTTCAATGGGGATATGATTAGGTTTTTTATGTTAAAAGATCACTCTACCAAAAATATGAATAACATGGAAATAGGTTTTGAACAATGATACATGTATAACTCATTGGAATTGCTTGCCAGCTTCCAGAGTGTGAAAGGAAGGAGTAGGGGTGGGGTGGGGAGGGAATCATGAATCATGTTGTAAATTTTAAAAAAGAGTATTCCTACAACATAGTCGGCTCTTCAAAAATACTTGTTGCCTAGAAAAATCAAACTGTTCTATGGAAATTTAATTACTTCAACTTCTCCAAAATTTTTTATTTTCTTTCTTGTAGGACCTTTCTTTACCCACAGACATCACAGCTACTTCATGACTTAATATGCCATGATATTCAGGAGTTGTTTGTGTGAACTTATATAAACTAAGTTTTAGAAGATTTCCCCAAGCAGTCCTAGGATCCATTTCAGTTTCTATCAGAAAATTTGTTATTACTATGTCTTTCGAGAACTTAGAATCATACCCACATTATGTTGTGGCAGCAGCATAGGATTTTGTTATAACTTTTATTTCTTTAAATACTCAATAAAGAAATAAACGGTTCATTCAAATATTATTAACCAGGATTTGTAGAGTTGCCAAGAAGAAGAGGGATTTTACTTGTTCTGTTTCAACCCAAAGGACAGAAAAAGGAGCACCAAGGGGAAGTTGCAGAAAGGTAGATTTAGATTCCTGTTTAAGGAAAAACTTTTCAACATTGAAGGTGTCCAAAAGCATAATGAGCTACCTCAGGATTAAGTAATTTTTTTCTCTCACTGGATATCTTCAAATGAAGATAAGGGCAGATGGTCATAGTTCTGCATGTGGAGGATTCTTGGTCTGGAATATATTTACCTAAGTGGCCTCTAAAGTACTCTAGTACTCATGAATTCTGAAATTTTGTTACTTTAAACATATATTTTATTGCTTCGGGAAGGAATACTAATTTCTTGCATGTCCCTAAGGCACATTAATAAAATTCAGAATACTTGAAAACTATAGATAATTTTCAAGTCAAACTCAAAACTCTTGAAATTTGTGCTATATATAGCAGATTGCCATAGAACTTTCTCACAGTAAAAGACATTTTTCTTTCCTGCAGGGAGCTCAGTTTCTATTTTCTCTTTGAAACTGATTGCAATAAAATCCAAGTTATTTCAAATTCATACCTTGGAAAAGTGGCTCCAGGTCTAAAATGAAATAGTGAGGTCATATTAAGAGGTAAGTTCTCTTAAAAAAAGATGTTTCTTTTATATTCTTATAGATATGTATTCTTTAGGTTGTTGTCATGGTTCTTTGCTCTTGCTCTTCTTTATCAAGAAACTGAGCTTTTGCTGAATATATTTCCAGTTTAAAAACTCTTGAGTAAATGTACTGTGTGAATTAGTATTTCATGGGGATTAGGAATTCCACTCTATATGTTGCCAGGAATTGATTCCCAATTTAGTCTCTGCAGAAAGGTAAAGGAGAATAAGGAGAATAAAACATGGAGTGTTGGGATGGAATTTTTTCAATGTATTTTTAAGCAAAAACAAACTTTCTCTTTGGCACTAATATTCTACTAGGAGGAAAGAATCCATATGTAGAAGATTAAATATGAAATATAAGCAAAGTTATTTTTACAGAGGTAGCACTAGCTCTGTAGGTAACCCAGATAGGTATTTTTTCCCAGAGGATTTGATTGAACTTTGAAGGAATCATGGCTATCAAAAAGTAGAAGTGATTCAGAAATGCATTCTAGGCCTGAGAGAAAGTCTATGAAATGGTCAAGAAAAGGGATGTTGTATATGAGAAACAAGAAGCAAAGCAGTTTACTGGACTGTAGAGTACCTGAAGGAGAAATGAATATGGAAAAGAAGAATGGAACCACATTGTAAAAAACTTTCCCTCACAAAGGAAACTAAAGGAATATATATACATACATACATATATATATTTAAGCATAGAGGCAAGAGAGAGACACTAAGAGTCTTTTAAGTAGGGAAGTAACATGGCCTGGAATCCTTTAGTACTGATTCAGGGCAACTAAATGGAACATAAATTGGTGAGGAGAAAAACTGGAGGTTTAGAGAACAAATGGGAGGCTATTTCAATACTACAGGTGAGAGAGAATCATGGCCTTAACTAAGATATTGGCTGCATGAATGGAAAGAAAATTATAGAAGTTTAAGAGGAATTGACATTCACCACAATCCACACATTAAGCATGACTGGAATAAATCCTGATGGTGGAGGGAGTCTGTACAAAAAGGAAATCTTGAATTTAAGGATTCTTTTCTGTACTGGATGGGTGTATCTATGGACCTACTTAACAAAAGATCTCAAATGGCTGTAGCAATAGTAGTCTTCCCAAAATCTAATAATACTCCCTTTGAAGAAGTAGCCCAGGTAATAGAAGAAGCGATCTGGTAGATGAAAATAATTCAGCAGAAAAGCAACTTAGTCATAGATGCCAGCCCTCTCATCTCCCCCCAAAAAACCCTCTAGAAAACAAGTGTTAGAAACAAAATGGAGCTACAATGAGGAATGACCTGTAATAGTAAAAGCCATAAGAAGACTTTGAGTTGGGGGTACAGGGTAAAATGTTCAGAAAATGTTTCTTTCCCACTGACAACATGGAGACTATCTGAGAAACCATATCTGTTTGAATATGGGAGTTTTTCCTTTGTTATTTAATATTTTATTCCATTTTAATTAAATGCTCTTTGAATTGAATTGATGTGTTATTTGAATATGTTAAATGTAAACTACATTGGTAAGGAGCTCCTAGGTATAGAAATGAAAAGGTGCTGACCCAATAAATATCTCCAACCTAAGAAGGAACAAAGTGCCCTAGTCATGCAGGGATTTAAGGGGCCAAGCTATACCAGGAGTTTTAATTTTCTGAACTTTGCTACCAGACTATAGAAAGCCTTTTCCCCCTTATTTATACCTGGTTTGTTCTTTGATTTGATTGATTAACTTAATGCAGAGTCTGGGTAAGCTTCACTCATACATAAATGAGGAAAATGAGTCCAGGAAAAAGAAGGCTTTCTTTTTACCCCCGAAGAACACATAGTGGCACTCAAGCCTTAGAGTTTAGATCATTTGGTTCTCATTCAGTACTCTGCATAGTATGCTATTAGGTTAGGCCATCCAGGACAAATCTTTCCTGGGTGAGGAAAAGATGGATAGTTAGATGTTGATATTGATGATGATGTTGTTGATAATGTTGATGTTGTTGCTGATGCTGATGTTGATGTTGTTGCTGATATTGATGATGTTGTTGTTGTCAATGTTGGTGATGATGATGATGATGATTGAATTTGGAACTGGAGGTTTTCTTTCCATTTGAACCTTTCTGACCCTTCCCATTGTAAAGATTAAAATTTCCTTGGAGACTGTTTCCAAACTCTTTCACCATTCCATTGTATTAGTCTTCTCCATACCTCCTCCCACATGCTTCTTTATGCATTATATATTTACTCCATTTTATCTCTTTTCTCATTTCTCCTAGTATTATCCTCTTTATTACTCCTAGTTTTTATATACATTTTTGATATATCATCCTATACAGTTTGTCACTGTACCCTGTCATTATACTTCTTCTAGCTACCCTGATGATAATAACAATTTCTAAGAGTTTCCAATATCATCTTTTCTTATAGGAACACAAATCATTTGAATTTATTGGGTCCCTTAAAACATTTTTTCTTCCTTTCTTAATTATCTTTTGGTAATTCTCTTGAGTTCTGTGTTTGGCATCAGATTTTCTGTTTAAGTCAGGTCTTTTCTTTAGGAATGTTTGGTACAGAAATAGGTTTTAAATACTGATACATGTATAACGCAGTGTAACTGCTTGTTGGATTTGGGATGGGGAAGGAAAAAGTGGGAGGGGATGTTGGAGGGAATCATGAATCATGTAACCATGGAAAAATATTCCAAATTTTAAAAAAATAATTAAAAAAAGAAATGCCTGGAAGCCTTTTATTTTACTAAATGACCATATTTTCCCCTGCAGGAATATAGCCAGTCTTGCTGGGTAGTTGATTCTTGGTTGGAGACAAAGTTCCCTTGCTTTCTGGAATATCATATTCCATGCCTTCCAATCCTTCAGTGTGGATACAGCGAGGTCCTGTGTCATTCTAAATGTGGTTCCATGACATCTGAATGGTTTCTTCTTAGTAGCTTGTAGTATCTTTTCCTTGATATGGTAGTTCTTGAATTTGGTTGTAATATTCCTGGGCATTGTCAAATGGGGATTAAATTCAGGAAGTGATCTGTGTATTCTTTCTATCTCTGCTTTTCCCTCTTGTTCAAGAATGTTGGGGCAGTTTTCTTGGATAATTTCCTGTAGAATAATGTCCAGGCTTTTTCTTTTGTCATGATTTTCTGGGAGTCCAATAATTCTTAAATTGTATCTTCTGAATATATTTTCCAGGTCTGTAATTTTATCAATGAAGTATTTCATATTTTCCTCAATTTTTTCATTCTTTTGATTTTGTTTTATAGACTTTTGCTGCCTTATGAAGTCATTTGCTTCTAGTTGTTATATTCCAATTTTTAAAGACTGAATTTCACCCCTGGTCATTTTTCTCCTTTTGGTCTGTTTTTATTTGTAGGTGATGCATCTTTCACTTTCTTTGCTTCATTTTCAAGCCAGTTAATGCTGGCTTTCAAGAAACTATTTTCTTGTTTTAGTTTATGTGCTTCTGTTTCCAGGTGACTTATTTTGCTTTTTAAGTTCTTTTCCCAATTGTCTTCAGCCTCTCTTAATTGTTTTTCTTTTTGAGTTGTGTTTTGAGGACTTCCAAAGCCTGAGTCTAATTTGCTGGAGTTTCTGTGTTCTTTCTTGGTGTTCCTTGGTCTTCCTCTGTTCCATTTGCTCTTTAGCTGTCAATAGTAATTTAATTTTTCTTTTTCTGTTGTTTACTCATAGTTGTTGTTTTTTTTATCTTCTTTGCCCCCTGACATTGGCTGTAATCTTGCTCCTATGATTATTTGCTGGATCTGTGGGTTTGAGCTATTCTGTCCTGAAGGGGCTTCTTCTCTGCTCTGTTGATTGACTAGATTAGGCTGATTAATGAGTCCTGAGGTCAGATCTTCCCCAGATGGCAACATAAGCTGAAAGTGTAGGTGAAGATGTGGAGGCTAAAGGGAGCTGTGCTTCCCACCCTGTTATCAAAGTATTCGGTCATGGTTGCAGCCTTCTGGAGTTTTTTGAGTGTGGCAAAAATGGTCCCCTTAAGGCTGGATCTTACTTCAACAGTTATTCCCTCTAATTCATTGTCAACTTTAGTATATTAACTACTTCCCATCTGACTGAAAAATTTTCAATTCTAAATAAGTACAACTATCCCTGGTTACTGATATCTTTCATTTATTATATAATTTCTCTCTTCCATGCCAAACCTCTTGAAAAAGTAATCTATATTTTTGCCTCTACTACAAATCAACAAATCAACATAAATACTCTCTTTAACCATGCCTAAAAGTATATATCCTTCTGACTATTAGTCCATAACCTCCCTTTCAGGAGATGAGCAACTTTATTTCCTGTTGGTCCTTTGGAATAATGAATGAATTTGCATTGATCAGAGCTGTTCAGTCTTTCAAACTTGCTTGTTTTTACAAGGTTGTTTTTAAAGGATGAAAGATTTTTCTGGTTCTATTCCCTTTACTCTTCTTCATTTCATTTAAGTCTTGCCAGCATTCTCTGTAGTAATTGGAGTTCTTAATTTATTATAGCACAATAGTATTTCATTAGATTCATATTATATTAAACTCTAATTTCTGGGTGTTCACAGTCTTTTTTCTTTGACCTGGAAGTTCTGAAATTTGGTAAGATCTTAAAGAGAATTTTCATTTTGGAGTTTCTTTGAGGAGGTGACCAGTAGATTCTTTTTAAAAAATCTTTAATGTTTGATCTGAGAACTAGGTGATTTTATTTCATGAATTCTTGAAATATGTTCTTTTTGCTTTTCTATTTGGTCATGGTTATCAGTGATATGATGGTTCTTAAATGATATTTCCTTGATATATGTTCTAGTTTTTAATGTGAGAAGGGAGAGAGATTATACAAGTATCCCTTAAGAAATGTGATATCATCAGGGTTCTTAGAGGAAGTCAGACAAATTGGAAGTAGTGGCAGTGATTTTTAAAAAAATATTTAAATGAATTTTAAAGGAGAAAGGAAAAGAGGTAAAAAATACAATAGGGAAGAAATGAGAGTGCTAGAAAAATTTTTATATTATTGGGGAAGATTAGAATTCTATGCACACAAAATATTTTTAATTTGAATTTTGTTATATTTTTTCAGTCTTGAATTTGATTTTTTACTATATTTATTATTCTTATCAAATAGAGTCATTAATGTATGTTTAGTTCATTACATTTTTCATGGAATATTTTACTTGATTAAGGTTTTGTATCTCTTGTGCTAAACTGTTGTATGTCTTTCAAAGTCTCTCCTCCATTGGTCTCTTTTAAAATTGTCCTTTCTTTATTATTCTTATTTAATTTATAATATTATTTTTACTCATGTAGTTTCCTCTAGGAATTATAGTAAATCTTGTGAGCAATCTCCATTTTCTTTTAAGAAATCACTTCTTTTCTGTGTTTCTGTCTTAGGGAATAGCTTGTTATCTTTTTTGTTCAATCACTCTTAGCTGTCTTCACTGAATAACTCGGTTTTGCTGGACTAACTAAGAGCTCTGGCGATATCTATGATCCTGACTTTATTGGAAAAAATCCCTACTTCTCTGTCCTGTATAGGGGATTGAATTTAATATCTGCTCAGGATGATCCCAGGTTCAGTATACATGCACAACCTATGGGAAAACCTGAATTGCTGGTCCTGAATTGCTGGGGCTGAGGAGAAGCTGAATTTAAGATCATTTCTGAATGTACCCATGTTGATGGCCTAATTGGAGCTCTGGGCCTGGATGCCCAGCTCCTGGCCTCTACTGTAAATCCCAGTGCTATTATACAGGCCAATTAAGATATCATGATAAGCCCTAGTTGACCTGTTACAAACCTCTCCAAACTTAACTAACCTGATACTCAGATGACAGCATTCAAATCCTTTGTAGCTTGATAGAAATTTAGGCTAAATTTCTATTTCATCCAAATCACATATAACATCCTTTAACTTTAATAGCCTTGTTTCTTCCTACATTTCCAATCTTCTATAGTTTATTCCTCCTCCACATAATCTATATTCTAACAAAATTGGTCTTGTTATTCTTCAGAAATCAGACTCCAACTCTGCACTCTGCCTTTTTATCGACTATCTTCTATGTCTGAAATATTCTCCCTTCTCACATCATGGACTCCCTGGCTTCCTTCAAGACTCAGTTCAAATTCTGCTTTCTGTAGCTGACCTTTCTTTTTATCCAATCTAAATTATTTATTATTCTCATTTCAAATGAATCTTTCATACATCTGTTTTCCTTCCAGGACATTTAAAGTAATAATATTTTAGGGACAACCACGTACTGAAACTAAAGTTGTCAAGTATAAAATTGTGGCATATCTAGTTTTTATAAACTATATCTTTGCACTGAATATTACACATTACTAAGATTTGATATATAAACCAAGATTTTGATTTAAGCCTTACTCTTTCTTTTAAAATCTTCCTTAAATTGCTTTAAGCTAAATCTTAAAATATTAATAAGCAAAAACATGGAAAAATAATCTTACAAATGTGAAGAAATTGAAACTGTGTCTATTGGACACAGGATATGGAGGAATCTTTTTTTGCCCTTGTTTACACAGCCAAGGTCAGAAGGGAAACCTTACCCTTCTCTATCCTGATATTAGCAGATGCCACATAGAGACATTTCTTATTAAAGAAAAATTTCCTTTAGTGAATAGTTCAGTAGACCTTTCTAAATCATCACCTACACACACACACACACACACACACACACACACACACACACGTACCAGCCACACATTCATATACAAATACACATACACATAGAGTACCTTTTCTCTGAGGTTACCATCCATTTGAATTATATATAAAACAGGTCCCAATTAACTCAAATAATGAATCCCATTAAGTGTTAGAATTCAATTTTTTAATGCAGAGTTCAGACAGGGACTAATGACCATATTGTATATAATTCAAGTAATGTATGTTTGAATACATGCATATAATTCAAGGTATTTATTGTTTGCACTAATCTGGTCTTATTTGTATCTTAGAAATGCAAAGTTGTTTGCATGCTGTTTCTCCCATTAGAGTATGAGGGCAGGGTTCATGTTTTTGCCTTCCCTAATTACTGACTATTCAGAATTCTTTTATTTTAGACTTAGGGTTTCAACGGAAGAGAGCCAGCCTATCATTCAACTGACCTACCTACAATATTTTATTGATAACATACAAATCTTTGGTAGTTTAAAGAGTGTGCAAAAATGCTATATAGAGACAGGAGCTAATTTGGTTCCCTCATACCTTTGGTCTCAGAGTTTTTATATTCTGGTACTTACTTTTATTCTCTAAAAATCAGAATAAAAAACAACCCACATTATAGTTCCAGGAAACCAAACCATCACACTTGGAGATCAAAGTAGTTCAAGACAAAAACTGACTTATACAAGGGAAGGCAAAAGGGGCTGGCAGCCTTTAAAAGTATGAATATAGAATGAACAGACTCAAGGCACTTGCAAATATAACAGTCCTACTGAGGTAGATAAAGAAAATTTAGAGACTGGCAAAATTATTTTATGTGCAGTGGTTTCACTTATGGTCCATTCATTCTGGTTGTTTTTCTATCTGTCTCTGGTGGTGGGGAACCCTAATATTACCAAAATCAACCAAAAATCAACTTCTCTCTCACTGATCTCAGGAATCTTAAGTAAACAAATTCCATGATAAGATGTAGACATCATCTTTAGTGAATGTGTGAAATCATAATGTTCTTTTAAAACTTAGTACAAATGCCATTTAATTCATAAAGCTTTCTCTAACATTCCACATCAGATTTCACAGAGCCTTTCATCTGTGCCTCACTAATGGATTATAACTATTTATGCTATATCTCACGTACTAGATTGTAAGCTCAAAGAAGGTAGGAATAATCTTATTTAAACTTTCAGTATACATAGTATTTTACATACAGTAAACACCAAATATTTGTCTAATTGAATTTTTGAATGATCAAAAGCATGTGCATTTTGTAGCATTGCTCAGTCCTACCCCTGCCCACTGCAAACATATAATAATAATGATAACAACAATGAAAACAACATAGGAGAAAGCATTGATATGGTGGTTTAAGGTTTATAATGTGCTTCATATGTTATCTCATTTAATAGAAGTGGAACTTCCATCTCCAAAACTTCATTTCTCTCAAATAAAGCCCTGGAAAGACTTTACAGTTCCTAATTTGAAATTTCAGAAGCCAATGTTAGCTTAATATAAAGAAATCCTTTTAAAAAAGAGCTGTCCCAAAGTAAAATGGCCAACCTGGGAAGATAGTAAATTCTTCCTTTGTGGAGATTTTGTAGAAATACATGGGTCACCCCTGGCTGGATATGTTATAGGGAAGATTTGTTCATATGAACATTTGACTTAATGATCCCTCATTCTGTGATTTGGAAGGATCTTTGGTCAAAGGAACTTGGATTTCTCATCTCTTTTGAGGAATATACATTCATAAATAAAATTTAAATTCAAACATAAGCATTAACCAAATGGCCAATAAGAGAAATAAGATACAGTTTTAATATAATCTAGAAGAGGAACAAATCAAGACAAAGGCCCTGAAATAGCGTGGGAACATTAAGAATATCAAGTTTCCTAATGGGGTGGGAGATAATTTTCTTGTCTCTGTTTCAGTGTGTTTAGCTGTCATATGAAGACCATGACTTTGTCCTTGTTTGAGACTTAAGTGGCATTTCTATTATATTTCATTTTCCTCTTGCCACCTAGTTCCTATTCATTAGAGAATCAGAAAAAGCCCAATATTCAGATGTTTAGCTAGAGAACATGAAATTAAAAATTTTTGCAAAGTATTGTTTCTCTTAGATTCTGGGGTGAGAGATAAAATATGCATTTAGTAAGCATTAATCTTTGAGTCTATTGAAAGAAGTATGTTCTATTATTTTCTTTAGATTTCTTTATCCTAATGATGAATATCCACTTCCAACTGTTTTTTGGCAATAATTTTTATCTCCCAATAACTCTCAGATTGTGAGGATTTAGAAAAGAATTGCAAAAATATATAAGTATTGGATTTTCTTCTTTCAGTGTTCTTTGCATGTGGTTTGCTCTTTTGCTGAGCTCTTTTCAAAGAGAAAAAATGAATAGACATAACAAAAACAGATTTTCTTCCTTTTCTTTAATTGTCACTGTCTCAAGCTTTTGTCTTTGAAAAAAATTTAGTTTTTTTCTTATTCCTTTACTTTTCCTTCTTTTCCTTCCTCTCCTCCCTAATCCTCCTTATATCTTTGAGTTTTGAATTAAAAAAAGATTAAAAAGAAACTCATTTTAAGGACAAGGAAACTGAGTTCTAGAGAGGTTGATTTGTTTGGGATTATATAGTTAGTAGATGGCGGAATATAACTGCTTTTTCATCTTCCTACGTTTTCTTCCTTCTTTCCCCTTCCATGTGCTTACCCATTTCTTTTCCTCTTGCCATGTCTTATTTCTTTTCTTCTTATCCCTACTTCCTGTCCATTTTTCCTTTCCTACTTCTCCTTTCTTTTTCTTATTCATCTATCTTATTCTGTTTCTTTGAATAGAGGCTATATCATTCTAATTCATAAACATTTTTATTGAAATGTATAGTGTGATTTATTTGCAAATATGGAAATATTAAGAAATTTGAACTTAATCTCAGAATTCAGACTTCTATTGGTAAAGAAACATCTAGCAGCAATCTCTTTGGTAGAATAGAATTGCAATGTGATCCTCCAAACTTAAAGAATTTCAAGGAAGTAAAAGAAATCACAATATGTGGAAGAAATGATCTCGAATTTCCTCCTCTACTTCCTGACGCACTATTTCTGTAAGGTATTTGAATAATGTAAGTCAAATAGGAAGAAAATTATCCTTTCATTGTCCTACATAGGTTTCTTTTCTAGAAAAGAGTCCAATTCCTCAGGGTAGAAAGCAAATGGCTGTTTGGGCATCTGGGAGAAAAACATGGGGCTAACTGTAATAATAAAGTGCTATGTATCTGGAAACTTTTTTTATCTTCTGAAGGAGTGGTAATGTAAATCTGGGTATCATTAGGGCTCTTGGAAAAATAGCATTACTGAGAAGAGAGAGGAGAAATATTTTACTTTTTATAATATGTGATCGTTCCACTTTCTAAAACTTGGTGTTTTCAGGATATTATGTGGGCTGGTCTAAAGATTCTCCTGTACTAGATATATTCATTATTCTCTTGAGAGTGTATATGGGATCTGTAGATCATGTTTCTACATTTGTGAAAACCTATATACAAGATATACTTGAGGTCTGAGGTGTCCACAGAGAAATCTGAGTGCACAGAAATTGGCCTGCCTCCATCTAAAGTGTGAGCTTCAAGGAAATGGGCCATAATTTCTAGTTGCTACCTCCTGACTGAGTCTATAGTTGCTATTTTTTTTTCTATAGCAGTAAATGAGAACAAAGGTCTTCTTGCTTCTCTAGCTTATTAATAGATATGTTAGATAACATGCAATTCATGTTTTTCAGGATTACTCTGGCATTTCTTTGTCATTGATAATCCTATCTGGAGTTTCCCTCATCTCATAGCCCTTAAATATAACATCAATTATATTCCTCTTCAGGGGGCATAATCCCCCTATATGGATTTATTAGGAACATCAGGAAGATAAAGAAAAAGAGAACCAATATAGGGGGAAAATGAGCCAACTCAGTAAATGAATTAGCAAAATATGGTAGAGGGAGGTGGAAAGGTGAAAGTATAAGAATGAAAATGGAGAAAAAGAGAAAGCACATCAGGAAGGAGGTCAGATAGCTTATAAACACTTTTCTTTTGCCTATTATCTATCTTCTCAGTAACTAGAAGTCTCTAGTAGGTTGAACTATCTTTCACCTCAAAGTGATACTCCTTTGGTTCATAGAATATTGGAACTTGGAGTTGAAATTCTAAGGGATTTTGAAAAGGTTTTCCCTTTGAATTCTAAGGAAATTCAAAATTCTGTGATTCTCTAATTAATAATAGTACTTCAAGGATCTATGATTTTATTGCATGTCTATTCCCTCTGCAAACTTAGATTATAAATCCTGTCTACTTTTGAGAACTATCTTCCTTTTAAAAACATATATCTTCCTTTTGTTTATTTTACATTTTCATTATTTTATTTGTTTCAATTAACAAAGATTTATTTTCTCTCTTCCATCTCCCCCCACCACTCACATAAAAATGCTACCCACAACTGATCCACACAAATTCATAAAAATTGTTGACAGGAAAATCATTTGAAATCTTGCTATATGTTTGTATTCTAATTAATCCTTCTTTCACAGATGAAAAACAAATAAACCTAAGGCTTAGATGGAATAAATAAATCACTCAGAGTCACATAGGTAGTAATTGTTGGAACCAAGACTCAAACCTAAGACTTATGATTCCAAGTTTTATGCCTTTTACACTAGACCATGCCTGTAAAGAGAATAGATCTAATTATCAGACTATCAGATGTCAATTTCTTCTATGTTTTCTTTACAGTGACATTTGGAATTGCTTATGGTTTTCAAGAGAAGACTTCTCTGGGGTTGGTTATATTAACATAGTGGAAGTTATCAGAAATATTTGTGGAAACTCATCTGACACTCACTTGCTTCATGCTGTAGCTTACCTACCATTCCATAGGTGGCTTAAATGTGGCATTTATATGATACTTGGGAAGCACCTCACCAATTTCTCCTCTGATCTTGGCTCTGAAAGTCTACCCTGATTGTTCTCTGGCTTCATCAGATTCATGAATATTGAACCTTCCCAGAACTAATCCAGCCTACAACAGGGAAATCACATTAATTGTCCTCAATTTGGCACAACTAGACTCTACAGGTTTGGATTTTTTGGTCATTTTCCTTAGTGATACTAAAAAAAAAACCTCAGTAGATGTCCCAGATCAGGTCATACCCTCCATGGACTGAGATTAGAAACAATATTAATTTGTTCTGCTCAGTCATTGACAGCAAATATAGGATTTTCTTTCATCCTGAGAGAAAGTCTCAAATATCTAATTGCCAATGAAAATCCCAGCAATAGCAGCTTATTCACAATTGAAACATCTAATTAAAAAAAAAAAGATAAGAGACCAGCCAACTCTGAATTACAATTCACTGGGGAAAGTTGGGACAGATCTGTGTATCAAGGGTGTCAGGAAAATAACTTTAGATGTGAGCAAATCAAATTGTTCTGAGAATCACTCTTCTCTAAGTCACATCAGTGCCAGCTCAGCAACATGGGTAACAGAGAAGGATTTTCAGATGATTCTGGGAATATTTTAAACCTTCCTCAGCCTGCCTGAAACCTTACCAGTTTAACAATTAGAGAAGTGTGTGGGATGATCAGGTATGAGCAAAGAATTGAAGAGAGGAGGTGGAAGGAAAAAGTGGGCAGGATGTCACTGAAAATCCTTCCCTTTCTAAAAGTATTTCTTCACACACAAAATCAAAAGAAGTTTAATCACAGCATTTGAGAGTAGGACAGACCCCAGGGGCTATCTAGTCTAACCCTTACTTGAGTAGGAATCACCTTTACAATATCACTGACCATTGGATATATTGCCTCAACTTAAAGACATTGAGATAAAGGAAGTCTATGAGCTAGAGCCCACTTTCATTTTTGGATGGTTCTAATTTCTAAAAAAATATTTCCTACATTGAAACTAAAATACTTCTATGTGATTTCTACACACTGCTCCTACTTCTGCGCTCTAAAGTCAAGTAGTTCAAGTCTAATCTCCTGTTCTCATAATAGTTCATTATGTACTGGATAGGTGATGTGGGAAGAGTGCCAGGACCTGGAGTCAGGAAGACTTGAGTTCAAATTCAGTCACAGACACTCAGTAGCCATGTGACTCTGGGCAAGTCACAATTTTGTTCTTTGTGTTTTTTTTTCAGCTTCCTTATATGAAAAATGAACAAGAGAAGAAAATGGCAAATCGTCTTGGTATTTTTGTCAGGAAAACCTAAATGGGGTCGTAAAGAGTCAGACAGGATTGAAATGATTGAACAACAACAAAAGTGCTTGAAAGCACTTTTCCTGGCCACTCTGAATCCCAAATATTCCTTAGGCTAACTATCTTCAGTTCCTTCTATGTCCTTGTATGCTATGCTCACCATTCCTTCACCTTTAGAAGATGAAAAGAATTATGGGAACAGAAAGCTTATTTTCCACAATCTAAAATTAGCTTTCAATGAAAATATAGATTGATACAAATGCTTATAATTGTTATATCATCCCCACTCACATTCCTGAACACAAATACACACATGCTTACAGATATACTATTATACTGTGGTTCATCTTTCTATTTTGAAGAGGATCAATAGCATCAAAGGGTGATGTCTTGACTTGTTAATAAATTGGATTTAAGTTGAGGTAGAGTTGCGCAGTTATCAGACTCACCCTCTTTTCCAGAGTTGTAGAGAGCCATAAACAAGCAATTTGATCTGTAATTCTTATCAGATCCAACTATAACTGATGATTATAACCAATTTTAACTTCTTTCATTATTCAAAGTTTTCCTGTCTAAAAATCACGTTATTTTGAAAAGAAGGGGGATATGTTGGGAGCTATTAAGAGAAATTAGAATCTCAAGTAGATATTTTTATCTGGACCCCCTCAAAAGATCAATACAGACTGGCAGAGCCGTGTATTATCTTTCCGCTCTATTTACGGGACGAGACAGATGTGGGATATCTAATATAAAAATCTGAGATTCCTCTTTTGATTCCTTTCATAATTCTCACCTTCCTTCAAAATACAATATAGTCTCATTAAAAAAGCTTTGGACTCTCAGAACTCCAGCAGGAGGGGGGCTAACTCTGTTCCCCTTTACCCGAGAACACAGATGGCTGGTACGGCCAAGGCCGAACCCTTGGCAGGGCATTTTGCCCAGAATTAAAGTAAAATAATGAGGCTCAAAAAATTGTTTAATACCATCAAGGCCGAGAAACTGACGGGGCTTTCCAACCTAATGGAGATGTCCCAGGCTCCACTTAAAGATAACACATGTAGTTTAGCATAGGTTTTTGTCTAGGCCTGAAGGCTTCTAAGGCTTTTGTTTTGACTATAGTAAAAATCTTGCTCTCTGTAACTGTGGGAAACTTTCTTGGGCTTTTGGGGGAAAGGGATCTTTAATTTCCTTTATAATAAAGTGGCTACTTCAGTATTGCTTGAAGTACAATGAGCTAACAAGCCATGCTTCCAGTCTGTTTCATTCTTTGCATCCGATGACCATCCAGGCCACTCAGATTAGTTTCTGGTTATAGAGTATCGATCTCTATACAGAGTCATTGTAATTCAGTCACAAGACAAAAGTCAGGATGACTAGTGATGGCCCAGGATGAAATGGATGACCTTGGCATCTTCAGTGTCTGACCAAGCTCTAAGCATCCCACAGTGCCTGTTTTAGCTGCCTTCCTGGCTAATGGAATACATTGTTCTCTTCAGCCCCTTCCACTAGAGAAAGTCTTCACATGTTTGTGTAGACATCCTCCTATTTCATAGCTGGTTTTGAGGCCTCTTGGATACCCTGAACCTAGTTTATCCCATTTGCTGAGATGGCATTAACAGGGTATGGCTACTTCACATATTACATTTTCTTGAGTTCACAGGTGAGAGTTGAGTCAAAGGTGGACACCAAAGATAGATAAGCAGCCCTAATAAAGCCTTGTGAAACCCTCACATTAGAGGTGCTAGTCCTCCCTGAACATTCCATATACCCCTAGGTTTGTTTATATAATAGCTTTAGAAGTTAACTCATATATGTAGAAGCTTCATGCATTTATAATTCTCTGAACACTGCTTCTTGAAATTTTTTGATAGATTGAGGTTATCCTCAATAACTTTCAATGATCTTTGAAATTATGGGGAACAAGAACACATCATAGGACTAAGAAGGGTAAATATGTAATCTCAATTTTTAAGAAACAAAACATGGAATTCTAAAACTATAATCCTTGAATGTCTAATTAAATGAATCATTACTAAAAATCTATGAAAATATTTTTTGAACACAAAATCTGTGGTTTAGCAAGAACAAATAAAAATTTGGCAGCCATAGATTATGCAAAGATACAAAATTCAAGTGAAATGTGGTCTAAATTTAGAATAATTTTTTTAAAAAAAAGGATGAAAATGGAATGATCACAGCCTGAAAGTGATATAGGAGAGTACCCTTATTTGTCAGTCATGGAAGTCCAGGTAGCCTTTTAAGAAGATATACCCAATTGAGTTTAAGAGACATAATTGATTGTGTTTTTTTCAAGTCTTTTGAAAATGTTCATTGATGATCTTTAAACAATCATTCTCAGTGCACAAAGATGAACAACCTCATTCATAATAGGACATCCAGAATAGACCATTCCCTTGCAATAAAATACATACAGTTGAACAGAACTAATCTACACAATTATAATGTATCAGTCTACACTAATAGTCCACCATCTCTCTTTAAAGAGACAGGGTTCAGGAGGCAGCTGGGTAGCTCATGGATTGAGAGTCAGGCTTAGAGACAGGAGATCCTAGGTTCAAATCTGGCCTCAGACACTTCCTAGTTGTATGACCCTGGGTAAGTCACTTAACCCCCATCATCTAGCCCTTACTGCTCTTCTGCATTGGAACCAATACACAGAATTGATTCTAAGATGGAAATTAAGGTTTTTTTTTTTTTAAAGGAGTGTTCACTTATCACCATCAGTTTTCTTTAATCACAGAAATCCATTGCTGTGTTTAAAAAATAAATATTTTTCAGAAGGCCAGCTAGGTGGCTTAGTGGAATGATAGTCAGATCTAGAGGCAGGAGGATATGGGTTCAAATATGGCCACAGACCCTTCCTACCTGTCTGTGTGGTTCTGGTCAAGGGATTTAACCTCCGCTACCTTGCTCTTACCATTCTTCTGCCTTGGGACCAATAAACAGTATTGATTCTAAGATGGAAGGTAAGAATTTCTTTAAATAAGTATTTCTCTCATTTCAAAAATCATCATTAATAATTCAATTTCTATTATATTAATGCATTTGGATGTATTTTAATCAAGAATTTCTCCGATCTGCCATTAACATGTCTCTCTTTATATCTCCATCACTCTATGTTGTCTCCATCTATCTTTCTATTTGCCTTCATTTCTCTACCTTTGTCTCTCTCCTCTATCTCACTGTATTTTTAAAATAAGGTTACACTACAGGGAAGCCAGTATTGTTCAGTACCAAAGAAGAATCTAAAACACACAAATCTTAAGCTACTGAAGTCTAGAGAAAAGATATGGACATGAAATTTATAAAATACCTTCCCCTCTTCTTTCTCAGATACTTGGCGAAAAAATAATGTCAGTGCTTACTCCAAAGTTTCCACATTCCACTATTATAATAGAAAATTTATGGAAAAATATCAGACTTTCTTTTTTAATAGAAGTCAAGAAGCTGTTAGAGAGAAGGATTTTGAGTGAGTAAAAAGATAAACTTCCTAATATTTTAAACTAATAATAGAATGGAATGGAATGGTGTAATAGGAGATGGTGTAATTACCTTCAAACAAAGCCTAGATGGATACTTGTTGGGAATACTTTTGAGGAAGTCATTTTTCAGGCATTTGTTGTAATAGATGGTCCTGGAGTCCCTTATTTTAAGCAGAGAAAAATACTACTAATCTCATGTATTATGATAACATTTATATCCGTACTCTTTTGAGCTAATTTTCATCTTCAGTAAGGTCTTCTTAGATGGAAGTATTTGCCATATCTGACTTCCTGGGATGCTAGAAAAATAAAAGAAATGGAAAATCTTCTCTGATTTGCAACAGATGTGTGATTTCTCTCTTTTTAGATCTCCTATTGTGCTATTTTAACTTCTCTTAAGCACTTATACTGTTACTCATATTATAGTTTGTGTACTTGTTTTATACCTTTCTTGAATTTTAATATGCTATTCTATTCCATTTTATAAATTAGTTTCAAACAATTTTCCCCATCTGCTTACCCATTGTCTAAAATACACCCTGAACAAAAAGCAGACTTAATAAGTCTATTGGCCTGGCCACTAAAATTAAATGAATGAATAAATAAATAAATACAAATTATTAAGCAAAGGAGAAAGAATTAACTATTGATAGTTATTGGGCATAAAGAAGACAACTCAAATTCAAAGGATAGTGAAGTAAAAACATTTTCTTCAAGAATAGCAAAGAAACACAATAAATGACCACAAACTGAAAAAGAGCTTCTGGAAGAATTTGAAAAAAAAAAGACCTCAAGAACCAAATTAGAGTAATTAAAGAAAAATTAGGGTGGAAATATAAAAGAAGCATAATAAAATCAAGAAAATTATGAAACAAGATCATCCAAATGGAAAAAGACCTTGAACTCATGGAAGAAAATAATGTATTGAGAACTAGAATTGGTCAAGGGGAAGCAAACAATTTCCTAAGAATATAAATAATAAAGCATTTGAAAAAGAATAAAATAATAGGCAATAATATTAAATACCTTATCACAAAAACAACTGACATGGAAAATAGATTAAGGATAGAAAATATAAGAATAGTTAAATTCCTAGAAAGTTATGTTAAAAAATTAAGTTTAGACATCAAATTTCACGAAATCATCAAGGAAACTGCCCAGTAATTCTAGAATCAGATAGTAAAGCAGAAATTATAAAAATCTGCTGACCACAACCTAAAAGAGAACCAAAGATGAAATTGTACAGTAAGCTCATTGATAAGTCTATAGCTCTAGGTAAAGGAGAAAATACTACAAGACAAAAAATAATGTGGAGCTACAGTCAGAATAATACAAGACTTAGTAGCCATAACATTAAAAGAATGCAGGACATGCAACATAGCATTTCATAAAGCAGAAGAATCAGGCTTACATCCAAGAATAACATATCAAGCAATATGTTAATTAAGCATAATTATAAGATATTAAAAAGTGGATACTTTCTGAAGTAAAGGAGTTTCAGCTATTTCTGGGGGAAAGAAAATTTGACCTATAAGAAACACACAAAAGTAATGAAAGACTAATAATAAGCAACACAAAAATTCAAAGATTTTGATTTTTGTATGAGAAAATGTCATCTATGCCCCTGGGAAAACCAATATTGCCTGGGTATTTTGAAGGGACATGTATTGATGGAAGACTCAAGATTGAGATGAATCTAATAGAATGAGCTGAAATGGCAGTGGAATAGATCAGGAAGAATGAGTGGAGGAACTGCCACAATGAGGGGGAAGAGTTGAGAGCTATGGTTCTCAAACCGTATTCTCATCAGACTTGAGATAGAGAGAAAACATACACAAGGTAAAAGGGTAAAAATCTTATTGTACAGAGAAATAGGAGGGAAGGGGATAAGATAAAGGAGGGATCTAGGAGTCCCCTTGGGAGGCTGAGGGAATAAGAGAAGATAAGAGAAGGAAGGATGGGTTAAAAGAAAAGGGGATAAGGGAATAAGTAAAGGGAGGGAAATATAAAGGGGAGTACATATCAAGAGTTAAGGGGATAAGGTAGTAGTTTAAAGGAGGAACTCTTAGTACAAGATAGGGAAAGGATTTTTAGAGTTGAAATCATATCAAGAAGTAGGAGGGCATGGTTGGACAGATATAAAAAGGAATTTTGGAAAGGTGAATAGAATAATAATGAAAAGATAAGGAGGAAGGAACAAAGAAGGGACCCTTTGGAAGGTAGATAAGTTTGGAACTAGAAGGGCAAGGGGAAAGGATAGGGGAGGTTTTTTGGGAGGAAAGAGACAAACAGTGAGGAGGAATTGAGCAGATGGACATACACAACTAGTAACCATAATATTGAATATAAATGGGATGAAGTCACTCATGGAAAGAAAATGGATAGCAGAAAGGAAACAGGAACTAACAATATGTTGTTTATAAGAGACATACTGAAAATGAGAGACACACATAGAGTAAAGGTGAGGGACTACAGCAGAATACACAATGCCTCAGCTAATCTGCTAATCTAGAGAAGGTGGGGGTAGTAGTCATGATCTCTGACATATTTGGGGCTAAAATGGATATAATTGGAAGTGATGAATAAGGTAACTGTTTTATGTTGGGGGTACTATAATAAAGCATCATCAATATTTGACATGTATACTCCAAGAGTCAGATCTTCCAGATATTTAAAAGAAAACTCAAATGAGATACAGTTGGAAATAGATTACAAAGTGTGAGAATAAAATTGAATGAATCCTCATGATATTTTAAATTAAAGGATGTAATAATATCAAAAATCAGAGGGAATGGGATTCCTTCAGCCAAGTGAGCAGAGCACAGAGCCAGAGACCCATACCTGCCACACTTTAACCTAAGCAAAGCCCAAAAAGAGCCCCACAGCATGAGTCTCAGCCAAATTTATCTCCCAAATCTCTGTATGTCAAATGAGGATGTACTTAAAAGGATACTGGAAATGTAACTCAGATGTGGCAAATTTTCCACCTGCACAAAAGTAATAATAGTAGGGGAAGTTTCTTTTTCTTCCTAAAAACTAGATAAATCTAAGCAAAAACTAATAAGAAAGTTAAGGAGATGAACAAATCTTAGATAAATTAAATATGATAGATATCCGAAGAGCCCACCCACACCAGCATTAGGCTGGTAGTAGATCTAAATAGTTTCTGAGACAACAATAGTTTAGAGAACATAAATATTCTGTAAAAGTTTTAACACTCATCATACTATGGAGGTAGTTCTGCTTTCCCAAGAGGTTTGCCTTTGGAACAAAAGTTCCACTGGGTATGAATGAGCTGGAAAGATGCAGTTTTGGAAAAAAATATGGTCTTGGCAAAAGACTATACTTACTGCCCAAGGACCAATTTTGTTAAATATGATTCTAGTAATGTATGTTAAGTGAGAACCAGATGATTTAAGTTCATCAAATTAAATTCTTATACCAATATGGAGAAACAGGGCTAATATTACACTTCTAGAGCAGTTGTGAATTATTTTTTTAGAAATCAAGATGAAAATATACATTAAGAGTGGTAAAGCTATTCATGCTAATTAACCTATTGATCCCATTACTAGAATTAGGTTGAAGGCCTTTATTGAGAGGGTAAAAAGCTGTGCAAATATGAAAGTATTCATGGAAACTTTGTAATGACAAAATAAATAACATAAATGTAATGATGGGAAGAAATGACTAGATAGATATTTGAATGTAATAGTTTGTATTAGGTAATTAGAACTGACAAATATTGGAAATATCAAAAACAAGAGAAACATATAAAGAGAGGAAAAGGAAAAGAGAATAAGAATAATACATACTATAATTACATTAAATAATAACAGCCATGACATGACTCTATGGCTGCTGGGAAGAAGAAGGGAAGAGAGTGAGGAGATACGTTGGACTGTGTGATAGGAGGTCCTAGGCTGCAGTAGTAGGAAGTGTCCCTGATTGTTTCTGCTGCTATTAATTATGGAGACCATCCTGGACATCAAGATCAAAAGGGCCAATAAAGTATATTATGCTGGGGAAATGTTCTCTGGTGTAGTGGTTATATCTAGCAAATATTCAGTACAACACCAAGGAGTTTTATTAACAATGGAAGGTCTGGTGAACCTGCAGCTCAGTGCCAAGAGTATTGGTATGTTTGAGGCTTTCTGTAACTCTGTTAAGCCTATTCAAGTTCTTACCAGTTCAATAGAAATTGTGAAGCCAGGAAAATTTCCCAGTGGTAAAACAGAAATTTCTTTTGAGTTCCCTCTGCATGTGAAAGGCAACAAAGTTTTGTATGAGACCTATCATGGTGTATTTGTCAACATTCAGTATACCCTCTGGTGTGACTTGAAACGATCTCTTTTGACCAAGGACTTGACAAAGATATGTGAATTCATCATTCATTCAACTCCTCAGAAGGGTAAATCAACTCCAAGTCCTGTGGATTTCACAATCACACCTGAAACCTTGCAAAATGTTAAAGAGAGAGCTTCCCTCCCCAAATTTCTCATCAGAGGACATCTCAACTCAACTAACTGTGTTATCACACACCCACTAACAGGGGAGCTGGTGGTTGAGTACTCAGAAGCTGCCATTAAAAACACTGAGTTACACTTGGTAAGAGTGGAAACTTGTGGTTGTGTGGAAGGCTATGCCAGAAATGCCACAGAGATTCAAAATATTCAAATTGCTGATGGTGACGTTTGCAGGAGTTTATCTGTTCCCATATACATTATATTTCCCAGACTTTTCACTTGCCCCACTCTTGAAACTACCAATTTCGAAGTTGAATTTGAAGTTAATATTGTGGTCCTGCTTCATGATGATCACTTCATCACAGAGAATTTCCCACTGAAACTCTGTGGAATTTAAAGGAAGAAGATGAAAATTTTGGGAAATGAAGAGATCAAATAGTTGATAGACTTTTACTTGTTTTTCTTTACTATCTGATCAGAAATGAACTTAATGTCTCAGAAATCATAATTATAATTATGTTTCTAGAACATATGGCTTTTTAGTCACTGGGTTCAGTAACATTTTCTTTGATATTCAAGGATTTTCTTAGTGTTTATTAATAATGTTACTTGGCAGAAAAACATGTATTTGTACCTACACTTAACTTTTCTTCTTTAAGCATTACAGTGAAGAGTTTTATGATTATGGTGTTAACATTACTGAATATTTAGGAGAAGTAAAAGAAATTTTAAAGATTTCTCAGTGCTTTAAGCAACTTTCTGTCTGTAATATGCAGAGATGATACAGATCTGTGTCACCTGGAACACTGTGGGGCCCAGTCCCTGACTCTGTCCTGTATATCTCCCAAAATTGCTACCAAGGACTAACTGCTCTAACTCTGGGACAGCAAGTTTGTAGCTCAAAATACATCTTCAGTCATCAAAAGGGAGCTGAAAAGAACTCTACTTAATGCTAGTAATGTGGCAAAGGAGTAGATAGAGGGTGGTCCTTATAGTCTTGTCTTCCCCTCTGACACAAATCTCATTGCTTTTGTGACTTGGAGCAAGTCTCTTCATTGTCAAGGTCCCAGCCAATCCTCTGAGATTCTACATTAGAGTAAACCAGCTAATGGAGATCTACCTCTCCCCTAGCCTCTCTATTGACTTTCAGTCTTGTATCTCCAGCTTTCAGGCATCTCAAAGTGGATGTCCAATAGACATCTTAACTTCAAACCTCAGTATACCCAAAACTGAACTCATCTTTTCCTCTGAATCCTCCTGCTCTCCTCAAATTTCCTACTAGTATAGAAGGCAATACTACTCTGCTAGTCCCTGTTACTCACTAATTGTCATCCTCAAGTCTTCAGTATCTCACTCCCCATATCTAACTCCCTTATGTACCAAGGCTTGACAATTTAACTTTTAAAGCATCTCTCAAATACACTCTCATCTCTCTGCTGACACTGTCCTGGCCCTGGTGCAGGCCTCATCTTCTGGACTATTGCTTTAGACTTCTGATGACTCCATCTGTGTCAAGGCTCTTCCCCACTCTAGTTCATCTTCCACTCAGTCACCAAAGTGCTTTTCCTAAAGCACAGGTCTGACCATGTAACCCTTACTGCTCCTGGCTCAGTAAACTCCAGTGGTTCCCTTTTGCCTCCAGGATCAAATACAAAATCTTCTTTTTGGAGTTGAAAACCTCTTATAACACGACTCCTTCCTACCTTTCCATTCTTCTTGCACCTAGTCTTTGCCATAATACTGTTCAATTTAGTGACACCAGCTTCTTCACTGTTCTGCATACAAGACACTGCATCTCCTAAGTATTTCTCTGGCTGTCCCCTGGGTCTGTTTCTCTTAACCTCTCCCTCCTGGCTTCCTTTAAGCCCCAATTAAAATCTCATGTATTTTGGATATGGCCAGTTTTGGGATCTGTTTTATTTGACTATATTTATTTGATATAAGATTGGCTTTTGGGGGGATAAGGAAGTTATATGGGAAGGAAAAGTAGTAATAGCAAACCAAAAAAATTGCATCAATTAATTTTTTAAGGTTATAGGTTATTTAAGGATATAAGGTTATATTTATAGGATATATAGAAGGAGATGGAGCCAAGACGGCAGATTAGAGGCAACCTACTGAATCTTCTCAACATTCTACTCCATCAACTTTAAAATAATGCCCTTAAGCCAAATTCTTGAGTGGCAGAGTCAGCAAAAAAACTTCAACAAAAACAGAATACTGTATATTGGCTCCAAGGCAGAAGACTGGTAAGGGTAGGCAATGGGGGGGGGTCAAGTGACTTGCCCAGGGTCCTTGGGATTCACCTCTTTTTATAGTGCTGCTCTAATAGTCTTTCAACTGACATCTGGCTTCTTTGGGGTTCTAAACTCTGAACCCCAACTTGATGTTCCTTGTAGAAAATGGCCACTTGAAATAAGATGACTACAATGGGAAAAAAACCAAATATTTAATGAAATAGAGGGCTTTCAAGCATTCCTAATGTAAAGACCACAGCCAAATAGAAAATCTGACATTCAAACACAAGACTCAATAGAATAAAAAGGTAAACATAAAAATAGGTAACATGAAAGCATAATCATGAGGGACTCAATAAAGTTAAATTGTTTATGTTCCTATATGAGAAGATGATACATGTAACTCCTAAAAACTTTTTCGTTATTAGGGCAGTCAAAAGGAGTTTAACTAGGCAGAGGGCCTGGATGTGAATAGATTATGTTGGAATGATTGCCAAAAAAATTAAGGGAAAAGAAAAAGGAGTGCATTAGTAGAGGCAGAATGATGATGATTTTCTTATAGAAAAAAAGGCATGCAAGGAAGAGCTTTCACACTGGAGAGAAAATGAAGGATGTGGTTGCTTAAAACTCACTTATTGGAAATAGTTCAAAAAGGAAAGAATATGTGTACAAACATTTGAAAGTCTCCTAATAACTTGTAAAACATTTTTCTGAACTGAATTATTAAACTCAACCAATATTTGCAAAAAAAAAAAATAACAGCCACAAAATAGAGAAAAAAAGTATCAAAGTAAAACAAATCCAAAGGAAGCTCAAAAGTAGAGGATGTTAATATTAGCCCACATGTATAATTCACATATTTTCAAACAAATCATAAACAATGTTGAGTTTATAGTTTTGCATATAATTTTTTGTGTTTGTTTATTTTATTTTTTTTTGTTGCTGGTTACCAAATACATAGTCATTGTTTTAAAGCAGGCTTAGTTGAGTTGTAATGTTGCCCTTGTGGAAATGAGAATAAACAGTAAGAAAAACAAGAGATTAGTACCACAATAGATAGAGCATCAGATTTAGAGTAGGGAGGACTTGGGTTCAGAACAGGCCTAAGACATTTTCTGGGTGTGTGACATTGAATAAGTTATTTAAATCCCAATTTCCCAGTTCTCAGAAAATTTCTTCTGTCTTAAAAAGGTAAATGTTTAAAATGAAAAGAAAAACAAAAGAGTTTAAAATGTTTTGCTTTAGAGCTGAGCTAAATCTAATAAATAAATAAATAAACAAACAAATAAATAAATCCCATGAAGTCTGAGTTTCAGGGTCCCAGGGCTTCTGACATATATATATATATGACTTAAAAACAAAAAAGAGGTCAGAAAGTTTTGTTTAGATCCCATCTATAAAACTTTTATTTGTCTGATGCAGAAAAGGATGAAGTCATTGGATGCTTGCTTGCTCCACTTGCTTGCTTCTCTCCATATTTCTATACTCTTTTTCTCAAATACTTCCACTATGAAAAATAAGAACTTCCACCCTTTTGTCCCCCTTTCTGCACTAATGTAGTCTTTTCCCCTCTCCATTCTATTTGCCCTCAAAAATACTGAATCCACATAAATTTGCAGGTCAAATTATCTTTGCTTAAATATATATGTCTTTTGCCTTTTGTACTATTTTTTCCAACATTTTCTTTCATTTTCAGTATAATCTGCCAGTTTTTATGATGATAATTGTATTTACTTGGTACTTGAACTACTTTCTATACATATGTAGCAGATTATTTTTATTTATTACATAAGAACTTAATTTTATCTATGGCAGTCCTTGGATTTTCCTTTGAGAGAATTATTTCAGGAGATGATTAGTAGATTTTATCTATTATTTTACCACTTAGTTCTAGTAGATTTGAGTAGTTTTAATTTTTCATTTCTTGAAATACTATGTATAGATTTTTACAAACTCATGGCTTTTCAGGTAGTCCAATTATTTCTAAATAACTTCTCCTTGACCTTGTCTAATTATTTAAAAATTCATTTGTCCATATTATTTCTCCTTGACTCCTGTATGTTTTTAGAATCAGATATCTTATATTTTCTTTTTCTTTTTCCTAGTCGTTGTTTCATCATCATTGATTTCTGTTTGTTTTATGCTAGTTTTTAAGGAGTCTATTAATCTGGCAAACCTTATTACTTCCTCTTCTAAGTTCATTAATCTCTTTCCAATAATTTCCCTCAGAGCCTTTGTTTTCTTTTTTTTTTTTATTTCTTCATTTCCTGTAAGTACTCAAATAGATCTAATGAAAATCCATTTGTATTTGAATCTGTGTTGTTAAGGAGTTACTTTGTATTACTTTTATAGAATCTCTATATTTACAATAACATCTTAAAATGATTTTTGTCTATCTTTCCAGATTTCTTTTTTAAATTCAGACTTTGTTCTGGGATCAGGCTCTACTCTGCTCTGCAATTTTATGGGAGTAGTAGATCTTTGGTTTTGCCTTTTGTCAGCTGTTAAACTATGCTGAACATACCTCCCAAGTTAAGCATCCTATACTCCCGTCTCTGTTTCAGGTGGAAACACTGAATCTCCAGGCTCTTCTTTGGAGTCTCAGAACCAGAGTGGTTTTTAGGATTCAAAAATGAGGTCTAAAGATCTCAGAGCCCTAGAGGGTGCAATTAGGGCCCCTTTTGTGAGTTTACCAGAGCCAAGCAGAAATCCCTCTTCTTTTCTCTGAGTTACCCATAGTCCTGACTCTACACTGATACACTGGGAAGCCACAGGGTTTGTTTGCCTAAGCTAATACTGCCTTAGTTGCCACTCTTATTCCCCATTTTTGTGCAAATTGAGTTCCAGTAAGCTTAACAGCTAAGAGATGCATCTGCATCACCTACACAGCTTTCTTGCAATGTGCCTGCTCTTACTATTAATCAGATATCCAAATGCCAAACCAACAGGTGAGTTCCTTATTCTTGATGACATGCTATCGCCTGGGTACCAAGCTAGAGCTGGGGCTAGGCAGAGACTGATGTGAGTTATAGTTCTATTGGGCTGGCTCAGTGGGGTGGAAAACGGACAGTTATGACATGTGGAGCATCTTCCTATTTGTTTCCTTCTTCCAAAATCCTCTGAAGGGTATTATCTTAAGTTGTTAGAATCTGCCATTAGGATTATCTCAAAAGCTAATAATTAAATTTTGGACAAACAGCCCAGTAGAAATTGAATGATTTTATAGTTGTATGGCATAAGCAGGACCATGTAGTTTATGGTGTGTGTGGAAGAGGCACAAAGGCTAGAGTACTGGGTCTGGAATCAGAAAGACCTTAGTTCAAATCTAGAATTAGCCAGTTATTTGCTGTGTGATTCTAGGTAAGTGTGAAGAAGATCTTACTAACTTATTTCAGTTGCCTATTTCATAAGTCATTTAACCTCTGTTTGCCTTAGTATCCTCATCTAAAAAATGGGAATAATAATAGTGCCTACCTTCCAGGGTTGTTGTGAGGATCAAATGTGATAACAATTTTAAAGTATTTAGCAAATCCCTGGCACATAGTAGGCAGTATGTAAAGGCTTACTCCTTTCTTCCCCACCTTCTCATGGAGTTTCTGACTTTCTGACCTCATGGGCAGGTTTATATGATCCCATTAGGATCTATTCTTCTATTTTTTTAGCTCAGGAAAGGATATTTCACCAGTGTGTTGTTTGAGGAGCAAGACACTCTACCTGTGGCTAGATCAATATTTAAAATTCTATAGAAATGTTAGCTATTATTGTTACCATTATTATTGTTTTCATTGGGCATGACAATATGAAAGTCTCATGACTCTTTACTGAGAAGATTGCTAGGCTTTATTTTTTTCCCCTGGCAGAACATTTTAGTTTATAATCAGAGAATATATCACTTGGTGTTGTCCATAAGAAATATAAAGCACATTTGGAAAATGAGTATGGTATGCGAGGTGGAACTAATTAAACAGAGAGAGCTCCAGCAAAATCATTTTTTTATTATATGATATGAACAAAAATAATTCAGATTGTCTCTTGTAATTCATTCTTTTCTACTATTCAAAAGCACATAATCTCATTTCAATCCTGAAAGACATAAACGCTAGGGCAATTCTTTATTTTGCTAGAATACTCGGTCAACTAAAGCTTCAAGTGGACTGTAATGGTTTTAAAGTACAGCTGTTCTTGTGGAGGGAAATTATACCTTGGTACACAGTGTCTAGAGGTAGAAACTACATTAATATTGACTTACCCAAACTTCTCTTTCTACATAAATGAAGGATATGGAGGAATAATGGGCTTGCACATGGGCAAGGTAAGATCCACTCATGAAACTGGTTTCACAAGCCACAGATAAAAATCAATTTTGCTGTTTTAGAATGACAATGTGTTTGCATATACACATCACGGGGATAATGAGATCATGTGTCTGGAGGTGGGAATCTAGTATGATAGATAGAATGTTATCCCTGGGATCAGTTAGATCTAGCTTAAAAACTCGCCTCCGACACACTTATCTTGGAGACTATGTTGGCAATTCACATCTCTGAACCAGTTTTCTTAGCCATCAAAGTGAGATAGTGTTATCTGAAATATCTCCCTTATGAGGCCATTTTGAATCTTAAAAGACATAATAACGTAAGGTGCTATAAAAATGTGAGCTATTATGCTATATATTAATACTTTATTCATATTTGTGAATTTAACACCATAACCATATAAACACATATGTATACACACTTAAATGTATATATATATGTACATGTATACATATACATTGATGTGTATATATGTGATTAAAATATAAATTATATCTAATATTTACATTTTATTTTCAAGTTCTCAAGCTGCTTGGCAATCATTTTACTTTAACCTCAAAACAACCCAAATCTAATTAAATTTCAAAAGCTTGTATTTATTTCAGTTATCCTTGTTGCAGTTTTTGTTGTTACTGTTAGATTTGTTGTTATCCATGCTTTACAGCTGGGGAAACTGAGGTCCAGACTATTTAAGTGACTTATTCATGATCACACAATGAATAAATGTAGGAGACTGGCTTTGAATTCAGGTCTTGCCTGATGCCAAGTCCAATACTCTTTCTATTAAGCCTCCCTGCAGCTTGCAAATGATTCCATCTCATTAGATCAAAACTCAGAAATATAGTATACATAAACATATATACATGCATGGCTGAGAAGAGATAATCTTGATAATTAAAGGCTTCGACAGTTAGAAAAACTATAAATATCCTAAACAACCTTTCTGAAGGAATTGTGAGAAATTATCACATATAGAAAGTAACAACCTTGATGACAGTAACAGCATCTGCCAAAACACATTTACTTGATATCTGAGAGATTAAGTCTCTCCAACCACCTTCCTCTATCTGTATTTTGCAGACATGTTGCCTTTAACATGATCTGATTTAGAGTTTTTATGCTGGTAGGAGGAGTTTTTCCAATATGTTGTTCTCAACCCTTTCCCATCCCTTCCTGAGCTTATCTATATTGCCCTTGTCCCACCCAACTATTGTGCATGCATGTATATGTGTATATATCTCCATGCATGTGCACCTATGCATACTCACATGCACATACCTATATACTTTGTTCCTCTTGCTGTCTGTCTTCATTGCTGAAATTGTTAAGAACTTCACACTTCCAAAACTACCTGTATCGTTTAGATTATTGAATCTTGGAGGCAAGGAGGAATAGAAGGAAAGAGGAAGAGTAAAGTAGATGCCAAAGAAACCAGGTGTCTCAATAGAGTCTGTAATATGTTGGAGATACCATTCAATTATTCCTTCTAACACAGATAATGAAGACTGAAAATGAAGCATTTAGTTGTTGGTAAAATGTGATGCTCTCTTCGTTAACCTAACCTTGGACAATGGTCCCACTTCCCATTTTCTCCCTAAAATATTTCAGGTTCATATACCTGAATATTGGTACTAAATTTTTATCACAAACTTCATCTGAGGTGTGTTTTAAGGGAAGAGAAAAGAAGTCTATCTTTCACTATTTTCAAACTCTGTCAGAGGGGAAATTAGAAATGACATTAGAGAAAAGCCTTTTCACACTGGCTGGCTCCCAAGAGATGAAAAAGATGGGCAGACCATTGGGAAATAACAAGCATGTAAAGGAATGCTTTAATTTTTCCACTAAGTGTTTCACTTAGCAACCAGGAAAAAATGATAATTTTTCCTCCCTGGGAATTGAACTGAGAACAGATGATTCAAGGGTTTCAAGGAATTCACTCTTTTTTTTTTAAAGCTCTAATTAGGTACCCCTGAGACTTTGTACTGGTTATATTCTATGTTTGGAATATATATTCTCACATCAAATCTACCTTGTAGAATCCCTATGTTCCTTCAAAGGTCAGTCCACATCTATATTTTTCAAGAGGTCTTTCATGATCCTCCTAGCTATGGTGTTTCCCTCATCAAATTACCTCTTATTTCTCTTTGTATACTCATATTTATACACATTCTCTATCCTAAGTGAATTAAGCTTCAAGTCAGAAACTCTCTCATTTTTGTCTTTGGAACCCTAGTGCCTAGCACAATACTTGGTACATGGTAGGGGTTTATTAAATGACTGTTAATATTAATTAAACAATTACTCAAATGGTAATCCTGATAAGCTATCATCTATGTCCAATGAAGGACAGACATTTTAAGATTAAGTCAGAGATGAAAATGATCGAGGCAAAGTATCTTAATGACAAAGTGGTTTAAATTGTTGACATAATTCCCATCAGGGATCTACTGTTTTTTATTTTATCATTGCACATACCTGAGACCAAAAATCATTGTAGAATCATTTTTTTCTTGAAGTCATAACTGATAATTAAATTTAGAAAAACTATATTTTGGAATCTAATTTCTCTTCTGATAGTTCACTTTGGCTTGGTAATGACTTTAGGTTCTCATAGACTTTTCCAGTTTAAGATAGGTTCTTACAAATTCTGCCTTGAAAGGCTTTTATTTTTGGCCCAGAGCTGGACTTTATATTCAAATATTAATTTAAGAGATATACATCACAAAATGCTTTGGCCATAAGACAATTAAGATTTTGGTTATAGGAAGTCATGAAATAATACCCTAAAATATGGTAGGCCTGCAATCTGAACCCCTAAAAAGAATAGCCATGTTCAGAGTATCAGATAGCCTTAGAGTGTTGAATTTAGTCTGATTATTTTCAATGACATACATAGATAGGAATGACTATGGCCAAATATGCACATATATTTTCCTCTTTCCAAAGTCTTATAGCTCCCATTGGGCAAAGGATAAAGGAGAGATATTTTCCCCATATATTTTCCCTTATTTCTCAGCATTGTTTCTGTAACATTTTGTAATATTTGTAAGTGCATTCTAATATCCAATGTGAAGAACATTGGATTTGGACTGAAGATTTTTGGTTTGATGTCTTGATTTAAAAAATCTTTTTGACCTTTAGAAAGTCTTCTCATATCTCTGGATTTCACTTTCCTCCATACAGAATTGGACTCATTGTTTAATATTCTTTCTGATTCTACGTTTATTAATGCTAGAAACTATGAAAGTTTCGCATCAGAGAGTTGAAAGTCAGTCCTCTGGCAATTAATAACTTTAATGAGTAACTCATTAACGGGCCTCTGGATGTTGGCAATGATGGTGATTAGACTCTGTATTTCTAGGACTGTTTAGTGAAAATAAAATTATAACTTCTTGACACTTAGAGAAAGTAGCATAGGCATGTTTGTAGCTGTCACAAATATTTAGAGTTGGAAGAGATCTTGAAGCCATCACACACACACATACACACACACACACACACACACACACACACACACACACACACACGAAAGAAAACAGAGTCTCAGAGAGAAGCAACTTATAAGTTACATGGGTATTAAATACCTTTCAGGAGTAGAATCCAGGTCTTCTGTTTCCATACTTAGTCCTTTATGCACTGCAACAAGCAATCTCTATAGTATTATTGAGTGGTCCCATTTTCTTCCCTTTAAGAGATATTGTAAAAAAAATGGTCAGCATTCCTTTTGATATATAAAGTAATATATATGAATATTTAATTCTATAAAATAAACTAAAGGGTGAAATAATTTTTCAGCCTAAAGGAACTTATGAAGTCAACATGAAAGATCTCATTGACCAAGGTGGAAGTGGAGCACAAAGCAGCATGTCAAGACAGGCTTCACCCCTCCACTCCCAACCCCTTCTCCTGAGCTTTCAGACACAGACAGTAAGGGGAGGTCAGAAAATTTTTCAGAAGGAGTTATAGGAATCCATTTTCTGGCTCTGAATGCAAGGCTGGAAGGGTATTAAATACCCCTCTCCTTAGATGATACCAACTTGCAGGAACTGAAAACTTAAAGGTCCCCAGAGTTTACTATGAAGGCAGTCACAAAAAGAACCAGAAGCTTGGAACAGTGCTCCCCTCACCACATGTATAGAGCTCAACATTAATAGTTTGTTTTTTTTATTAAAAGAAAAGAAAAGGGTTAGAAAATGAGCAATCAAACAAATAGTAAAACTCAACATAGAAAGTGATTTTGGTGACAGAAAAGACCAAGACACAAACTCTGAAGAAAACAACAAAGTAAATACTGCTGCTTTCAAAGCCTCCTAGAAAAATAGGAATTGCTTTCAGGTTCTCCAAAAATCAATGGGGGTGTTCACAAAAGATTTTAAAAATCAAATAAGAGAAGGAGAAGAAAAATAAAAAAAATGATAGTGATACAGGGAAAACATGAACAAAAGAATAGTTTGGGGAAAGGAGTCACAAAAATTACTGAAGGAAATAATGTCTTAAAAAAAGAATAGGCTAATTGGTAAAAAGAGGCACAAAAGTCCAGGGAAGAGAAGAAATCTTTAAAGATCAGATTTGGCCAAATGGAAAAAGAGCTTCAAACATTCACTTAGGAAAAGAAATCTTTATGAAGTAGAATTAGCTAAATGTAAAGGGAGGTCCAAAAGCTCACTTACAAAAAATCATGCTTTAAAAATTAGAATTGGGAAGGTGGAATCTAATGATTCCATAAGACATAAAGAAATCAAAATCAAAAGAATAAAAAAAAGAAGAAAATTTGAACTCTCTCATTGGAAAAACAACTGACCTAGAAAATAGATCCAGGAGAGATACTCTAAGAATTATCATACTACCTGAAAACCATGATCAAAAAATGAACTTGAACCGCATCTTTCAAGAAATTTTCAAGAAAAACTGGCCTGATATTCTAGAACCAGAAGGCAAAATCAAAATTGAAAGAATTCAGCAATTAGCTCCTGAAAGAATAATTATCAGCAATATTATAGCCAAATTTCACAACTTCCAGATCAAGGAGAAAATATTGCAAGCAACCAAAAAGAAACAAATCAAATATTGTAGAACCACCAGGATAAGACAAGATTTAACAGCTGCTACATTATAAGATTGGTGGTCCTGAAATATTTTATTGCAGAGGATAAATGAGCTAAGATTTCAATCAAGAATCACTTAACCAGCAAAATATTGAAAGGGATATTCACATTCAATAAGTTTAAACTGTTACATACCTACACAGGAAGATAATTCTTGTGACTCCTAAGAACTTTATCATTCTTAGGGCAGTTAGAAGGAAAAAAATAAAATTATGGCATGAGTAAGAGGAATGCATTAGGAGGAGGGAAAATTGAAAAATAGAATGGGATAAATTATCATGCATTAAAGAGGCATGAGAACTCTTTTATACTGAGGGAAGATGGAGCAAGTGGGGAGGTAACCATGTGAACCTTACTCAAATAATTGGTTCAATGAGGGAAGAACATACACAATCAATTGGGTAGAGGAATCTATTTTACCCTAAGGGAAAGTAGGAGAGGAAGGGGATGAGAGAAGAGGGGTAGAGCTGATAGAAAAGAGGACAAAGTGGAAGAGGCATTAATCAGAAACCAAAGAAGGAAAAATATGGAGAAAAGTAGTGTAGAATGATCATCATGGTGCAAACATATTTTTAGAGGTCTCAAATAAAAGCTTCATTTCTCAGACATGTGGAAATGAGTCAAATGTATAAGAATACAAGTCATTTCTATTGATAGTCAAAGGATATGAATAGGAAGTTCTCAAAGTAATTAAAGCTCTCCATAAATCTAAATCACTATTAAAGAAATGAAAATTAAAATAACTCTGAGGTACCAATCGACACCTATCACATAGGTCATTATGACAGAAAAGGAAAATGACAAAGGTTGGAGGCAATGTGGGAAAATCAAGACACAATTGGGGAAGAAGTAAACTGATTCAATCATTCTGGTGAGCAATTTGGACCTATGCTCAAAAGGCTATAAAAGAGTACATACCCTTTCACCCAGCAATACTATTACTAGGTCTGTATCCCAAAGAGATAAAAAACAAAAAAAGGGGAAGGACCTATGTGTACAAATATATTTAAAGCATCTCTTTTTCTGGGGTCAAAGAATTGGAAAGTGAGGAGATATCTATCAACTGGGGAATGGCTGAGTAAGTCACAATGTATGATTGTAGTGACACACTATTGTGCTATAAGAAATGATGAATAGAAGGAGCTTAGAAAAATCTGGAAAGATTTACATGAACTGAAGTAGATTGGAATAATCAGAACCAAGAAAATATTGTATGCAGTACCAGGAATATTATGCAATAAACAGTTGTGAATAACTTAGCTATTCTCACCAATACAATGATCCAAAGCAATCCCAAATGGACAAATGTTAAAAAAAATGATATATGCTTCCAGAAAAAAAACTGATTGTGATCTAATCCAAACCAAAGCAAAGTTTTTTTACTTTATTTCTTATTTTTTTTTGCTTGTTTCTTTCCATAAAAGGATTAATATGGAAAAAAAGTTTTACATGATTGCTCATGGACAATCTGTATTAGACTGTTTACCATATGGGGAAGTGTGAGGATAGGGAGGGAGAAAATGTTAAACTCAAAATTATTTTTAAAATGTTGGGAACTGTTTTTATACATAATTGGGGAAAAATAAAATAAAATTAAAGAAAACATTGAGTTATACACCTGAAAACCCTAACAATAAGATGTCCCAATCCTACATAATCTTTCATATTTCTTCAGGAGACAACTGTTGCATAAAGGATGGAAATGTACATTGGAAAAAGGCTCTAAAATATTTCAGTCTACATTTGTTCTTATGAATTCAATTTTACCTTAGTTGGGAAAAATCACAAATAATTCATGTCTTATACTGTGTGATTTTCATCCATGTTTTACCATAAGGTATACATAGAAAAGTCAGTAAATAGAACTTAACTCTAAACTTTTTTTTCAACAGTCCATGGGCATTAGCTTGGACCCAGGTTTTCCCTATGCTAATCCTCCTTGCATTTAGCTTAAAATTCTTTGCCTTCTCATTTCATTAAAAAAAGGTATTATTGATGTGATTTAGTATCTGCTATAGAATGTTACCTCATTGGTAGTTAGATGAGCATCTTACCTTAGCTCTTGAATAGTATGCCAGTCCAATTGAAACCCTAGAAAGTTCTTTTGAAGTGGAAAACATTAAAATATACTTCTGATGTCAAAATATGTCATCTGTATGAGCATAATCCTAGCCACATTCCATGAACCTCTTTACCATTAAGCTGGTCAACAAGGTGATAAATTATTCAGCAGTGGTAAACTGTAGAGCAAAAAAAAATTCAAAATTACCCTAAGTTCTATTAAATATTTTCTACTTCTTTAGTTATGTTGTCAGACTGATATTTAAAGGGGAAGTCTCATAAGAATCATGGAGTTTTAATCTTATTTTCAATAACAAAAAATAAAAGAGGAATACTTAAACAGAACAGACAGTAAGTACTCTAACAATACAAAGAAGGAAGAGGTTAATGTGGAATGATCAGTTGTAAAAGTCTAATAGAAAAGTTATGACTTTAAGTCAGTAGGTAAATAAACATTTATTAAATGACTTCTACATGCCAGGCACAATGCTAAATGCTGGGATACAAATACAAATGAAAACAATTCATTCCCTCAAGTAGTTTACAATCTGATGGGGAAAACAATTTACAAAAAGAAGGTTTAAAGCCGGGCAGAAAAGAAATAGATGAGCCTAATGTGTTGCCAAGAAGGAGATTTCAAAGAACTACAAAAGCAGTGTAGTTGGTAGGAAATGGGGATTAAAACTGTGTAGAATCCCTCTTTAAATAAAATACTGGATCCAATGTCCCTGCCCTCCCATCAAAGGGTACTGATGAGATTTGAGTATCAGATAGATTCAATCTTGCAGTATAATGAAATTCCCCAATGATGAGTTTCCTAAGGAAAGAAGCAGGGGATGCAATGTTCAAAAGAAGTTCAAAGCATTGGAACTGAGAGTATGAGTAAGATTTAGACAAGAGAGGAAGAGAAAACCATTCAAAGGAATTCCTGGAACAAAAAAGAGTAAAAAAGTGTTAATGTTGAATTTGGTGGAAAGTCTCGCAGGATCTGAGTGTGTGGGAGAGAATAGAGATAGACTTTGCTAAGAAAATTGATTTATCATCCAACAAGCATTTATAAGCATTTACTATATACTCATTTGTGGTTATTGCTAGAGATAGAAAGGTTTTTTTTTTTTTAAATAATTTACTCCATAAAAATGAAGTGGGGGCAGCTGGGTAGCTCAGTGGAGTGAGAGTCAGGCCTAGAGACAGGAGGTCCTAAGTTCAAACCCGGCCTCTGCCACTTCCCAGCTGGGTGACCCTGGGCAAGTCACTTGACCCCCATTGCCCACCCTTACCAATCTTCCACCTATGAGACAATACACCGAAGTACAAGGGTTTAAAAAAAAATGAAGTTAATTACTCTTTAACCAAAAAAAAAAATGGAATTACTTTTTAATAAGATTAAGACAAATATCTAACAGAAGCTTACCATATTTAAAGGTTTTGGGGGAAGTCTATTGGGATTATATGACTGTCCTTAGTACTGAAAGTAATTCCTTGATTATATTCCTCTAGCAACCTTGAAGGGATAGTAACTCATATTTATGGTATATAGTTTTATAAATCTTACAAATTACTCATCTCAGAAGACCCATGTGAGGTAATGATTTTATAGGTTAGGAAACAAATTTGGATTTGCCTAGAGTTGCACAACTAGAAAGGGATATTGAATCTGATTTAAAACCTGAGTTTTTACTGATTTTTTTTAATGTGCCATATACATTTATATTTCAGAAGTGTACATTTGTATGTATATAAATGTAATTATCTTAAGCCTGATGCATAACACACAACTTAATTGTTCTGGAATTCTATGCAAGATATTAAGTTGCACTGTGCATTTTGAGAACTATTTCAATATTTATGTCAAGGTGTCAGTAAAAATATATTAATTTATACATGTCAACTAGTGTGGGGCCAGTAGTAGAGTGCTATATAAGATGAATTTATTGGCCACATTCTGTTTAATATATTTATCAATAACTTGAATGAAGATATGATACTTATTAAATTTGTAGATGCCATGAAACTGAGGAAAAGATAATGAATTAGATGACAATCATCTAAAATTCTCTTGAAATATTATGTTGATGAAATTACAATAAGTTGAAATTCAAAGATTCAAAATCAAATGTTTAAGTAAAGAGTGAAGACTATGTCTCAGGGGGAAAAAAAAAAACATGAGCAAAGACAGTGGATTATAATTCAGCTAATGATAAGGCAATGAAAGACAAGAGAAAGGAAATTATTAGCCACTTACAATTTAGGGAAGTGAAGAATTATTATTCTTTGTCCCTTTTCCAAATAGAGGTCCTAGAAGAAACTCACAAATTGAAGAAGGGGTGATGTTCCTTGGAGAGCAGAACACAGAGATGGATGCACATTCTGGGCTATAGGGAGCTCCCAGAACTCAGGAAGGCTAAAGGATGAGGCTACATTTGTGACATGAGGTCGAAGTCTAGAAAGTAAACAGCACAATGAGGAGGATATAGTCAACATGGAACATAATGGTATGGAAGCCAAAAAAAGAAGCTAAAGTACTTTTAGGTTATGTTAGGAGAGACATTATAACTAGAATAAGGGGAATAATAATTCTGCTGTATTAAATTCTTGTCATAGCATATCTGAAATATGTTCAATTCTATTCCCATATTTTAGGAAGGAAACTTTAGTACATACAGGGATACTTAGGCAATGTATTGAAGAGGGAAAAATGATAGCTTTCTTTAAGTTCTTGAATGACTGATATGTGGAAAGGATGTAAGGCAAGACTATGAGATCAAATTGATGGCCGTGTTATCATACACATGAGATCTCTACCTCTGGGGGAAGACTAGGGCTGGTGGGTTATTTGAGCTCAAGAATTGGGAGCTAAAACTCAATCTAAAGCTTTAACAGACCTAACAGTGTCTGCACTGTCTAGCATCAATATGGTAAGCCCCCAGGAGCATTGGACTGTCAGGCTGCCTAAGGTGGGGTGAATTGGAGGTAGAAGAATTTATGACTATCAAAAATAAGACCATTTTTAGTATCCACTCTGCTTTGAATTTGTGAAAGATAAAAGGACAGTCTCGAAAAAGAAAGAAAAGAAAAGAAACATAAATAGTTGCCTAGGGAAATTAATCCATTATCATTAATAAAGCGCCCATGTGCTAGGCTCTCTGGGAAGCAATGAGGATACAGAGAAGGTAAGAATAGTTAATGCTTTCAAGAAACTTATACTCTAATCAGGGGGACAACATGTAAAAACTATAGCAAGGACCTAATTAGTATAAGCAATTAGCCCATGAAGTTCTCACATTATTTGAATTCATACTGCATGTTTCAATTGGGCTAAAACTAATGAGAATACTTTATTATAACCTGGAGTAATGTAAATTGAAATACATATGACAATTTCATGAGACCATTTCAAGAGATTAATTGTTTACACTAATTGGTACCTAGAATTTTTATTAAACAAACATGCTATATTCATGATAAATTAGAAATAACGAATAGAGGAAGACACTTGAATTAAGGAGGATTGGGAAAGGCTTCCTATAATAGGCAGGATTTTAGCTATGAATTGATGGAAACCAAGAAGAAAAGAAAGGAGAGGGAGAAGCCCAGGCACAGGAAACCCTAGATTTGGGGGAGGAGTAATTGTCAGAGATAAGTACCTTCTTAAAAAAATTAGCAAGGACAGTATCACTGGACCTTGGATATGTGTGTGTCTAAGAGTAAGGTATTAAAAGATCTGGGGGGTTGGGGGGGGCAGCTGGTGGCTCAGTGGATTGAGAGTCAGGCCCAGAGATGGGAGGTCCTAAGTTCAAATTTGACCTCAGACACTTCCCAGCTGTGTGACCCTGGGCAAGTCACTTAACCCGCATTGCCTATCCCTTACCACTGTTCTGCCTTGGAGCCAATATTGGCTCTAAGGTAGAAGGTAAGGGTTTAAAAAAATTTTTATTAACAAAAAAAGAAAATCTGAAAGTTAGGAAGGGTGAAGGCTGTGAAAAGTTTCCAGTGCTGTTTTATATTTGATTCTGGAGATAATAGGGACCCACTTGAATTTACTGAGTAGTGAGGTCACATGGTCAGATCATATGTTAAAAAGGTTGCTTTGATTGCTTATTGTTATATAGATTGCAATAGGAAGGTATGTGGTGAGCAGTCCAACCAACCTGCAATTTTAATTGCTTAAAAGTAGCATGATAAGGACCTGCCCCAGGGTGGTGACCTCTGCTGGGGAGAGAAAGGGATGTCCACAGAATTTGATTATATCTAAAAGATAAAAATAGTTCCTTGCCTCCAGGAACTTTCATCCTAATAATTAGAGTGTGAGTATTCAATGATTGGAAATGAGATTCTATGATGCAGTCAATGGAAGCTTGAATTAATTCCTCACAAAATATATTGACCTGTCACATGTGTAGGCCCTTCAGAGAAGTTTATAAGGAAGAGTTATTTAAATGCCCCCAGGCGTATTGGGCTTGGGACTTCCCTATAGAACTTCCTTAAGGAAATTTATCATGTCAATGAGCTACCATTAAATAAACCTTAATGAGACAAAACAGAGTTAGCTATGCTCATTTATAATGTTGCTTAGTAAGGAATCATTTATTTGAAAACTCATGCTCTAGGTAGTCCAATATGCCAGATAAATAATCTTCTATCCCCCAAACCCCATAGATAATCCACATTTCATATTTCCTGAAATGTGTTAAAGGTTTCATTCTTATCCTCAATTATCTCTCAACTGGGAGAACATTGTACACAGTTACTGCAATATTGTAAAATGATTATCTGTGATCACTAGGCTACTCTCAGCAATGCAATGATCTGAGACAAACCTGAAAGACTTATGACAAGGAATGTTCTTTATCTTTAGATCAATAAGTGTTGGAGTCATGTTTCACATCAGTGTAGTTATGGGTTTTTTGGGGGGTTTTGGTTATGTTTGAATGTGCTTTTATAACAGTGATCAATCTGGAAGTATGTTTTGCATGACAATAAAAATAACAATTTAAAAATTATCTCTTAAATATATTAAGACATATTTAAATTCATTTCTCCCTTTCTAAAAACATCAGTAACAGCAATAATGACAACATAAACACGTGTGTGTTTATGTATATAATCACACACACACATACAGAGGTTTATAAACGGATTTGCCAGAGTGATAAATTCATCAAAATACTTCCTTTAACTAAGACCTAGTTTGCATAAATATCAAATATAAGTTGGACTAATTGGTCTCTAAGATATTTTTGCTCTAACATTTTATGATTATAATTAAATTCCACTTAAAATCCAGGCTGAGAACAGTGTCTCTGCTAGAATTTTGCTTGCTGTCATCAAACATATCATTATCCCTATAAAATCTTCCATCTTTAATCATCCTTCTCTCTTTTCTTTTCCTGGAGTCTGTTGGGTTTTTTCTTGTTTGGTTTTTTATACTTGTGGATACTCCTTAATATTTGCCTTACATGACCCATCTGTGCAAAAATTTCCCCCTCTTTATTTCCACAAAATCACAGAATCTCAGAGGCTATCTAATCCAAAACATACCTGAAAAAAATTCCTTTCACATTTTTTCTGGAACCTGTACATTCAGCTTTTGTTTCAAAACTTCTAATGAAGGAGAAAACCATAATCTCCCAATGTTACCCATTCTACTTTAGGATAGCTTTAACTATTAGGAATACTTTTTCTTACAATAAGCCTAAGTCTTCCTGCAACTTCTACTCATTTCTCCAAACTCTGCCTTCTGTGGCCAAAGAAGAATATATCTTCTTTTCCCTTCTTTCACATGATAGTTCTTCAACTACTGAAGAATAGGTATCTTGTGTCAAAATTCTCTCTTATACTCACATTTTCTGTTCTTCAAGCAAATAATTCCATTTTTCTTCAATCAATGCATATATGCCAGTATTCTGAGTCTATTTCCAGTATTATGTTTGAGGGTGTGGAAAACCTTCTTTGGGAAGAAGGAAAACATCTGGAAAACCTCCATCTAATAAATATTTTTCTTAAAACATGGTGAACATAGCTGAACATAACATACCAGAAATGTTCATAATAGGAGAGAGCTCAAAGAATCTGCTACCTCCCTAGTCCTGGAAATTATATGTCTTTATGCATTCAAAGTTTACATTTTCTTTTTTGGCTTCCATGTACTTTTGTTGACTCATGTTAGAGGAGATTCAATGTAGTGTTCAAGATGAAGTAAGATTGTTTTATTATTTGTATATGATGAGATATTCTAGACATTCCTATTTATGTATAATGTTGTACTGGTCATTTAAAGTTCTGGAATGCTGCAGGACCTCTTGTGAAAGATCTGTAACCCATCAAAAGATATTGTTGTGACCATTACTTGGATGACTACATGAAATTTTATACATGACCTATAAAAACTGTCCATCAGTAAGAATAGCTGAAATAGATTGTATAAAGGATGTAGAATTAAATGGGGAAATAGAGGGCTGGATTTCCTTTCAGGTACTGAAATATTTATTTGTTTGTTTTAAACCAAAAACGTATTCCAGAAGACAAGGCCCTTTTCTTAATACCAGTTTTCTGCCAATATTGTAGTATATCTGTTAAACATGAAACACAACAATCTCCAAAGAATTGCAAAATGAGTGACAGGGAAATAAAGAGCATGGTAGGTGAGAAGATGCAGTAGTATAACCAGAGAGGAACATCAGAATAGAACAAGGGTAAATGTAAATAAAAAATATTCACCAAAATAATCTATAAATAGAGAATGAATTATCTGAGTGGGAAATTCATCAGAACAATGTATAAACAGAGAATGATGTTTTAAATAGAGGAGATTAGCTGGTTGTATGACAAAGATGAGAAATGATAGTGTTATAAGCCTGAATGATCTTCTGGACATTGGCAGGAGGTGAAGAACACTTCCCATACATTGGTTGGATCCCCTGTAGAATATTTAAGGAAGGATATGGATAAGTGTCACACAAATTAGTCAGGCATATGTAGGCTATGATATTCATTACTGGAAAGAATGTCTAAATTTAGTGTGATTATTGATACATTTGATTATTTTGAGATTACCTGTAAAATGTTTCTTATATCTGCTTATAAATTTACTTGAAGTTTGCCTCTGACATACATGAGATATTTTTTAAAGAAAGTTATTACTGATGATACATATTATGAATATTCTTTAATATTCCAATTCAAAAAACTCTATGAATCTTTTAGATCTAATTTCTTTCCAATATCTCCATATTTTCATTTATGTAAGGGGTTAAAATAGGGGTTTTAACAAAATAAGAGAGCAGCTTTTAATTATTTAAGTTTTAATGAGAATAGAGTTATAAATTAATATTATCTCTTTAAGCCAGAGAAAAGAAAACTTCTAGCAGCTTTTAACAATGAACAATTTAGTTTATTTAAAATAGAGATAGTAAAAGAATATAGTAAATGTGAGAAAGATAGGAAATATGAGAGATAACTAATCTTATACCCTATAAGTATACCTAAAATTCCTGACACTACCTAAAATTCCTAATAACTACCTCTAACTGTCTTCCAAGTACAGTTTCTTGCCTGGTAAACACCAGGCCTGGCTAATGTAAACTATCTATAGATGATTCACTACCTAAATCACTAAAATAACAGACAGCTACCATTTAATCACTCTTTCAATTAGTTTTCTATAACAGTCCAAACTGTCAGTAACCAACTGACAGCAGATCCTTGTCTATGAGACAGATCTCCTGCTCTCTAGAGATCCCAGAGGTGAAAAACACTTGAAAGGCTAAAACTAAAAGCCTTCTCAGTAAGTTCAGGCCTGCCTTTATATTCCAGCAACTAAATGCCAACCCACACTCCAGGTAACCAAGTCCCAGTTACTAACATCTGGCAGTTAAATTCCCTGCAACTTCCAGCCTAACTGACAACAACTGACAGCCTGCAACTGAGGCTAACTCAGCAGGGGGCTCCTTGGATCCACTTCCTGTCACTGTGGATTGGTTAATCCCTACACATCTCTATGGTAAGAGGACCTCCAGGTTCCCTGTTAAATTAAAGAAATTAAAGAATTCCTTTTTACATTTGTTTATATTTATGTTTGGTTTCTGAGAGAAAACTAATAATTTCTATAATTATTGTGTTGCTATCTATTACTTTTTACAATTCAGTCAGCTTTTTCCTTATGAATTTAGACCATGACATTTGAGACATATAAGTTTAGTATTTATGGAGATTTGTTGTTTGTTTTAACATTAAGCATGGTATAATTTCCTTTTTATTTTTCTTGATGTCAGAATTATTTTTTGTTTCATGCATGATTGCAACTCCAGGTTTGTTTATTTATTTTTTTTGGAGGGAAAAATCATTTCCTAGCCAATTTTTTCACTCTTTATGTATAATTCTCTTGGATGTATTAGTGGAGAACAAAAACTTGGATTTTATTTTATAACATTAAAAATCCTGAATCTATTCACACTTAAGTTTATGATTATTTGGCTTTTATTTTAATCTATTTTATTTCTTTTGTCATATTATCCTTTCTCTCTTTTAACTAAGCACTTTGTCCATAAAATTAATTTTAAGTTATTTTAATGTTAAATATTAACCTGCATATAAGTCACCAAATATTACAAAGGAGGAATTCAGAAGTAAATTTTCCAGAAGCATAGCTAAAGAACAATTCAACTACTACATAAATTAAGGGTAAGACATGATACATTCAAAAGGAGCCCCTATCTCAGAGACTTATAGTACCTGTCTCTTTACATGTGAGTCTCAAAAGGAGAGCTGGTTGAGATTCAAGTCCCTTTGAATTAATATTCACTCAAAAAGATATTTCAGGTGTCCTGAGTGCTGAGTAATTTTCTCAGGCAATCAAAAGATAACAGTATTTCAAAAACAAGATTTTTTAATCTAACACAATGCCAAAAGTTGAGAAAAGATCTCACTCATGAACAAGTGGGATATAGTTACTCATTTGTTGTCATATTTCTAGTGAGTAAGGGCACATAACCAGTGAGTAGGGACATTCAGGGAAGGATGCTTATATATGAAAATGTGTGTCCAAAGAACGTATGAGAATGAGACAACTCAACTAATGCTTAGTTTCATTTAAAGCAAATCTTAAGTATTCTTTTTTTATGTGCAGAAATTAAATCTTTACTTTTGTCCCCAGTTATAAACTCTTTACTTTGAAAGTGCTTTAAAAAATTACACATACATTGTATATATATGCATACACACACACAGCTGGGTGACACAGTGGATAGAATGAGCCTGAAGTCAGGAAGACTCATCTCCCTGAGTTCAAATATGACCTCAGACATTTACCAGCTATCTGACTCTGAGCAAGTCACTTAATCCTATCTGCCTCACTTGCCCATCTGTTAGAGAAGGAAATAGTTTATATACTGTGTCAGTATTGATTGAATTTAATTTTCAAAATAATTTTTGAAATAAAAAATTTAAAAACATTAAAATATTTTTCAAATTAAAAAAATTAAAAAAGTTAAATAGTATTTCATAGTATATCATAGTAACTTACTCTATTATCTTTGTCACAAAAACTCAGATTGAGTCATAAAGAATCTGACAACAATGATGACTGAGCAACATATATTAATTATTTTTATAATTGCCACAGTAAAATGCATGCTCTTTCATAGCAGGGAATAATTTATTTTTACTTTCATATTCCCATATATGTCTATGTTTAATAAACATTTGCTTAATGTGTATGCTTATTTTTTTTCCTCTAGGTATCTCCTCTTTGGAATATCATTGCTCACCTTGTTCCTACTGCCCATCTCTGCTGAACTCTTATATGTTCAACTGCTCTCTATTTCCATCTTCTAAGGGGAAGTGAATGGATAGCCTCTTACTGACAAGATCAGGCTGTTGCTTTTTTCAAGATATACCTGCTATTTTAATTCATAGTCATGGATACGAGCCACAGCACTTATTTTGAAAGACAACAAAAGTTAGAAGAATGCCCAAAATGAAAATTAAGTTTGTTCTTTTTATTGTCTATATTTATAGGCATCTAAGTTTTTCAGTGAATGGAATACTCTGCCTGGAGTCAGGAAAACTTGAGTTCTAATCCAGACTCAGACACTTACTGTTTGTGTGACCCAGGCAAGTCACTTCTTTATGTCTCAATTTCCTCAACTATATGGAATAATGATTGCACTTATCTCCCAAAGTTATTGTATCAAATGAGATATATTTAAAAATTTTACTTAATGCTTGTCACACAATAGGAATTTCATAATTGCTTGTTTCCTTCCATATGACATTTTGGAGGCCACATGCACACACAGCTATTTGGATTGTATTTGAAAAACAAATTATTTTAACTCCCATTGAATCCTTGATTGGGAACCTAAATCTCCCGAAGCCCATTTTGGGGATTATGTCCTGCTGAAACTCAACATCTTATGTCTGGAAAATGAGGTACCTTGGTAAATCTTCCTCCTTCCCAAGATCCTCTTTGTTCATTATGAAAAGGAAGTTAATACGTACAAAAGGTATGAACACTTGGGGTAAACAAGGATACTAGCATAGACAAATCTAAAGCTAGAGGAAGTAAAATGCTGCACACACATTTCTCTTTTCATAAGACCAAAAATCAAATGTTGTAAGAGACTTCAGAGGTCTTCTAGGAAAATTCTTTCATTTTACAGGCAGGAAAGTTATGTCTATAGAAGTTAGATGAGTTGCCCAAGAAGTATTAAAAATCAGAGATGGTAGTTGAACCCAGTTTATCTGACTTGGGAGCTAACACTCTTGTCTTTACATAATGTTTATTTCTTAAAAATCTTCCTATAAACATTTATGAAATACCTATTCCATGCCAAGCTCTAAGCTAGGTAATTAAGCAAAGTCAAAATCAAACCTTCTGGGTGGGCCCTTAAGAGGATTATAGTCTAACATAGCAAACATAGTACAAACAAGTTAAATGCAAGATAATACATCCTCTGCCCAAAACCTTACCTTGCATTTGACTTGTGTGTATTTATAAGATACATGTTGTTTCCCATAATAGACTATAATATAGAAGGTGACATGAGGATAATTTTGAAGAAAAGGAAGAATTCTAAGAATCTTATTTCAAACACTTTCAGGAAGGCATTTCTGTCACTTTTATTTGGCAGGTAATAATAGCTTACTTTTAAATAATTATTAAAGGAACACAGAAGGGACTGACTGCTTACAAAATGGTCCAATATAATAAATGTATTATTATCTTCCCATTGCACTGATAAGGAAATGAAGGCTCAGAGAACTGAAAATGGTTTGCCTTGATCTCAAAGCTATTAAGTGTCCAAGGTATAGTTTTAACACCAGTGCTCCTTCCACTATTCTCTACTGCTTTTTGTCCTCTAGATACAGAAACCAAATAACAAAGAAAGAAAATGGATTGAAGAAGGACACTAAGTATGTCAATGACAGATCCAAGAATGGAAGCCAGGTATCCTGGCTAAAAATTGAATTATCTGAGCCTTTGGACACACTAATATAATCATATCACTATCACAACCTTACCATGATAATTCATGAGCGAGGAAAGCCAGAGGAAACCAAACATACCTCCTTAATCATGGGAGCTTCCAAGTGCAGCTCACTATCACATCTTACTTTGCCATTTGCTTACTTTAGTCTGTTTGGCTTTTACTTTTTTATTTTATTTTACTTTAATTTTAATGACAAATTTATGATCTAAATTGTCTTCCTTCTTCCCTCCCCTCTCCCAGAGGTGCCAAGCAATTCAATATGGGTTATACATATATTATCACACAAAATATATTTCTAAATCATTCATTTTTGTAAGTAAATAATCTTATAAAACAAAAATCCCAAAACATATAACCAAATAAATAAGTGATAAATCATATGCTTTCATTTACATTCCTACTCTAATAGTACTTTCCCTGGAGGTGGATAGCATTATTCTTCATTAGCCCCTCAGAATTTTCCTGGATCATTGTATTGCTGTTATAGCTAAGTCTATCATATTTGATTATTCCATAATATTGCTGTTGCTATGTACAGTGTTTTCCTGGTTCTGCTTATTTCACTCCACATCATTTCATGTAGGTCTTTCTACCCTTTTGTAAAATCATTCTATTCATCATTCCATATAGCACAATACTATTTTATCACCATCATATATCACAGTTTGTTCAGTAATTTCCCAATTGAGGGACATCTCTTTAGTTTCCAATTCTTTACTACCACAACAAGAGGAGTGAGAAATATTTTTGTACAAGCAAGTCATTTCCAATTTTTTTTTATCTTATGGAAAGAGGAATTCCATTTAAAATCACCTAAATGATATAAAATATCTAGGAATCTACTTGCCAAGACAGAGGAATTATATGAACACAACTACAAAACACTTTCCACACAATTAAAACTAGATCTAAATAATTGGAAAAACATTAATGCTCATGGGTAGGATGAATTAATATAATAAAAATGACAATCCTACCCAAATTAATTTACTTATTCAGTGCCATACCTATAAAAATAATAAGAAACTTTTAAAATTGAATTAGAAAAAATTATAATAAAATTCATTTGGAGGAACAAAAGATAAAAAATATCAAGGGAACTTGATATTGAAAAAATGTGAAATGAAATGAAAAAAAATTGGGAAAGATAGGGGCCTAGTAGTACTAGGTACTATAAAGCTGTGATCATCAAAACAATAAGAAATCAAAGGGAAGATCAGTGGCATATATTTGGGGTAAATGACCTCAGTAAGCTAGTGTTCAATAACTCAAAGATCTCAGCTTTGGGAACAAGAACCCACTATGTGACAAAAACTACTAGGCAAGTTGGAAAACAGTATGGGAGAGATTAGGTTTATATCAACGTCTCACACACTATACCAACATAAATTCAGAATTGGTAAATGACTTAAATATAAAGAGGGAAATTATAAGTAAATTAGGTGAACATAGAATAGTATATCTGTCAGATCTATGGGAAAGGAAAAATTTTAAGACCGAGCAAAAAAGAATATTACAAAATATAAAATGAATAATTTTGATTATATCGAATTAAAAAGGTTCTGTACAAACAAAAACAATGCAACCAAAATTAGAATGGAAGCAACACACTGTGGGGAAAAACACACAAAAAAAACTTTACAACAAAAACTTCTGACAAAGGTCTAATTTCTTAAATTTATAAGGAGCTAAATCAATTTACAAAAATCAAGCCATTCCCCAATTGACAAATTGGCAAGGGGCATGAATAGGCAGTTTTCAGATAAAGAAATCAAAACTATCAATAAGCACATGAAAAAGTTTTCTAGATCTCTCATAATTAGAGAAATACAAATCAAAACAACTCTGAGGCACCACCTCACACCTAGCAGATTGACCAATATGATAGCAAAAGAAAGGAACAAAATATTGATGTGAATGTGTAAAAATTGGGACATTAATGCATTGCTGGTGAAGTTGTGAATCTATCCAACCATTCTGGAAGACAATTTGGAACTATGCTCAAAGGGCTTTAAATGACTTCCTGCCCTTTGATCCAGCCATACCACTGCTGGGTTTGTATCTCAAAGTAATAATAGGGAAATATATGCGTACAAAAATATTTATAGTCGTGCTCTCTTTGGTGGCAAAAAATTGGAAAAAGAGAATGTCCTTCGATTAGGGAATGGCTGAACAAATTGTGATATCTATTAGTGATGGAATACTATTGTGCTCAAAGGAATAATGTACTGGAGGAATTCCATGTGAACTGGAAAGACCTCCAGGAACTGATGAAGAGTGAAAGGAGCAGAACCAGAACATTATACACAGAGACTGATACACTGTGGCACAAACAAACATAATGGACTTCTCTACTAGTAGCAATGCAATCATCCAGGACAGTTGGGGGACTTATGAGAAAGAACACTATCCACATTCAGAGAAAGAACTGTGGAAGCAGAAAAACAGAAGAAAAGCATATGATTGATCACATGGTTCAATGGGGACATGATTGGGAAGTTGCCTTTAAATGATCACTCTATTGCAAATAGTAATAATATGGAAATAGGTTTTAAATAATGATACATTTAAAACCCCGTGGAAATGCTTGTTACTTCTTGGAGGGGGAAGGAAGGAGGGGAGGGAGAGAACGTTAATTATGTATGGGAAAATTTTCTATTTTTCTATAAAAATAACTATGGGAAAAATTCTAAATTAAATAAATAAAAACATTTTTAAAAATAAAAAATAAAAATATTTTTAAAGTAATAAAAATTTTCCATTTAGAAATTTTAGAAAACTTCACATACCTACATATTTTTAAAGTATTAAGCAGAATTTGGACATCCATCCCTATAGGTATTCCAATCTAGTCAAAGATCTCAAGTTTCATAGTTTTCTATAGCCTAAATTTACTTTTCTAAAGGATGATGTTCATTGTCCAAGGAAGAAGAGCAGTAAGAGTTAGGCAATTGAGATTAAGTGACTTGCCCAGCGTCACACAGCAAGGAAATGTCTGAAGTTAGATTAGGAAATATTGCATTTTAAAAATCTAGTTATTCACCAATCTAATAAAATAAATCCATAAGTCTTATTTGCCAAAAGCTTAGAACAACTTAATGGAAATACAATTTCCTAATGAAATAATGCTGCTGTTTGATACCAATATAATAACCACTATAGAAGCTATGTTTTTTTAATTATAGTTAGAAGCCATAAACATTAACATTGCTTCAACATCCTTCTTTGCAACATGGATTTACATGATTAAATAGGCTGTTCTTAGATAGGGGATTAAGTTTTATGGGCAGAAACATTTCCATTAACTCATTTCCTAAAATGAATGTGGGAAACCTCATGGTCTATACAGGAAAACAGTAGGCCAAGAATTGAGGTAATTAGGTTCTATTCCAGTTATTGTAGTCTTGTTTCTATCTCTGTGTGATCCTTCATTACTATAGAGTAGGCTCATAACTAGCTTAACTGTGCTTAGGGAAAACTGAATATGGGGAAGAAAAGACAGAGTAGTGCAGAGAGCAGCGTAAGAAGAACAGGGGGAGTGACGTGGTGAGAAAAATGGGAAATGTCATGGTGTAGAGAGCCCCAAAGACTTCTGGATTTTGCTTTCCTTGTGTGTGTGTGTGTGTGTCTGTGTGTGTGTGTGTGTGTGTGTGTTTATAAGGTAGAGAAGCAACATGTAGACATGTTTGAGGGAATGACAATTAAAGAGTAATTATAACATGCACTTCTGGAAAATGCAAAGTGAGCAATATTGTGGATGCCACCTAAAATCATTACACCAATCCCTTCTTGTCAGCACCCTAAGCAAAATTCCATTTTTCCAGTGCTCATTCTGGCTCTGCCATACTACATTCTTATTAAAGGAGTTCCTGAAGTACAGCACTTTTATTTTACTATAAATCACTTGAGGACAGAGTCTTTGTTCTTTGTATATTGTACCTAAGTGGATTAAACTATTTTTAAAAGAATAGGTTAAATAATTAATCTCTTGTCATATTCAGAAAAAAATGTATTTGTGATTAGGTTACTTGGAGAGAAACACTTCCATTAACTTACATTCCAAAAGAAATGTGGGGAATTTTATGATCTATGCAAGAAAACCACAGACCTAGAATTAAGGGAACTTGGATTTAGTTCAGTTGTTTATAAAAGGTAAAACTGCATTGATAGAATCATAGTTCTTGGAATCATAAAGACAATGTCAGCATTAGTTGACACAAGTCATACCATCATTGTTTTCTTAACTGTTTGTACGAATACCTACTCATTTCTAGTCATCGTTTCAGATGGACATTGATAAAGCCGATGTCATTAATAGAGAGCTCACTAGACTGATGAAAAGGCAGAAATGAAATCATGTCATATTGATTTTAAAAAATGTGATTTTTTTGGGGAAAATTTAGATATGACATAATAGTTATAAACCTGCCATGTAGAATAAGGGTTAAATTATTCTTCTTGATATTTAAAGTTAAAAGTAAGGTGAATAGGTGGAAATTACTGAAAGGCAGATTCAGGTAGGCAAAGAAAATGTTCAAAAAAACTGCATTTCTCCAAAAGCAGGCACTAATGTCTTGGTATATCATGGAGTTCGCTCTATTGGAGAAGGGTTAAAGTAAAAGCTAGATGTGTGGGTTAGTTTTTAGGAGTCCTAGCTCTAAGGTTTTCTAATTTCATAAAACTATATACTATTAATCCTGTTATGGTACTTTAAAGAATTATTTGTCCATATGTATATAGTCATTTTCATCTATATATGATCTCATTATATGGAGTCCTATGCTGTCACCAAGGCAGTGAGGCTGAGGGTACACTTTACAAGGTAGGATTTATATTTATGTTTATGCATCTTAGAGAAAAAAATTATCATCAGGCAACCAGACTTCAAAGTGCTGGAGAAAAGGTAGACATAGAAGCTGAAATACTTGAATGTACTTTGGAGATTTCTTCATTCCAAAAAGCCCTGCTTACTTCCATTTATCAAAGTTATCAGTTTTTGGAAAGTGCCATTTTCAATTTTGCTATGTAATAGTAATATTCTGACCAAAATAACATTAGTGCCTTAGTGAATTATGGTTGGTGATAGACAAACACCAGTATTATGTCAACATCTTTCTCCATCATATGAATGTACAGCATTAAGTAAACCGCTTGGGGATATGGTAAAAATGGACTTGGTTTCATATATGGTCAAAAATATGTTAATGACACTGAGAAAAACTCGGGGCAAGGACAGACGTGAGTAGTTCTTCTATTTACCCAAAATGACATGCCAGATTTTTTTTCAGAGATATTTCTTTCTCAGTGACTAAGGTACTTGTAGCTTCAGCTGACAACTCTGAAAATGTTAAACAGCTCAGTGTAACTATTATTGTTTAAACATATATTCTGTATTTCCAGTGGGTATAAAGTATTTTTGTGCTTGCTAAAGATAAAATCAGCTCAATGCTGCTTTTAAGTCCTTCTAATGTCATAGGAAGAAAGTGAGAGAAAGAGAGAGAAAGAGAGAGAGATAATATGGAAGGAGGAAGGGAAAAAAGCAAAGAAGGAAGGAAGGAAGGAAGCAAAGAAGGAAGGAAGGAAGGAAGGAAGGAAGGAAAACTAATCTCATTAAAAGAACACTCCTCATTAAATAATAATAAAAATTGAGTTCTTTATGCAAAATACCAACTGAGGGTAGACCAAATGGATGGAGTACAGTACCTGGAATCAGGAAGATCTGAGGTCAAATTAAAGTTCAGAAATTTACTAGCTATGTTACATTAAGCAAGTCATTTAAGCTTTTCTTTACATCAATTTTCTCACTTGTAAAATGGCAATAAAAGCATTTAACTCCCAGAATTGTTGTGAGGAAAAAATGAGATAATGCTATAAAACCCTTAATTCAATGCCTGGTACATGGTAAGGTATAGATATATTTTAGTTTATTATTATTATTATTATTATTACTAAATATCAACAACTATATATCATATTATATTGATGAGAGTATTATTATATTATAATTATTATAATGATTTGATCATTATAATATTTATTATAACTGAATGTCAAATATAGAGGACAAAGAACAAATGGGTTTAATGTGGGAAGATGGCAAATATTCTCAGTACTGCTATTTACATGGAGTCCTCTGAAATCCTTAAAAAACATTACAACAACAAAAATTAATTTTAAAACTTAAAGGAAAATTAAAACAGTAAAACAGTGGGGAAATATAGTGCCATAAATATTAGAAAGTGAAGGGACCTAAGAGATCATCTAGTTAAATTTATGGATGAGAAAACTGAAACCCAGTTTGGTCAAAGGCCTTTCTCAATTTCACAAAACCAGTCTTCTTGCTCCTGGACCAAAATTTTTTCTTTGTAATCCTATATTGTCTAATAACAATATTGGTCTTCAGTTCCCCTACTATATTTAACTGCCTCAAAAAGCTGCTCAAGGTTCAAGGCACTCTGTGGATCAACATCCTTTCTCAGAGCAATAAAAGAGAGATATGGTTCCCTTACACATAATAAAGTTTCCCCGTTTGTTTCAATATTATTAATTTTTATTGTTGTTTTGCCTGACAATCATGACTCACACACAGTATACAAAAAGTCTTGTTAGGTTTTGAGTTATTAAAGCAATAAGAAATATATATATGCATTTACATAGATTTCACATATATAAAGATATGTATATTCTCTTATAACCTTTTCATATATTGTCTCAAAAATACCCTTACTACCATTTATCATGTCTAGGTCATCATTAGAAATATATCGAATATTTGTATCAAAATCTCAGAGAAAAAGAGGCCCAAGGGTTGAATTAATTATACATATTTTGAAGATTTCTTCATTTCAAAATGATTATTTATTCCAAACATACTAGAAGTTTACAGATGAATCTCTTCACTGACTTTTGGCTCATCGAAATTTAGTTCTATGGAGAACCACCACAGAGAAGCAATGGGAATATTTTTGTTTTAAAAAAGAGAGGTTTTATAAAAAGTGCTATTGTTGCCATTTTATAGTTGAGGAAATAGAGTTAACAGAAGTTTAAATGAGATGTCCAAAGTAAAAGAGCTAGGAAATTTCTGAGGCCTGTTTAGATCTTGGATAAAGCCCTAAAGACCATTTTGGATCATTAAAAACACTTCATAGATTACCAGATGTAATATACTCTACTTTTTCCCCTTCCCTCTATTCAATTCTGGATTAAAAGTTGACATGGAAATGTATAGTTCCATTCATGTATGTGTGTATATATTTGCATACATGTATGTGTGTAGGTATGTGTTTAGGTGCACTAATATTCATGCACATATATGCAGATATGTGTACATAGTCTATATCATAAATATATGTAATATGCTTATGTATATGTATGCAAATATATACACCTTATACAAACATGTACCATATATTTGTGTATGTGTTATATGCACAAATATATATATATATACACACACATACATGCTTTGTTATAATGAGACTAACTGTATCCTGCCCATCTTTAGATTTAATCACCAAAAATAAAGACATCTCCACTTAACTCACAAGTTGGGAGGTCTATAATCCATGTGTGCTAGAGTGAGTGACAAATCAGAATTTACTGACAGACTAAGAGGAAGGCACAGGAAGTGACACAAAAGAGGCCCCTTTAAAAAGAGAGTTAAGTGAGCTGAGGGGTCTCTTCTGGTTCTTGCTTGGTTGTGGAAAAGAGATGGACCTGAGACCCTGAGACCTTGATGAGACTGCTCTTAAGTCTCTCTCTTAGAACTACACATAGTGATTGAAGAAGGCTGATTACTTTAACCTCCCAGGAGGTACTAACCTCCAGGAGGCTCCCTTGATTGGGAGAAGCCCTTGTGGCTAAAACCCTTGTTAATTGACTTTAAGGCTCTGGCTGGGCCTCTGGAGCCCTGCTGGAGTAAAGCCCAGACTTGAATACAAATATCTTATTCTACCCTCTTCTCATCTCTCTACTTCCACTCTCTCCTATATTTTGTAAATAAACTTCCATAAAAGCCATTTTATTGACTTGAGGTTATTCTTTAATTGGGGGTTGATAATTATTCAATTCCCTGGCAACCTAACTTTTTAATATTAGCCCAATCAACACCCCTCCCTTTTTGCCCCTTACAGCTTACATATTAAAGGAGTTTCAGATGTATAATTATGTGAGCTCAGAATTGAAGAATTGAATGTAGGTTGGGGAGGAAGTAGGATAAATTAATATGGGAATCCAGGATTGTTTTCAATGATCCAAAGATATCAAGATACAAATGTCTTTTTCTTAAACAAAAATTTCTCTGGTGTTCTTTGATGTTTATCTTCAGTACAATACAATGTCCAAAGAATGTAAGTTATGATGATCCAAAAGTCAATGGATAGATGCATTTGTAAAACTCTGGTGTGACTGGAGTAAGTCAGGGCTGATTTTGGAATGAAGAAATCATCAAATTATATTTAAGTCTTTAACCCCTTGTTTCTACTTTTCTCCAAAATTATGATCATAAGACATAAAGCGCATTATATTTCTAATGCTGCTATATGCTTGATAAATGATATAGGGGATGCCATTGAGACAATTAAGGAAAAGAAGGTAAAGCTGGCATATGGTAAGTGCAGTGTATTATAAACTGACAAATTTTTTGTTTGTTCCCTTGAGCTCTATGTAGTTCTAGAAAAAGGATTTGAGCACATTTGTTTGATCTCAGGAATAACAAAATGTACTAGAACAAAATAGTACTATAATAAAGTGTATAGGCATTCCATTTATGTCAAGAAAGAAGTGAGCCCATTAGTAAATTCACAGAGTTTCTAAAGTATGCTGGACTATGTGTAATGAGCAGCAAGGGGGCTCAGGCAAAATGCTAGTGATTATGTTTAAGTAGGAGAGAGAGAGACCCTAACCACAACTATATGTGAGTGTAGGTTTATTCCCACACCAGCTGGGTTAAGCCTCCTTTAGGAGCCCAAGATTCTCTGCTAAAACCACAAGGCCTTAGAAACCAATCCAGTCAGGCAATTGGTAGATGTTACCAGGAAGTAAAATGTGACTTCCTGAAATCTTAGGTGGAAATAGAGGATCACATTGGCTTGAAAAGACTAAATTAAAGCCAGCTAGTGGTGTTATCTGGATCTGACTGCTTGAGACTGATTGCTGTTACTAAGGTAAGTAGTTGTTTCAAAGACTAGTGAGGCCATAGGATCAAAAAGAGTTTATTTGTCACCAAACAGAGGGTAGGTAAGAGAGAGTAGGAAAGGTGGGTGAAGGTACCCTAAATGATCTTGCCTAATATTAAAAACTAGAATAAATCTTGAAACACAAGTTGTCCCTAAGGTGCAGAGTATGTGAAGGCCTTGAGGGCACTCCCCAACTCTGTTGCTGTTTGTAGCTAAGCCCAGAGGTTGTCAGGCCCCTGAGTCAGATGTTGTTTCTTGAAAGTAGCTGTTCACTAGCTTGATTAGAAGATTGTTGGCTATGCCAATTTGGCTAGCAATGAAGGTTGTCCCTACCTGCCTCCCTATCCTAATCTCCCAAACCACCCAGGGGCCCAGTTCCACCACCTCCTCCCTAACCCTTGAGATGAGAGAAAGACGTGAAGTCCCCAGGAGTTTGTGGACCCCCTTTTATACCCTGTCCTTAACTGACACCCTGGAACACTCCCTGGGGTGCTTTGCCAGGTTCTGTGTTCCAAAGTGACAAACTGCTAACTTGCACCCTCAGAAAAATGGTTGCCCATTTCTGCATATCACATATGTCTTTTATCTTTTTTCTCATAAATTTTAAAATGTTGTGATAAATTTTCATGTTAGAGTCCCATCATTCCTAACTCAGCAGATAACTTTCCCTTATTGGTAAGTATCATGGTCCAAAATAGCAGTTTTCTTTATTGCTTATTCTATATTTTTAAGAATGAAATAAGTATTAAAGTAATCCAAGGTTTTATTAACTTCTCTTTTTTGGTAGAGGGAATTCAAAATGTTCAGATGTCCAAAAATTTTTGGTGTCCCTCACCATTATTGCATATCATCCTCTGTGCCTGACATTACCATCTTCCTAAACTTCTCAGTGTTCCTATGAAAATTCATTTTGTTTCTACAGGAAACAAAACATCATCCACTCTCAACCACATCAACCCTACTTGGTTCTTAGATTTTTTTCACCTAAGTGTATTTTCTTAATATTAAAGTTTCTTTTTCAACCTACCAGTCAAATAAACTTCATTTCTTTGCAACAATATATACTCTTCTAGAATAATGTTTGAGTCATTGATAATATAACTCCAATTTCAGTGATACTTATGAGTTCAAATTTTTATATATGTTCAACTTCTTCTTGCTTATTAACCCTAATTCAGTTATTTGTATATAGGTACTGGAAGCCATGGATTTTATTACTGGCTCCTTTTGTTGCATTATGTCTCCCATGAATCATGAGGCATCTCTGCTGTTACTATAGCTACTCTTTATTATATCTAGTTTAGTTTATATATGTGAGAAATTTTCTCTCTACCTCTCTTTCCAGTTTGAATCCATTTTTCATAAGTTTTATAGCATTCCAAGCCTTTTTTCCTGATCCTTCTTAGGTGTCTCTGGAGAAACTACCACAATATTTCTATCTTAACCTTGAGTCAAGAAATCTAAATGCATTCATAGATAATGTAGTTCTAAAAATGCTTATCTTTTCCCAAATATATTACCCTTTATTTATAATAGTAACAAAACATCATTTTTACCACTGTAGCCTCTAGTTTATTGCTCACAATATTAAAATTCATAGCAATGTTTTTGGGTTTATCAAGGTACAATCATTTGACCCTTTCTGAATCTTCAGCAGTCAGGAGTTACCAGGTTTGATAAATCTTGAGAGATTCTTCCTCATATTTCAAAGGCAAGCTGTGAGTTAGTTAACAACAGACTTTCTTAATGTCACATTGATTAATTGCTATCATGGTACCCTTCAAAAATGATTCTCTATTTATTCCTATTTTCCATCTTCTTAAAAAAACCCTTACCTTTCATCTTGGGATTAATACTGTGTGTATAGGTTCTAAGGCAGAAGAGTGGTAAGGGCTAGGCAATGGGAGTCAAGTGACTTGCCTAGCCTCATATAGCTAGGAAGTGTCTAAGGCCAGATTTGAACCCATGACTTCCTATCTCTTGGCCTGGCTCTGAATCCACTCTGAGTCACCTACCTGCCCTTTCCCCCCACATCTTCTAAACTTTTGCTTGATGATCTTTTTCCTGATGACACTTGTAGTTTTATATCATGGTTCCCAAACTTTTTTGGCCTACCGCCCCCTTTCCAGAAAAAAAATATTACTTAGCCCGCTGGAAATTAATTTTTTTAAAATTTCAATAGCAATTAATAGGAAAGATAAATACACCTGTGGCCATCACCACCCTACTGGATCACTGCAGCACCCACCAGGGGGCTGTGGCACCCACTTTGGGAATCACTGCTCTATATTGTAATTTTAGGGTGTTAAATTTTTTTCAAAGGAGCTGTCCTCTTCTACATGAAAATTCTCATATTTCCTCACTGTATCATATTTTTCACCCTTTAATCTCCTCCTATAGGTGACCATTACTGCTCCATTTTCATAATCATGTTTTTCTTTGACCTTATATTCACCTTCCAGTTTTTCTGGAGAGATTATTCTTCTTGAGATACCATAATGGAGCAGTCTTTCTGTGTGCTACTTTACTTTTTCTCCCAACACAAGATAGACACAAAAGACTCAGAAACACAAGAAGACAAGAAATGATGCAGAGATAAGGAGATAGAAACCAAGAGAATATTGTACACAGTTACTATAATGGAAAGGTGGTACAATGGATAATGTGCCAGGCTTAGGATCAGGAAGATCTGCATTTAAGGCTGTCATCAGATACTATTATTTTAGACTAGTCAAGTCACTGAACTCTATTTCCCTTAGTTGTCTCATTTGTAAAAGAAGTTGGAGAAGAACATGGTAACCCACTCTAGTATCTTTGCCAAGAAAACCTCAACTGGGGTCACAAAGAGTCAGACATGACTGAAAATTATTAGAAAAAAACATGATTCTATAATGTTATAAATTATATAGAACAATGAAATATTGATAAATTGTAATGAACTATCTCAGACCTGAGGAACTGGTGAGGAAGAATTCCTTAATTTCAGCAGAAATATGGGGAGTACAGATGTGTATTACAATATATAATCATTAATAGCATACTGGTTGGTTTTGCTTAAATGTCTTTATCATAGTATTCAAAGAGAATAGGGAAATAAAAAAATTTGGCACAAAATATATGACAATAAGAAAGTTAGATTGGTTAAATTATATATGATATAAAATATATAATATATAAAAAGTATATTTTTGACAGAGCAGAAGATAGTGGACAATTGTTGTTTTTTTCTGCTGAAATAATGTCCATTTAGATAACTAATAGCTAGTACCAATTCTTTTGCCTACTTGATTGTCTCTACAAATTTTAATGCATCTTTGATGAGATTATTGGAAAGAGAGTCTAACTTTCACCCAATCCAGGGAACCCTACTTTTTATAGTTATGAGATGACTGATAAATGAAGATCATGTAAAATTCCATTGTGCTCATTGCTTTGCTAATTACAAAAAGGAATTGATTTGGTAGGACAGAATTGTATTTTAATTATCTCCTATGCATGTTAAAATAATGAAAGTGTTCATAACTTTAGCAAAGTTGTAAAATACGAAATAAACATACATATATCATAATTATTTCTATATATTACCAACAAAACCCAGAATGAATAGATAGAAAGAGAAATTCCATTTAAAATAAGTACATATAATATAAAATTACTTCTTCTAGTTCCCTATGTAGGATCTTACAGTCCTTTAGTGTAGTTTAAGGCAAAAGTTGTTTTTTCAAGATTATTATTGAAATTTGAATATGGAGTTGCTAAGTGTCACCCCTCTGGGTGAGGGTGCTGAGATATTATGGGTTTTGCTGTCATTATTTTGCATTTAAAAGGACTTTGATTCCATTGCATCATTACCTAATCCCCTCTATCACTTATCTTTCAATGGATATCTCAGGGAAAAAGGATGAGTATATTAGGATGTATGCTTCTAGCTCAGTCCACAAGGCACCCTTGGAATTCCAAGTGAAAAGTATTAATAAGTCCTTTCATGTAGTGTCATTAAGAGTCAAATTGTTTTATTTTCTAGGGCTTAAAATGGTCAACTGATCATTGAATGTAAAAGAGAAAATATAGAGAAAATTCTGGGATTAAGCCAATCAAATAAATTCTTATTATCTCCATTCCTCCCTCTATTTCATGGGGCCCTGATCTCAGTGTTCCCAAGGGATGATTATGAAATAAGATGAGAATTTTTAATTAGCCTAGGAAAGAAAAAATTCTATATCAGCACTCTGTAGCTGATCCTCATCACTCACCTGCACTGGCTTCAGCACCCAGTTTTTTATTTTTTTCTTTTTTAATCAACCATCTACTTTGTGTTGGAGGCAAGATTAATTATCAGGTGAAGCATCTACCTAAATATTGTGATTTAAAAGTCACACTAATTCCTATTAATCATAAATTTTCTCCTCTAGCCCAAATGAGAGCCTATAATTCTCATCATTAGAATCTCTTGTTGGGTTGAAGGATATTATAGCTCTATACAGTCTCTGTTAAAATTAAAATAAACGTCCTGGATTTGGAATCAAAAGAGATAATTCATATACAGATTCCACCATTTCATAATTCCCTGACCACTGGCAAGAAACTTTATTTCATTGATACTGTTTGCTCTTCTCTAAGACAAAAAATTGGAAAACGAGGCAATGCCCTTCTATTGGGGAATGACTAAAAAAAATGTGGTGTCTGTTGGTGATGGAATACTATTGTACTATAAGGAATAATGAACTGGAAGAATTCCATGTGAACTGGAATGATCTCCAGGAACTGATACAGAATAAAAGGAGCGAGAACATTGTACATAGAGACAGATACATTGTGGTAAAATTGAATGTAATGGACTTCTGTACTAGCAGCAATGCAATGACTTAGGACAATTCTAAAGGACTTATGAGAAAGAACGCTATCCACATCCAGAGAAAGAACTGTATAAAAAATCAAGCCATTCCCCAATTGAAAAATGGGCAAGGGACATGAATAGGCAATTTTCAGATAAAGAAATCAAAACTATCAATAAGCACATGAGAAAGTGTTCTAAATCTCTAATAATTAGAGAAATGCAAATCAAAACAACTCTGAGGTATCATCTCACACCTAGCAGATTGGCTAAAATGATAACAGGGGAGAGTAATGAATGTTGGAGGGGATGTGGCAAAATTGGGACATTAATGCACTGCTGGTGGAGTTGTGAACTGATCCAACCATTCTGGATGGCAATTTGGAACTATGTCCAAAGAGTGATGAAAGAATGCCTGCCCTTTGATCCAGTAATACCATTGCTGGGATTGTACCCCAAAGAGATCACAGATAAACAGACTTGCACAAAAAATATTTATAGCTGCACTTTTTGTGGTGGCAAAAAACTGGAAAAGGAGGGTATACCTTTCAATTGGGGAATGGCTGAACAAATTGTGGTATATGCTGGTGATGGAATACTATTGTGCTCAAAGGAATAATAAACTGGAAGAATTCCATGTGAACTGGAAAGACCTCCAGGAATTGATGCAGAGTGAAAGGAGCAGAACCAGGAGAACATTGTACATAGAGATGGATACATTATGGTAAAATCGAATGTAATAGACTTCTGTACTAGCAGCAATGCAATGAACCAGGACAATTCTGAGGGATTTATGGAAAAGAACGCTACCCAAATTCAGAGGAAGAACTACAGGAGCGGAAACACAGAAGAAAAACAACTGCTTTAACACGTGGGTTGATGAGGACATGATTGCGGATATGGACCCAAAAAGATCATCAATGTAATAACTATCAATAATATGTAAATAAGTCTTGACTATGGGGTGGGGGCGGGGTTGAGGGGTTGGTGAAGGGTAAAGTAAAAACATGAATTATGTAACCATGGAAGTTTTTCTAAAAACAAAAAATTAATTAAAAAAAAGAAAGAAGTATGGGAGTAGAAACACTGAAGAAAAGCAATTGCTTGATCCCTGTTATTGGGGATTTGGAAGGGAGGTAATATGGGGTTTAGGTAGGATGTAATAGGAAGAAGCAGGATATAATATGAGGCTGAATCTAGGGGTAATAACTGATAGGATCAGGGAATAAGACAAGGCAAGGGATCCAAGGCTGGAGGTAATCGAGTGAATAGACTAGGTAGTAGGGAAGTTAAGCCAATATAGTGGATGAGGAAGGTTCAATGATGAAGGATGGCAGTTGAGGTGGTAGGAGAAATAAGGGAATGTCTGAGTTCAGGGAGTATAACACTGAGGTAACAAGGATTGCCAGGGAAAGGATGAACTAATCTAAACAGGCAAACAGCAATAGGGAATACAGACTAGGATTTAGGCTAAAGACAAACACTGAAGGGAAATAGACTGATTGAAATTAACTACAGGCTTTAGTTAATATCACAGGAAGAGACTTGTTTTGAAGTTACACTTCCTTCAAGATGGATACCCTGGCTTCCCTCAAACCCAGAGTATGTGGATTCTATTCCTCTTCTTCCCTTTCTTACTAATTAACTAATGAAGTAACCAAAAGGTCTGTTTTAAACACAAAGGGGTTTATTGTCTTCTCAGGTTAGATTGTCAGGGTAAAAGGATCAAGGAAGGCCTAACAGCTGCTTAGAGAAACCTCAGGTGGGGGAAGGGAAGTAGGAATGGAGTCTGAGAAAGGTTCTGCCTTTACTCTGCTCTCAAGGTTATTTTGAAATCAAAAGGGATTAGGATGATGGATACAAAACCTCTCTAGATAAATTAAAGCAAGGGTAGGGCTAAATTCTCACAGATTTGAACTAACTCTCTGATTCACTCTCCTTATTCACTCCTCTCAGACATTTGGGTAAGGGGAAATGAATATAGGAAATGAGGTAGGGTATGGAGATTCAAAGGTTTTATCTAAATTAACAAATCTCAAAAAACTGCAAAACTAGGCTAAGGTTTCAATCTCCAGAAGGAGCTCGGCTGGCCCTGGTTCCCTCCAAGAGTTCCCAGGTCCAACTGAAACTCTTCCAAGATTCTAAACTCCTAACTGACATAAGAACTCAGCCAAAGCCTGCAAAACTGTTATGCCCCCCATCTCTGTATAACATCCCATGGGTTGATGGGGACGTGATTAGGGATGTTGACTCCAAATGATCACCCTAATGCAAATATTAATAATATGAAAATAGGTCTTCATCAATGAAGTGTAAAACCCAGCAGAATTACTCATTGGCTATGGGGGTGCTGAGGGGTTGGGATGAGAAGAGGGATAAAGAGGAGGGGAAAAAACATGAATCATTTAACAATGGGAAAGTATTCTAAATCAATTAATTCAATAAAATTTTTCAAAATCAAAACAATAAATTAACATAAAATAATGCTATAGTAAAACCCTCTTTATCAAGGAGCAGATAAAGATCACATATTTATGGAGTCAGCAGGTGTTTGCTTATATCCTCAGTTTTAACAATCATTGGTGAGTCTTAAAATGTGAGCCCCACTGTACTATAACTTACATTATGAATCCCGTAGATGAAATGAAATAATGCATGTCAAGGACTTTGCAAATTATTTGTACTATCTAAATGTTAGCTATTCTTATTGTTATCTGGAAGAGGAAATATATGATTCCCTGACCTTCAATGTGGCTTCTTTCCCACATTTAACTTAAATTCAATTATTTCTGGACTGAATTTGACTGCATTATAAATCTGGACTCCACACAGCTCTTGAAAAATGATCGTGCTCCTCTTTGCCCTGAAATATCTGTGCTGAGAGCTCCAAGAGCTGCTCCTGCTGCTGCTCCTGCTGTGCCTAACAATCTTCATTACAATATCCCTGAAAAGAGGCTCTTGTTTTGAGTTCTCTAATAAGAGGGCATTGCTATCATCTGATGTAGGAATTCAGCTTTCAGATAGTCTGAAATGCTTTCCCTTACATAATTTTTGAAATCTATCTCTCTAATATTAGCCTCTATAGCTAATAGTTCTGTCCTTTTGACCATTCTTCAAAGAAGTGAAGATAGCCATTATAGAACACACCATCAAATTTTCTCTTCTCCAGATAAAATATCCATAGTTTATTCAATTAATCTACCATACCATACAATAATCTACTATATTATACTATACTCTGCAAGATACTGCTTTCCCTCTCCTGCATACTTTCTGGCTTCCAAAGACTTTCTTAACATGTTTTATACTGAATGGAACATAATGTTTAATCATTATTGAAAGTATGTCTTTTTCAAGATAGTCTCTCAATTGGCCTCAGCCCAAATTATTCACTAACCTAAGATGCTCAGCTGGATCTAGCTCTGTACGAATCTTTAAGGGGCCAGGCAGAGTTCCTAAATACCTGCTGTCTGTGCCAGTGAATATAAATTGAATATAAGGAGAAATTGGATCTTTTGTTGGCATAATGGGTACTCAGGTCTCAAAGTGTACTTATTTTGGGCATCTTCTTTAGTACAACGATTGACAGCTTTTCCTAGTAAATAGATTCTTTTAAAAGTCTAATTCATCTCTGGAACCTGGCATGGCATCTTAACAACTAAAGAAGAAAAAATGGAAGTCCTAATAATCTATTTTCCTTCCTCACTGCTGTCTCTTGTATCATTGCTTGATAAAAGATGAAATGTATAGTTGGCATCTCTCTGGATTTATAGTGAGAGTTTATATTAAAATCTCAACTATACCACTTTCTACTTCTGTTACCTAGGGTGGGGGACACTCTTATGTTCTGGGTTTTAGTTTCTTCATCTATAAAAAGAGTACATTGTACTAGTAGACCTCTAATGTTACTTCTAAGTCTATGAAGTAGCATAAGACTTTATAAATCAAAAACTCATTGTGAGGGAATATAACTTACAAAGGCAAGGGACTTCAAAAATACCAAATTCATAACATGGTAATTGGAGATCAAAAACCATCCTATTAGATGACTTCCATTTTTGAAGCCAAAAAGACCGAAACACTCATCTTTTCTGCCTATCTCATTCCTCATTCCTCATTAAATTCATGCCAGAAAGATAGTCTTTAAATGTCTCTAAAGAATGAGCTTAACAAGTCCTACAAGTTGGAGGAGGCCATGCTGCATGTAATTATCCTTGGTATGACTGCTTTAGAATTACTCATTTCAAGTCAGTGAAAGTTGGTTATTTTTGTTTCCTTGAGCATCAGTCTCACAGGACTTAAAAAAACTGATGTCACTGGCTTGATTTGAGGTCAGAAGAATAAAGTTCAAATAGAAATTATGTAATTCAATTACCTAAGTCTTCACTTAGCCTCTTAAAATTATTGATATCATTTGTTTTTATATCACCTGCATTCCCCAGAGTATCCCTCCTTATATACTTTTCTAGAGAGCTACATACCCACTTTGAGACTGCTTGTAGTACTACAAATTTCTGCCAGTTCCTTATATGTCATGGATATGAGACTCTTACAAGGATACTTGATGCAAATATTTTCTCTTTAGTTTTTCTTATCTATTTGTACAGATTTTGTTCATGAGACGTATTTCAGTTCCATGAAGTAAAATTATTTTCTGTCATTGCCTCTAGCCCTTGTTTGCTAAAGAATTATTTCCTTTGTTTCTGTCACACTTAAAAAAAAGCCAAAAAGAAGGAATAGAATAAAGTCTTCAAATTAAACATATAACTTGTTATATTCAAAGGAGGTCACTAACTCTATTTGATGTATATTAAGTTGGAGTACAGAAAGATGATAAGATGACACTTCTCCTTTATAACAGTTGCCCAGGCAGGATCCTTCAGGTCAAAGTGGTTTATCCCTTCAGGACCCACCTGGGGTTAATTGATACTATTAAATTGGGCTCTTCTGCTGGGATAACGTTCATATTCTGACTGCATTGGCTCCCTTCCCAAATAAGCTTTGGAAACCAATTTAGGAAGGTACTTTAAACTTTATATATATATATATATATATATATGTATATATATATATAATAAGAAGGATGAGGGAAAGGATTGAGGTATTAGGAGACCCTATTTAAATTGCTACTAATGAACTCTCACTGCTGGCAATGAAGACTCAAGTGATAACTTCCTCTGGTCTGGCCTGGCCAAGGCTAAACCAGAGTAGATAAACTGCTGGGAAATCTTCAGCTTCTTCTTCTGTAGATCTTAAGCCTAACAGTTGAGATGTATCTACCCTTTCCACCCTCTTCTTTGTCTCCTGCCCACTTCCCGGATGCCTCCCGGGCCCTGGGAAGCCTAGATAACTAGATGATGAAACTCCTAATATCTAGGGCAGTAGACAACGAGGTGGTGGTCAAGTACAGGTTGATAACAGAATATGAAGGAAAGGAAGAGCTTTGCAGAGTAGTGTTTGCAACTCTCTCACTCCAAGACCAGGAGCCACACCGAGTCTCTAGCCTCAGCACAGGTCAAAGACCCAGAACTTCTCAGGGTTCTCAACCGACCCCTCCTGCCTCTCGCACGCCTCTCTGGGAACATTCTATCCAACTGACTTATCTGTCAATCATTGAATGAACTTCAAGCTCCCAGAGATTCAATATAACAAACTTCAATTCCTGGCAAAATTGAAGAATATTATTCAATAAACAGTGAATATTTATTGTTTCTCTTTATAATTAATTAATTAAATTTATTTAGAATGTTTTTCCATGGTTACATGATTGATGTTCTTTTCCTCCTCTCTCCCCTGCCCCTTCCCATAGCCAATAAGCAATTCCACTGGGTTTTACATGTATCATTGATCAAGATCTATTTCCACAATATTAATATTTGCAATAGAATGATCATTTAGAGTCTACATCCCCAATCATATTCCCATCAAACCATGTGATTAAGCAAATGTTTTTCTTCTGTGTTTCCACTCCCACAGTTCTTTCTCTGGATGTGGATACTGTTCTTTTCCATAAATCCCTCAGAATTGTCCTGGGTCATTGCATTGCTGCTAGTAGAGAAGTTCATTACATTCAGTTGTGCCACAGTTTATCAGCCTCTGTGTATAATGTTCTTCTGGTTCTTCTCCTTTTGCTCTGCATCAATTCCTGGAGGTCTTTCCAATTCACATGGAATTCCTCCAGTTCATTATTCCAACAGTGAATATTTAGAAAAAGAAATGATAACTTCAATATTTTGAAATAGCTTCTGTCAGAGAAATCATGGGAGATTAACTTCATTTAATTTACCCTCTTTCATAGTTTAACTAAATTTTAAGAAAATATATGACACAATCTCTTAACTTGTTCCATTGAAAAACATGGTGAGAAATGTGATGGATATTATGCAACTGGATAAATTCATAGTTAGATATATACCTTGACTCATCTTTAAAAGATGCCTTTGCTGAGTTTCTAATGGACTCTTGTCCACTTCTATGCTATTTATCATTTTATCAGTGAATTGGATAAAGAACAAATGACATACTTGTCAAATTTGAAAGTGCCATAAAACTAGGAAAGATTTCACGCTCATAGGATATTAGAGATAGTATCCAAAAATGTTAATTCTAATTCCATTTCTGAAATCCTGTGATATTGTCCTCAATCATCAAATTTTAAAGATGGAAAGGGATTTAGAGCTAGTCAGCAATATTCATTCTTTCACTCAATCAATTATTCGACAGGCATTTATTGTTGGGGAAACAAAAACAAAAGTAGTTATTGCCTTCAAGAAACTTATAATTTGTTAAGGGAAGGACTACACGTAGGTGGATAAATAAATGAAAATAGATAATAAAATTCAAAATATATTCAAGAAGAATTCAAAATAATTTAGAGTGGGAGAGGGAGGGGACACCAGAAACTGTGAGATCAGATCAGGTTTCTTATAGTAACTGGTATGAAGACTGAACTTTGAGGGATTGTAAAAGGCAGAGGAAGGAGAAGGAAGGAGAGAAATAATATTTTATTGGGGCAACAGCAAATCAACCACTTATATTGGAATATATTGTATGTGAAGGAAATCTCAGAGTAAGGAAGAATTGGACCCAAATTCCTGTTCTGATACAAGTTGTGCAATAACTTCAGAATCATTTGATTCTGAACCCTCCATTTCTTCCTATGTAAATAAGGATAATATCTTTAAGTATCTTCTTTGTAGAATTGTCATGAGTTTAAAATTAGATAATCTATGTAAAAATCTTTTCAAAACTTAAAGGTTTTGTAAAATGTCAGTTATTATTATCTTGGTTTTCAAGTAGTCCAACCTTCCTCATTTTACAGAAGAAAAGCTGAGGCTCTCTGAGAGTATTAGCTGCACAGGGTCACTCAATTAGCACCGGGCCCAAACTAGACCATGTTACAGAAAGTCACTAATGAGTAATTGCTACCTGTAGGAGGAGGAAAACATTCACAACACATATTTCTCATAATTTTATTTCTCATAATTGGTATTCATGGCAATACCACAGGCATATAGAATGTCATATCCTTCAGTGAAAGTTTACCAAAGTCAGGTCAGAATCTTCAAAGTCAGAATGAGGAGGAGAAAGAGGTACTCATTTTGGATTGTACTGTGTATGGTAAATGGCATTGATGATTATTGTTAATCTACCTGTAGATATAAATGAGTTGTTTATTGATGTTTTGGAAAGGGGTTCAAAAGTAAATAATATCTTTCAGCAAGTTGGCATTTACTAAGTACAAGTTTTCAGTAAATGTCAGTGATTTAGAAACTGAGCATATTGTTGAAATGAAAAAAGAAAAATATAAAGGAAAAACAGATCTACAGTGCTATGGATTAACATTTGTTCAGTAAAAGCCATGAATGACCCATTCCCCAATCTGACTATTAGCCCAGTGGTGTGATATTTTTCTGTGCTTAGGAAAGACCTTCCCTCATCTGTCACTTGATGAAAACCTAACCCACTCGTTGCCCAAAAAGGAATTAAAATCCATAATAGATGTTTCACCATCCTTTTGGGGAATAAGAGCTAGACATTTGTCCTAGGCTCTTAGATACCCTCCCTATGATATCTTTGTTGTTTTGTTTGGGTAGCTAAAAGAAAATGTTGTTCAATATTCACACAAGGCACTGGACCACAGGAAGCTTTCAACACAGTGCATTTAGGTTTGTGGTGATTTAAGTATTTTTTTTGCTTTTATATCTGTCTGTATAGCAGCTCAAAGGGGTGTTGTTGTCCATATTACATAAGAAAAGCAGCACACATAATACAGATGCAAGTTAGCCAGAAAAGCTTTTAAGTGGTTCCATGGTGTCTTTGTTCTTTAATCTGCCTCCTCCCAATAATGTGTATGGAAGACTGAAAAACAATCTTAGATTTGAGAAAACTTGGGGGCCCTTAGTCCCAGGTAACCCTGGGTGATTTTTTAAGATGATACTGAAATGATTCTGGATGTTTGTAGTTTTCCAGTTAGAAATTGAGCAGAAAGCTAAAGGACCTTCTAGCCCAAAATCAGAGGTTTGTCTATGGCAAAGCGAAAATAGAATTATTCATAAGGTATTAAAAAAATCTGAGTCATCCTGATGGCATTGGTCCTACTTGGTTATGATGACTTATATTATTCACTATTAATAAAAAATTGTCCCTCCAGCTTTATCTGAGAGAGGCTCCCTAGCTATTGCACTTACTATGGAGCCAAACTAATGGTTCAACTCTTTGAAGAGCAAGAGTTCAGAAAGTGCTAACAGAGGAAAGTTTTACAGACACAAGATTATGTGTACTGTAGAGCCATATCCATTAGCAGTGGGAATATGTGCCCCATACCTATGCTGCTCTCTAAGCATGCACAATGACAATATGTTTCCCTTTGTTTCTCTACACATTCACAAAATACAACTATGCTTTCCATTTGTGATATACGTGCTTATAGTGAGTATACCCTGGATTTATAATGGGGCATTGTTTTTTTTTAATTAACCAAAAATAGAAAAAATGTAGGCTTTTTATATTAAGTATCTTAACTTTAAGGTAATTTTGTCCCCAGGCTACCTAGGAAAGTAGGTGGGTGGAGACACATGATGTATGGTTTTGAGTGGATATCAACCTGGGATAATTTTTCTGGCAACTTCATGAGAGATAATGAGGGCAACCCAGATTCTGCATGTTTTTCTCAAAATTTCCATGATATCATTTTTTTCTCTTGGCTTTTCCTTTTATGTACATATCTTCTATTTTTGCTAAACTTATTGCTTTCTTTTTCCTCTATTCTACTATTGTATGTCTCAATTATTCTCATATTAGAAATAGAACTTTTTCTCATTGACTTTGATTTTAGATCTTTTTATTTATAGGTAACAGGTTGTGGAGGGGAATTAATTACCCAAGAAAAACATTGTGCCAGCTGGATTTTGATTGAGACTACTTGTCCTCACTCTCTGGCTATCCATTGTGCTTTGGCTTTTCAGTGCCTAATTCTTATTTTTCTCCCTCCAACATGAATTTCAAATGAAAAATATATAGAACAGCTGCTCTTAGAAATGTCCTTGCTTTAATATAAGCCTCATTTAATACTATCCTTAAAGATAGTTTAAAGAAAATGAATTCCTAAACCTATTATGGTTTTAATGGGTAATTAAAGAAATACTAATTTAAAGTGACCGGTTATTTTTAATCATCTCCACGTAGAAATAGCCTATCAAGTTAATTTATCCAAAAGTTGTGAATTCAAAACAAATCTTAAAATACTCCTGGGTCTCCTCCATATAATCCATGACCATTCTAAAGAGATCAAACAATCCACATATGAAAAATCACATAGCTAGAGAATGCTCATGTTCAGATAATGATGTGTAGTTGAATGGACACTGTATAGATTTAGTCTACCAGTTCATATACTTTGGACAGACACCTAATGTGGGCAATTAACCAAGTGCAGTATTGAATAGAAGGAATTAAGCAGGCTCATTTCCATTTGAGAAATTATTCTATGCATTCATTCATCCCAAACTCCTTGATGACAGTAAACAACATCTTTTAAATATAAATATTCATCAGATGATGCCATATTGCTTCAATTCTTGCAATACAACAGTCTATGAAGAATCAAAATAGTGATTGACTCAAATAACAATGGAGAGAAGAATGGTAGATTTAATTCAGTTGAAACATATTATTAATGACCACTTGTGAGTATGAAAAAGATAACATTTAGGAAATGTACGATTGGAAATGGATGTGGAGTGATCATGTAGTAAGAGCAAGAGTTAATAATAGAGTTCTCAAAATTTCATTGTTTTTACATTACAAAAAAATTAAAGATTATTCCCATTTCATGAGAGGTTTTTTATAATGCAGTAAAACAGTGAAAATGAATAATAAGAATGACTTCATCTGAAATATATGCAAAATTTCACATCCGTAACACCTCTTCTATTTTTTAAATGTTGCCATCCCATTGGCCAAAAGAACAATACATTTCTTTTAAAAATATACACATACAAGCAAAATAAATTCCCTCAATTGTTCTGTGTTTTGCATACGTGTGTATATATGCATGCATATATATCATATGTGATAGTCATATTTATACACATTTACACATATGCACGTCACCTTCTTTATCAAAAATTAAGACTTTTTTGTTAAAAAAAACCTATAGAAACCAGAAAAAAAGAGAGAAAAAGAACTTCTGTTTAAAATTACAATGGAATATTTTAAACAAAGAAAACATTGGGAATCTAACACCTAAGACTTATATTAATAGAACTATAAACAAGAGAAGTAAAGGCAAAATTAAATAATTAGAATGATGTTTATGTATAGCATGAGCCAATTTAAAAAATAGCAATACTAAACTAAATTATTCTATTCATTAATGTCAAACTAATAAAACTCTGAACTGTTAACTTAATAGAATTAGAAAATAATAAAAATCAAAAGCATATGGAAGAAAAATGTATCTCAAGAGAAATAATGAAAGAAATAAGAATGAAATGGCCATAGCAGTTCCAAATCTCAAACTAGTCTTAAAAATACTAAAACAATCCAGAAAAAAATTAAAAATAGAGATTTTTCAGTAGAACATACATAATATGCATATTTATTTAAGGTTAATTTTAATAGAAAAAATCAGTTGCTACATCAGCCAGTCAATCAACAAGCATTTTTTAAAACACTGATTATGTGCCAAGAACTTTGCTATTTTTTGGGTATAAAATAAAGGTCAAAGCTCTAGAATCTTCATGTAGGAGATAAAATACAAATAATTAAGCACATATAAGATCTAAATAGAATATATGTGATAATCTATGATGAAAGGAACTAGAAGCAAGAGAAGGCAGAGACCTGGAAGGACTTCCTAAAAAAAAAATTGGGATTTAAGCTGAATCTTGAAGATCTCCATATTGGTAATAGTGATAAATCTGAAGTCAGAGTATTTGGGCACAATCCCACCTCTTCACAAACTAGCTATGTGATTGCTACCTTTTTGGATTTCGGGTTCCTGATCCATAAAACGAGGTGGTTTAAATTATATAACTTGTACAATTACTTCTAGTTGTAAATCTATGATGCTCTTTGTAAAGAAAGTACATGATCTATTACTGGATTTCTGGAGGCATTCAAACAAGCATGCCACAGGACAAGAAATCATTGATAGGATATAATCTGCTACATTGGCAACAATATCCACATTGATAAAATCACAAATCCATTGCACCATATCAAGTCAAAGTATCTTGGAATGTTGAATGAAAATAAAGGGAAATTTAGAAAGAAACTTGATGTTCTATTCATTTTGACCCACACAAACCCTAAACATTAAATATGGAAAAAATTTGCTCTTTGAATGTTTTTTTTCTAAGATAAATTTAATTAATAATTCTTTATTGAATTATAGAATGTAATGATACTTCAAGAATTCGTGGGTTCTTTTTTGTTTGTTTGTTTGTTTGTTTGTTTAGAGAAATGCATTGTTTAGTCTGCCAAAGAGAGATTCTTATATCTCAGATTATAACATACTTTTTCGTGGGAACTTGTTGCAGCATCAGAGCATTTTCCCAGGAGAGAAGTTGTTTCTGTTCTCCAATTAAACACTTTCTAGATGCAACTTCAACATCATTCTTCTTGCTTAATCTTCTGGGAATATGGGAAAAAATGGGTCAGTGTCATAATAACTTCTATACTTGAGAATTTTACTCACCAAAAGAAAAGAGAAAGTCCATTTTCTTAACAAAGTCTTCCAAATACCTTAGCTTGCTTATAGTGTGTTCATTACTTCCAGTCATCAAATACTATAAAATCTCTTAAATAAGATCTAAAATTTTAAAGAAAAAAATAGCTTTGACCTATCCACTCACATATGAAAAATAAAAAAGGTGGGCAAAGAATACTTTTTTTTAAGCTGTAATGTGCAAATACAAAGGTAACCTAGGGAGTTTAGCCATTAGCATCTGTATCTTGAATGATTTAAACAATAAGCTGATCTCAGAGGTAGACAGAAAGAGGAGAACAGATTGTGTTACTTTTGGATAATCCACAGAAACAACAGAATTAATTGAATGAATCCAAGATTTTCTTCCAGTCAAAGGTTTAACTTTTATTTTTTAATACCAACATCCTTGTGAGTCATGCTATTCTACAGTCTCTGAAGGATTCAAGGTGAGAGTCACTCAAAGGATAATGTAAAAGTTCATGTTTGATGTGATCAAACTACATAAAATTAAATCTAAAGAATTATACAGGAAAAGGTATGTAAAGGATATCATCAAAGAAATTTTGACAGGAAAAATAAAAAGATAAGCCATTTAGTAGTGAAACTAATCAAAGGACAACACTCCTCCCATGAATTCTATGTGATTCCATGTATCAAGAGATTTTCAGGAAGGCTCCTTGAATATTACATGGACAACATATGATAAACATCTCGAAGAACACAGACGAGTTCCCCAATGCAAACAGGTATAGACTGCTTCAGACATACATCATTGGACATAACTCTTACATTGATAAGATTACAAATCCATTGATTATGCCAAGCTATCAAATCTTATTTCCTAAAGTCATAATCAATATTATACTTGGCTTTTTAACCACAAAGCTTTCCTTCCTCATGCTGTTTAATATTTTGAACATGGGATAAAAAGTATAAGAAAAAAATTAAGGGAAAAAAGAAATAGAGAGGTGTGGATTGGGTTCTAGAGTTGATTGCCTAGATTAATCAGCAAGGCACCTTGAGGGAGATAAGATTCAATGCATTTAACAATTTGACAAATAGAATAAAACACCTGCCTGGACATAGAATCATTTCACACACATTTCAACGTATTTCATTCTATATCTGCTTATCATGTGCAACTCTGAACATTGGATTGCGAGCTCATTGAGAGGAGGGACTAGGTTGTTTTGGGGTTATTTTATTTTATTTTTTACCCCAAACACTTAATATAGTATCTGGCACATAACAGAAAATAAGTGTATGGAAACTGACTGAATGAACAAATGAATAAACAAAATTCTTGAGAACTCAAAGATATATTACCTCCTTGTCAGAAAGTATGAGTAGGAGGTTTTCTATTTCTCCTATTGAGATATGTATACAGTTCTCATTACAAAAGATAAAGCACTGGTTATAATTCTAAGGAAATATAATAGGACTGAGAACCTGAGATTAAAGTCAGAAGAGAGTCAACAGAAATTTGGGCAAGTCAATTCTGGATATTTTACTATAGACTGTATGGAAATACCAGTACATTGAAAAGAGCACTGAATGCATTAGTTCTAGAATTGCAAAGGTATATAAATTATCTAGTCTAACCAGGACCCCAAAGGAGTGAATTGGCTTTTTAAGGATCACATAGGTAATAAATAGAACTAGAATTAGAACTTGTTTTTTTTTTAATTCAAAACTGATGTTATTTTCATCCAGAAGACTTCTTTCTCATTAAATAGTTACATTATCATTAGTAAAAATTTTAATTTTCATTATGTTTTCTACGCTGTTATTCTCAGATTAATTCGTCAAATCAGAACCATTTTCCTGGCTCTAGTCTCTAATCTCCAACAGGTATTAGCCTTCTTAAATTGAATATAACATAGAAATCTTACTGTCAACATGCCTAAAATTGAATTAATTCCCCTACCCCAAGTGGTTCCCATCTTCCAAATGTTCATATTGCTTTGAGAGCACCATCATTCTTTCAGTCACCTAGGCCCATAACTAAAGGCATCCTTTATTTCTCATTCTCTCTCACCCTCATATTCAAAAGTTGCCAAGTCCTGTCATGTCTACCTTCAGGGTCTCTAGTATAGGCCTCTTTCTTTCCTCTGACATTGGCACCATATAGATGCAGGCCCTCATCAACTCATCCCTGCATTTATCTGTAAGTTGTTTATAGAAGGATAATCCAATGATTAGGGCAGCCAAATGGCACAGTAGATATAATGCTGAGACTGGAGTCAGGAAGATTCATCTTTCTTACTCCAAATCTGGCCTCAGATACTAGCTATGTGACCCTGAGCAATCACTTAACCCTGTTTGCCTCAGTTTCTTTATCTGTAAAATGAGCTGGAGAAGGAAATCACAAACTACTTCAGGATTTTTGTCAAGAAAACCCCAAATGGGTCACAAAGAGTCAGATGTAAGTTAAGGACTAACTACAAGATACCATTACCTAATGGTTATTAGATAATATCATTGAGTTCTATTTTCTGCTTCTAACTTTACTATAATAAAGACTTAATTTTTTTTTCAATTTAAATGAACTTTCATCTTATTCTTCTCCATGTTTTGTTGTTTAACTAATTGGATTCCTGTCAAAAAATTTCATTTTCCATTAAGAGAATTTTCATTCTAGTTTTACATTGTTTTCTCCATATTTTGGCTTTATTAAATGTCTTTTCTGTTTTATAATTATGAATATTTAATTATAAAAATAATATATTTCTTCTTAAAATAGATTCTTCATTTAATTTAAAATGTTTATTATCCAATATTATGTGATTTAATTATATCCTGGTTCACTTTTTTGGCAATTATAAACTTCATTTTCTTTTTAAAACTTTTAGGATCTTCCAATCTAATGTATTTTTCATGTTGGAAAAATTTTTTGAGTTTTGCTCCTTTTTACTGCTGCTTACTTATTTATGACTTCTTTGGTTTTCCTGATATGAGTTTATTCTCTTTTAAGATTATACATTTGCTCCTCTTCTTATCTCTTCTTCTTCTTTATTTTTTCTCTTCTGCATATGTTACAATCCCTCACTGAACCATCTTGCCAAAAGTCTTTCCTTAAAAAAAAAAGAAAAAAAAAAGAAACACAGGAATCATACAAACACAACTATGAAACCCTTTCCACACAATTAAAACTAGATCTAAACAACTGGAAAAACATTGAGTGTTCATGGGTAGGATGAGCTAACATAGTAAAAATGACCATCCTACCCAAAATAATTTACTTATTTAGTGCTATACCTATCAAACTACCAAAAAACTTTTTTACTGAATTAGAAAAAAAAAACTATAACAAAGTTCATTTGGAAGAACAAAAGACCAAGAATATCAAGGGAAATAATGAAAAAAAAATATGAAGAAAGGTGGCCTAGCAGTAGCAGGTCTTAATCTGTACTATAAAATAGTAGTTATCAAAACAATATGGTACTGGTGAAGAGACAGAAGGGAGGACCAGTGGAATAGACTAGGGATAAGTGACCTCAGCAAGACAGTCTTCAATAAACCCAAAGAACCCAACTTTTGTGACAAAAACCCACTATTTGACAAAACTGCTGGGAAAATTGGAAAACAATATGGGAGAGATTGGGCCTAGATCAACACCTCACAGTGAACACAGAATAGTATACTTTTCAGATCGATGAGAAGGGAAAGATTTTAAAACCAAGCAAGAGTTAGAAAAATTACAAAATGTAAAATAAATAATTTTTACTACATTAAATTAAAAAAGTTTTTGTACAGACAAAACCAATGCTACCAAAATTAGAAGGGAAGAAGCAAATTGGGAAAAAAATCTTTAAAACAAAAAACTCAGTCAAAGATCTAATTACTCAAAAATAAGAGGAGTTAAATCAATTGTACAAAAAATCAAGCCATTCCCCAATCGATAAATGGGCAAGGGATATGAATAGGCAATTTTCAGATAAATAAATCAAAACTATCAATAAGCACCAGAGAAAGTGTCCTAAATCTCTAATAATTAGAGAAATGCAAATCAAAACAACTCTGAGGTATCACCTCACAACTAGCAGATTGGATAAAATGAAAGAAGGGGAGAGTAATGAATGCTGGAGGGGATGTGGCAAAATTGGGACATTAAAGCATTGTTGGTGGAGTTGTGAACTGATCCAACCATTCTGGATGGCAATTTGGAACTATGCTCAAAGGGCTATAAATGAATGCCTACCCTTTGATCTAGCCATATCACTGCTTGGATTATATCCCAAAGAGCTAATAAGGAAAAAGACTTGTTCAAAAATATTCATAACCTCACTCTTTGTTGTGGCAAAAAATTGGAAAATAAGAGAATGTCATTCGATTGGGAAATGGCTGAAAAAAATTGTGGTATCTGTTGGTGATGGAATACTAGTGTGCTCAAAAGAACAATAAACTAGAGGAATTCCACGTGAACTGGAATGACCTCCAGAAATTGATGCAGAGTGAAAGGAGCAGATCCAGGAGAACATTGTACCCAGAGCCTAATACATGATAGTACAATCGAACATAACGGACTTCTCTACTAGCAACAATGCAAGAATCCAGAGCAAGGCTGAGGGACTTATGAAAAAGAAAACTAGCCATATTCAGAGGAAGAACTGTGGGAGGAGAAACACAGGAGAAAAACAACTGCTTGAACACATGAGCTGATGGGGATACTGTTGGGGATGAAGACACTAAATGATAACTCTAGCCCAACTATCAATAATATGGAATTAGGTCTTGATCAAGGATACATGTAAAACCCAGGGGAATTGTGCATTGGCTAGGGAAGTTAGGGAGGTTTGGGGAGAGGGAAAGAACATGAAACATGTAAATATGGGAAAATATTCAAAATGAAAAGAAAAATGAAAAGAAAAAGAAAAAGAAAGAAAGAAAGAAAAGAAACATTTTGTTAAGAACAACTAGATAGTACAGTGGATGGATCTCCTGATTTGGAGTCAAGAGGAATTCAAATCTGGCCTCAGACATTTCCTAGTTGTACAGCCCTGGGCAAGTCATTTAACCCTAATTATCTAGTTGTAATTTTTCTTTTTCCTTGGAACCAATATTTAGTATTCATTCCAATACAGAACAAAGAGTTTAAAAATATTTTTTGCATACATTGGGAGATGACAGCAAGGGCCATGTTTGATTTATTCTTATATCTCCCCCAGCATTGGTATTGGAGGTAGAAATCTGATTTTGGATACAGGAAGACGTGGTGCAGATTTTATCTTTGACTTACTGGCTATGGGACTTTTGATATGTTATTTAATCTCCCAGGGTTTTATGAAATTCTTCAAGACTAAGGAAAATCCAGAGAATGTATGGACTTGTATTGGTAGAAGGAATTTTATCTTCTGGGCTTTTGCTATATCAATGATATCATGTGTCCAGATCCTTATAATCCCCATCATTCATTCTGATTAGAATGGTTCATTATTTTATGTAGTTCAGTACTTCAGTGCACTTTTTATCTAAACAATGTGAATCCATTCTAAACAGTTGAGAAAGTTTTCTATCCACTGCCTTGCCCTGTGTCATATCTTGCTTTAAATCATCCAGAGAACATCTAACTAATATGGTAGAGGCCTTCCTCTCTTTCTTTTAAGACATTTCACAGAACAAGTATTTAATAAGGGTTTGTTGAATAAATCAGTCTCAGTTACTCAACTGTAAATGGGTATAATAGTTTCACTACTCACAGTATCTTAGAGTTATTGTAGAGAAAACTTTTTGCAAATTGCAATGTACTATGTAAATGAGTGATTCATCTTCAAATAGCACAGTACTTTTAATCATCCCAGATTTTTTACTGCCATAAAAAGTTATTTCTTTAGCATCAGTATTCTTTTGGTGATTCTTTATGGACACAAACATGAAACATTGGGGTCCCAGAAGAATAAAAAAATTGTAAATTACCCAAATAGCTATGGAAATATTCATGGTCAATATAAATAGCTTTCAAAATATAATCAAAGCCGTAAAAAGAAATGGGAAAATAATGCAGGTCAGTCATGTAGGGATAATATAAGAAAGTAGCTGAATCTATTTGAGTCATACATTGATACCTCGGGAGTAGAAAAAAGATCCACAAAAAGATGACCACCAGCATGTTAGATGGATGTACTACAAAATATATTCATGAAAAAATCATGGATGAGAAATGTGTGGGAATTATGAAGAAAAGCAAGGAGTAACTAGCCTGATGATACAATAGATACATCAAAATACCAATTTTATTATTATTTATCATCAATATTTTAGATAGTTTCATGAAGCAAGTAGATTTAACACTTGGTCAGTTGTTAGGCAGGCTTGACCAGTGGTTTGAAATACAAATAAAAACAAGGGACACTAACCTATATGTAAGAATTCTTGGTAGTTACATATTAACATAGAAAACAAAATATTAATATTGTCAATATTTTATTGTATTTGTATTTATTTTGTTAGTTATTTCCCAATTATACTTTAATCAGGTTGAGTTAGCAATTGGATTGTTCTGGGGTGCATGCAGCATATTTGTCATCTCTTACTAAATATTATTGAGGCCATGGCAGAGCAATCCAGGGCGAGTGATTAGGGAAGCAGTTTACTGCAAAGAGGAAAGTTTATATTGTCAGGCAGGTGATGCCAAGGAGGTTGTATAGTAGTTGATTAGCTGGTACCTAGGCAAATGGACAGACTTGTAATGTCAACATCAGGTTTATAGAGGAGGTGGGAAGGTCTTCTCCTTATTTTCAAGACTCCAACCCCTGAGAGAATTTCCCTAAATGGCTTATAGCAACCAGGCAGAAAAATAAAAAGAGACAAAATTATGGAAGATGGGAAATGCTAGAGGCTTACTTAGGGAAAGAGTTTGTGTTTCGAGTTCAAAGTCAAATGGGATCAGCAATAGAGCTAACTTGATCCTGAGTCACCAAATCTGTTTTTACTTTTAGTTATTTAGTTTATTCCTTGTATGGGCTCTTGTTCTTTTCCAGAGGTTAAATAAGCCCCAGATTCTGGAAGCCAGAGAGCAGTGTTATGTAATCCAACAGTTTGTAACTGGTAAACTCGTCACAGTTATGCAGACAGGAGGAGTAGAGTGTTAATGCAGTCATCAAAAGAAGGTTGATGTTCTCTATTGGAAAGAACTGAGATCATAGCGCTAATCCAGCAAGAAGCATTCTTTAAAATGCCTTTTGAAATCAGAGAGCTTAACTATGGGAAGAATCTGGAAACATATGATATAGAAGGAAGGAAAAGAAAAGAGGTTTTCAAGGCTATGTATTTTCTCCCTCCCTGGCATAAATATTCATGGAGTGCGTAGCAAATTCTCTACATCCCTTTTGGAGATCTTTGCCAAAGTAATAGGGATATTGTTGTCCATGTTATACAAGATGGTGATTGTGGGAGAAGACAGCGGTTAGAAGTTAGTAGCAGACAATGAGTATGTGTGATCAGGAGGTGCTGGCAGAAGCAGGAGATAAACCACCGAGAAGAGATGCTAGGTAAGAAATATGACAACTAGTAATATTAATAATTCACCACAGAATTATATGGCTATTCATACAAATTAAAACTTGAAACTGTGTAATTAAATAGTTCCCCTCTTTGCAAAACTGGTCTTCAGTGTGAGATATGGATGCCATGAGGATCATGTTAGAAAAAAAAAAACAACCCTAAAACTAACAAATTTTGTTTCTTTATTTGAGTTGTTGATATTTATTGGAGTTGCTATTGTTTACTCTATAGAAGTACTCTGAGAAACCTGTTTCAGATGAAAGGATATTAATGAGCTGATTCCCTGGGATAAAGGATGAGTATCATTTTCTGGAGGAGGTAAAATTGTAGAAAGTGGTAAGGGGTAAATATGTGATCCAATATGTGATCCAATCTGTGACACACACCTTTGTGAAAGAGGGGAGCTGAACTTCACATATCAGTATCAAGAAACATAGTCTCGATCATCATCTTCATCATGACCATTATCATCATATCCAACTTCTTTTTTATATTGTGCTTACTCTTATAAATGCTTTATAATTATTATCTCACCTGAGCCTCACAATAACCTTAGAATATAGGTGCCATTATTATTCCCATTTTACAGATAAAGATACTGGAGCAAACAGAGGCCAACAGACTTGCCCAAGATTACTAAGCTTGGAAGTATCTAAGGCCACATTTGAGCTCAGATTTTCTTGGTTTCACATCTAGTGTTTTATCCATTAGACCAGTTATTGAAGAGAACAAATGGTGAGAAGACTACCATCTGCTCTAGGCAGAGAAGAACTATGACATAAAGATAGTATAAGACAGTGGACAATGTAAAAGGGAATATTAAAAAGGGACACTTGCTGGGGGCAGCTGGGTAGCTCAGTGGATTGAGAGTCAGGCCTAGAGACAGGAGGTCCTAGGTTCAAATCCGACCTCAGACACTTCCCAGCTGTGTGACCCTGGGCAAGTCACTTGACCCCCATTGCTCACCCTTGCTACTGTTCCACCAAGAAGCCAATTCACAGAAGTTAAGGGTTTAAAAATAAAAGGGACACTTGCTAAAAGCAGGGGGGGAGACAAAAAAGATAAGCAAAGCTTGAGACTATGTAGGCATCTTGCTTCTCAATATCCATTTAACAAAACTGCTTTGTAAACCTTGAAGTACTTGAATTAATGTGGAGTAATTACTCTTACAAGTGAGAAAAAAGGAAACATTGAAAGCAGAAATCCTAAAATGCTTTCAGATCTTTTACTGGTAATAATAATGAAAATGGTAGTGATGATGATAATAGCATTTACATAGCACTTTAAAATTTACCAAGTGTTTTACAAATATTATAATTTTATTCTTATAATATCCCCAAGAGGTAGGTACTATCATTACCCCAATTTTACATATAAGGAAAAGGAAGCAAATGAATTTTATTTTACTTGCCCAGTGCCACAGAGCTAGAAAGTCTGAGGCAGAATTTGAACTCTAATCTTCAGTGATCTATTCACTATGCCATCTAGCTGCCTACTATGGTTACTCTTCTATGTTTCTCTAGCACAGTACTACTCAAAGTATGGTGCCAGAACTACTGAGGCACTATGATATTCCTCCAGGTGATCTGTGGGAGGGCTAGTGGTTTCCATAAAATACCCATGTTAGAATTAAATATAATTTATAGTAGATATTCAATAAATACCAAACTTCATTGATATATTAACAAAAATACCTCAGCCGAGTGTTTAAAATCTTCTGTAATCTGGTCTCTGCTACCTCTCCAGTCTAATTCCATTCTACTACCCTTCCTGCACTCTTCCTTGAAGGAAACTCCAGACCTGACATTCCTTCTCCTAGTCTCTATGTCTTTGCATAGGGGAGTCTGCCATGTGTAGAACACATTTATTCCTTATGCCTAGATGAACTTTCTTCAAGTTATTTCATAAGGTACCTCATATTTTTTTCTTGATTCCCCTTAAATTATTCTCTCCCTTTTAAAATTACTTTATTTTTTATGGCTTGTATTTGCTTGTTTATCTCTTTTTTTTTTGCTTCAATATCATGAAAACATTACATAATATAAATATTTTGTATAATATATAATTATATCAATAATTGCATTAATAATGATTGTATATGCTCAGAGTCTAAGACTGTGCTTGGCATAAAATAAGTGCTTGATATCCCTCAAATGGAATTAAGTTAACTCTAGGGAGCTTCTTTTTGTCTTTGGGACATATTGCTATTATTCTAATCCACAGTTGTGGATTATCATGATTTATCATGACTATCATGAACTATCAAACACTGGTAGCCTTTGTGCTGCTTTCCTAGGCTGTGAGTTTTGGGCACATGATGAGCCAAATGGCTTTTACTGTGAATCTGCCCTTCCGAGGCCCCAGTGTGGCTGACAACATTTTTTGTGACCTCCCTCTGATAGTCAAGCTTGCCTGTGCTGACACCGATGTCCTGAACCTGCTGGTTATTGCTGGGCGTAGTGAGTCTCATGGTCTTTTGCAATGTTCAAGTGATTTAAAGATCTACAAGAACTGAAAAACCTTTAGGTTGGGTAAGGTTCTCTCTATACATGAGGTGTAAGGTAACTTCTTTCACCCACAGGACCTAACAAAATTCTAGTGAAAATAGAATGGATATGTAGTAAAAAATTCTGAGCAAGGAACTGAGTGAGTAATTAACTCCCATGATGATTTAACATCTGTACAACATTTTATAAGCATCATCTCATTTGAGTCACATATATCTGAGTATATTTCTCTCCAACTCAATTGCAGGACAGTTATGTCCTTCTATAGCTTATAAAGTAAACTATAAATTCTTACAGTGTTTAAAGTCCTGCTCAATCACTGAGCCCCAATGTATCTTTCTAACCTCATTCTAATAAAACAAATGCAATAAATATTTATTAAGCACCTACTATGTGCTGGGCACTGCACTAAACTCTGGGGATATATAACTGATAAAAAAAAAGACAGTTATGCTTTTAAGGAATTAATAATCTAATAGAGGAAGACAACCTGATACAAGGGGGAACATAGGGTAGGATGAATCTTGTTCCATAGACCTGAAACCAAGCAGGGAAGCAGATGCATAGTGGAATGACCCCAGAAGACCACTTTCTGCCTGCTTTAGAGGAAAGCATTGAAAGGAGATGGCCCTCCAGGCCTTCTATCAGAAGAAGGGAGAGGAGACTGGCTGAGGTGGTATCAGTCAAGTCTTCAGTTAGCAGTATGCTTGTGAGAGTAGAAGTAATGACTTAACCTAGAAGGGGTATTTTGTTCCATAGAGTTGGGAAAAAAGAAACAAATGGTTGGGGGAAGCAGATACAGAACTGGATTTATGCATTATTCCCCTTTTTGAACAATATGGTGCAACCAAGCTGATCTCACTATTCCTCACAAGCAGCACTTCACGTTCCATTTCCTTGCCTTTGTACTGGCCATCCACATGCCAAGAATGCACCTCCTCCTCCCCTCTGCCTCCAAAACCCCTTCACTTGTCAGTCTTCTGAACAAAGCCTTTCCTGAGCCTCTCCCTAGCTCCCAGATCCCTCCCTTCCTAATTACTTTGCATTTTTTTCTTTTCAAAATATATTACAAATATATTTTTCTTTTTCAAAATTAATACAAATATATTTTGTTTACACATATGTATGCACATTGCATTATCTCCCCTGATAGATTATAAAGTCCTTGAGATCAGAGGTCATTACCCCACTTTTTATCCTCAGTACTTAGCACAATATCTGACTCAGAGTAGGCACTTAGTAAATGCATGTTGATTGATTAATACCGCCACTTTATTTTTGTCCTACTCATAATAATTTACAATTATATATGTTATAGGGAATTCCTGGTGGAAAAATTTCCTTTGCCCAGTGCAGATAGGTCTTCTCTCTGTAATTTAGTCTTAGAGAGTTGCCTGGGACCATTAAGAGGTTAAGTGATTTGAACAGGCTCATACAGCCAGTTTCAGAAGCAGGTCTTTATTGCTGTTTTTCTTGGCTCTGAAGTCCATTCTCTGTCTACTACACCCTGCTTCAATGACAAAAGTCTTTTGTTGTTTGTTTTTTTGTTTTTCAGATTTTTCACATAAGAAAACTAAGACTCCAAAAGTTAATTGATTCTAGTAACCATGGATGGCCAATATCTAAGAATCATCTGCCTTTCTAATAGACCACACTACCTTTTGTTTTGTTAGATCTTTAGGATATTTCCCTATCACACACATACACACTCAGCTGGGAGAGTGTATATATAGTCTGTATCTAGCTTCTTATTTTCCAAGCCTTGCTGGTCTAAAGGGCTTTTTGTCAATATTAGCCTGGCCTTGGTAAGTATTTATGATTCTCTTCCAAAGCCTTCTCTACTGGGAAGCTGCCTCCACAACTTAATGAAGCTGCTACATTAAATATATCAATTACTCAAGAGGTAGAGGGAGAAAAAAGAAAATCTCTACATTCATTTGAGAATTATGTTAGACCACAAATTACTCAGAAGGAAGCAGTCAGTTCATTATGATTATTATGATTATTTAATATTTATAGACCATAAATTCTCATAGTCCTGTCTAATAAAATGATTTTGAAAGGATAGCAAAAACTCTGTAAGGAGCTAACAGGCTTTAGAATATAAGTGTATATTGCATATTGTTAAAGCAAAGCTCTCTTGGAAAGGGCAGCTACCATTATGAGCTGAAATGAAACATATTTAGAGTAGTTCACCAAAGAAGAGAACCTTACTCTAACCTATTTTTCTACTTTTTCCAGGTACTGTTTTGGAAGTAATTTCACAATATCTCCATTCATGCAGTTTATATTCCTGCCATACTGCCCTCTTCCCAATTTTCCTTGATCTGTTTCTATTTTCTATATCTTCTATGAATTTATTGAAATTGATCCTCATGCTTGGTTTGTACTGCCTCTGCCTTTGCTTTTGAGAATCATTTCTTTTTTTTTTTAAGGCTCAGCTTACGCTATACCTTCATCATGAAATTTCCACCAAATGGTTACCTAAATTATGATATATTTGTTTTTTTTCTTTTTATGGGTTATTTCCCAGCTGTTCCCTCCTAATTCCCACTAGCTTCTAGTGTCTTCCCCTTAGCAGTACTTATACTGTATATTCTATGTAGCTATTTCTATACTGATTGTTTCCTGCCCCCTTCACCCCCCATTAAAATATAAACTCCTTGGGGTTAGGGATTGCTTTTATTTTTTCTTTGTATTTCCAGAGCTTAGCACAGTGCTTGGAATATAGTAAATAACTTAATAAATACTTGTGAATTGATTGGCTGTTCTATTCCCCTAATAAAATGTATTTTTTTATGATAGAGACCATTTCATTTTTCTCTTGTAGTCTCAGAAAGAGTCAGCAAAAATAGTGAATGAGTATTTTTGGAGTCAGGAAGATTTTAGTTCTTTTTACCTTTGACATATACAAGCTTTGTGATTTAGGCAAATCATTTTTACCTCTTGAATTCTAATTTACAGTGACTTTTGTGAAGGTGGCTTCCATATCATGTGTTCTCCACACTGATGAAATTTTAGATCTGGACTCACTTGTCCATCAAAAGTGACTACCACAGGAGTAACCATCATGATACCAGACAAAGCTAAAGCAGAAATTGATCTGATTAAAAGAGATAAGGAAGGAAATTACATTTTACTAAATGGCACTATAAACAATGAAGTAATATCATTACTAAACATTTATGCACCAAATGGTATAACATCTAGATTTCTAAAGGAAAAATTAGAGAAGTTCAAGGAGGAATTAAATAGTAAGACCATAATCTTCCCCTTTCAGAACTAGATAAATTGAACCAAAAAAATAAGAAAGAACTAAGGGAAGCAAATGAAATGCTAGAAAAATTATAGTTATTAGGAGAAAAGTGAACAGGGATAAAAAAGAATATGCCTTCTTTTCAGCAGCACATAGTACATATACAAATATTGACCATGTACTAGGGCAAGACATATTGAAAACAAATGCAGAAAAGCAGAAATAATAAATGCCACTTTTCAGATCCTAATGTGATGAAAATTAGAATTAACAAGGGTCCATGGAAAGTCTAATTTAAAATTAATTGGAAACTAAAAACTAATTCTTCAAAACTGGTGAGTCAAATAAGAAATCATAGCAACAATTACGTACTTCATGAAAATGAATGACAATGAAAAGATGATATATCAAAACCTATGAGATACAGCCAAAGCATTACTAAGGGAAAATTTTATATCTCTGAGTGCCTTTAGCAACAAAATCAAGAGGGAATAGATCAATGAATTGGGCTTATAACTTTAAAAAAATTGAGAAAAAGAACCAATTAAAAATTCCCAGATAAAAAACTAAATTAGAAATCTTAAAAATTAAAGGAGAAATTAATAAAATTGGAAATAAAAGAACTATTGAACTAATAAATAAGATGACTAGGAGCTGATACTTTGAAAAAAACAAATAAAATAGATAAAGTACTGGTTAATCTAATCAAAAAAAAGAAAGAAGAGAATCAAATTAATAGTATCAAAGATGAAAAGAGGTAATCTCATCTCTAAAGAAGAGAAAATTAAGGTAATTATTAAGAATTATTTTGCCTAATTATATGACAAAAATATGACAATCTAGGTGAAATGCAAAAATATAAATTGCCTAGATTTAAAAAAGAGGAGATAGAATACTTAAGTAATCTCTTCTCAGAAAAAGTCGACTGCAAATACAAATTACATGGAAATAGGTTCAGAAAAATAATACATGTATAACTCAGTGGAATTGCTTGTCAGCACTGGGAGTGGGAAGGGAAGAAGAGTGGTAAAAATCATGAATCATATAAGAATGGAAAAATCTTCTAAATAAAGACGTAATAAAGAATATAAACTCCCTATGGACAAAAAAAAAAAAAAGATACATATTATGGGTCCAGCATTGATCTAGCACTGATCTAATCAAGATTACAGATGATAGAAATTCGAGTCCCAAGTAATCTTTTGAGAGAGTGATCTAGGTAAGTACTCACAAATATACTTGGATACTCACAAAACAGCAATATTAGAAATCATGACAGCCTGGGCCATCTATTGCTTTAGAGCATTAAGGCAGTTTTGTGAAATACAACTCTTATCCTCTCCAAGAATAGGCAGGAATCAGCTTACAGAGAATTCCAAAATATACTAATTGCAAGATTCTTGAGTAGCCAAGTTCAGAGCTAATAATTAGCATTCATGTCAGAAATATAGAAGGTGGTTATCCCAGCAAGAGTCACTCCTCTGCCTTACAAGCCAGTAGCTCTCTTGAATTTGGAGTTATGTTGATCAATAACCACTTAAGTTGTGCACCATGTACAAGAATTTGATTAGCTTCCTCTGTCTGCTTGGCTACCCAACACTCTGAGGGACAAAAGCCCTCTATTTTTTGTAAAGCCCTCTCTTCCATTCCCCCCGTTTTTTGTATAATAATTTGAAGGATTCAGTTGATAGTGATGGAGTAATATGATTGAAAAGTTCTTTTTTTCCCCCGGAAGGTCCTGGAGGACTGCTGATTGTGGCCTTTTCAACTGAACACTGCTAAACAGCAAATGCATGTGGGTTTCTTTAGAGAAATCCAATTAAACTTTTGAAAGAAAAAAATTTCTGACATGGCTAAAGTGGTACAATTTTAGTAACATTCTCAATGTATCAAAAGTTTTTGAGACAACCTCTTGTTGATCCACATTTTCACATGGAAACTGAAGAAATCATCATATTGATCAGTCATTTGTACTATGTAATGCGTTCTCCTAAGTCAGTGGGAATCCTCTCCTGCTTCCATTCTTGCTGTAAGAACACAAAAAACAAGGTTCAGTTTGGGAAATGGACCTCAGAACTTGAAAAGCTTGGAGGAGTGGCTTCCACTTCACATTCAATTAGAGGAAGGGGAAAAAAATAAAGATCAATATCTTGGCAGGGTTTAAGAAAAAAACCAAAACACTTCCTATTTTCTATAGCAGAAGAAATGTGGAAGCCTGTCAAAACTCCCTGTAGTTTGACTCGAGGAAAAAATACTCTTTTATTCTAGAGCCAATAAAACCACCTAGACCTTATATGGTCAGTCATTCAGAATGTAATATTTCCCAAGTTAAAAAAAATAAATGAGGGATGAGGGAACCAAGATGACAGAGAAGAAGCAGAGAGTTTGAACCACCGGAATCCTCTCCATACAATCTTAAAACAAAGTTTCAAAATGAATACTGGAGTGAGAGAAATAACAAGGTGACTGAGTGAAGCAACTTTCCTATAGAAAACAACTTGAAAGATAGGCACACAGGGTCTTGTTCACTGGTGTAAGAAGGACTACCAGCACAAGCCAAAAGCAAGCTCCCCAACCCCCACACATAGGACTCCAGGTTCTGAACCTGGGCCCAAGCCAACACTAAGACCCTGAGAATCTGCCTAAGTCAATAGCAGTGCAACCACACACACAACCTTTAAAGTTCAAAGCCCCAACCCAAGGCTGCAATGAGGCCTCAAGTGCTCTTTCAGGGCAGTCTTTGGTTTGCTTAGCTAATATAAGCCTAGAAGGAAGCTCAGAGTCTCTACCCAAGTCCAAACAGAGGGCCCAAATCCCAGTGCAAGATAGTCAGCAAGGCACCTATCTGGTGGCAGTCCAAGCAGAGGCCCAGAGTCCCAGCCCAAGCCTTAAAAGAGGTCCTGAATCCTAGCTCAAAGCAGTTCTCAGCACCTGGTTTTCTCAGTCTAGGTCTAATTTCAGAGGTCCTACACAAGTTCAAGGATGGGTTACAAGCCCCAGAATGAGGCAGTCCACAGTGTGCCAGGGAGTGTTGAATCAGTAGTGGGAGGTAGCTTTCAGAGCTCTCAGCCCACAAGCCAAAACAACCAACTGGGAAAAAATGAATCTTACAGTAACTCAGAAATAGAGAAAAGGGCAGCAGCAAGGAAAAGCACAAGTTTTAAACATGCCTTTTCTCCCTTGAGAGTAGAGCCCATCTTTAAGATAAAAGTAAAAGTCAAGAAAGGCTGGGAAAAGGAGAAAATATTAAACAAACAAACAAACACCTAACCACAGAAAACTTTTATGGAGGAAAAGAAGAGCAAAGGAAGGACACAGAAGTGGATAGTGAAAGCAAAGCAGCTATATGAAAAACTTCAAAGAAAAATGTGAATAGCATCAGAGTCTGGAAGAGTTTAAAAAGTATTTCAAAAGTCAATAGATAGAGGTAGAGGTAAATGGGGAAGTGAAATGAAAGCAATGAAAAAAGAAAATGACAACTTATCATAATGCTGAATGCTAATGGTATGAACTCGCCCATTAAACAGAAGCAGATAGTAGAGTGGAATAAAAACCAGAATCCCACTACAAGTTATTTACAAGAAACACGTTTGAGGAAGGGTGACACACATAGATTCAAGGTAAAAGGCTGGAGCAGAATCTATTATGTGCCATCTCGCATGTACTGAGTATCTCTGGCTTTCTCTCTCTCTGTCTCTCATTAGAATTTAAGCTTCCTGGAAACAAGACCTGGTTTTGTCTTTACTTTGCATCCTTCCTTACCACTGTCTTTGGTATATAGAAAACAACAACTGCATGTTGATTGAATTCTCTTTCTACACCCTCTTATCTACCTGAATAATACTGTAGGATATAAATTAATGTGTAATACTTCAAGTTTTAATCTTATAAAGTTTATCTGACAAAATAGAACCACTAAGTTTTCTAACTGCTCAAAAATCCTGCCTTCATAGCTGCCCTTACAGGAAGAAAAGAGCCAGAGATGGACCTCCATCCAATTTATATCCTGCCTAAGTTAGCAGGTAATGACAGGAAGTGAGTGGGATCCTGGGAATCATAGTTTTGCTGGGAATCATAGTTTTTAGGGTAACAGATTCTAATTACACAATACTAAGGAACAAAATACTCAGAAGTTAGAGCCACCCTTATTCATAAGCATACTAAGAAGTCATATGAAAACTGACAACTGAGAAAGGATTGTAATAATCAGGTTATGAGAGTTTTAAAATTTCCTAGTATTAAATTTTACTATTTGGAGCTCAAGGCCATTCCTCATCAACTTTTACTTAATTAAAAGCCTATATTTTATTAATATTAACCTCACTTGACCAAAACTTGACACTTGGAATAATGTTAAGTGAAGAAGATATTTTAACCTTCCTCCATAAAAGCCAAAGGGGAGCTTGAGTTCCCTTTTGATTTAATGATTTAATTATTTGTTGGCTCCTCCAGCTAACTGTGTAAGGAAAGATTTCCCTGAAATTAGTTTTCTTGGTTATCTTGGGGATATGTAAATGATCCTCCTCAAGTAGCCTATTATAAGCCCTCTAAATGTAACTTTATCTGTAACTTGACTATTTTACCTGTAGACTCTGTTTAACTACATTTCTTTCCTTAGGGGATATATATAGGATTTTATTAAATTTGATGACATTGAAGGGAGCATAGAATTGTAAATCTGTCTTTTCTTTAACTTATGTGGCCTAAGAGGAATGTATGAAGTTGCAGTATGTAAAAGAATTATTTCTCTGTCACTCTGATGGAATTTCACCTACAAGAGGATTTGTTCGAATCCAAATAATTATACAGCTTATTTTATTGAAGATTTTAAGCATAATAAAACCTAGGTTTTTACATTGATAACTTATATGTACAATATATTTATAATTTATCATTTCTGTGTTATAGTAGATATATTTTGGCAGTAGTTGCCTACCACATGGATTCAAAAAGGAGATATTTCTTCCACAATACCCTAAATATCTTCTCTATATGACTAATACTGAGACAGAAAATATCTTTAGTTATTCTGTAAGTTAAAGTTTCCAAAATATCACTACCTGAGTCAAATTAATTAATTATCATCAAAGATATGAATTCTGAAAGTATGGGTACTAGGGAGGGTAAGCTGTAATTGAGGGTAGGGTTTTGGAAGATAAAAAAGGTTTAGAGACTAGGACTTAGCTACAGATAGCAGTTGATTAACAATTGTTTATTAAGTATTTACTGTTCCAGAAATTGGGTTTAGCCCTAGGGAATATAGAGAAAGGTAAAAACCTGGGCTGAGACCTAAAATACCTCATGTTCTATCATGGAAGTAACATGTACCCATAGGATAACACAATGTAAATGGAAGGTAATCTCAAAAGTGAAAGGATTAACACCTGGGACTGAGGGATGGGAGTGGGACATGACCTAAAAAGGATTCTTTACTAAGGTGAGATTTTAGTTGAAAGCCAAAAGGGAAGATAGGACTCAGAGATAAATAGGTAGAACATTCCCATTATGAGGGGAAGTCAGTGAATTGAGAGATAAGAGTATAGAAAGAACAGGATGTAGACCCTAGTTGTTAGGTTAAGGTATGCAGAGGGAAGTAGAACATAAAACGTCAGGAAAGGTTGTATTATGAGAGAATTATTTTCCCATTGAGTTTATGTTATAGGTTACTGATTCCAAATAAATCTATCACAATGTTGAAATCAAAGAGATAAAAACCTAACTTTTTATTATGCATAAGTAGATCCAGGAGGTAGAAAAATAACTCTGGACCCCAATAAAGGTTCAGAACAAGATACTGTTGCTGCTGTTCAATCTTTCAGTTGTGTCTAAGTTTTTCTTGGCAAAGGTACTGGAGTGGGTTGCCATTTTCTTCTCCAGCCCATTTTACAGATGAGGAAACTGAGACAAACAGTGTTAAATGACTTCCCCAAGATCAGATAACTAGTAAATGTCCGAGGACAAATTTTAACTTAGGACTTACTTCCCCCTGGCCTAGCACTCTCTCCATTGTGACAATTAGCTGCCCTAAAGCTATTTATATGGAATAATTATTTCAGAGAGACAAATAATCTTTTGTTAAACTTTATTTTTTATTTATTTTTAACATTAATTTTTTTGTTTCAAATTTTCTCTCCCACAGTTCCCCCACCCACTGAGAAGGCAAGCAAAAGTATATAAATTATACATATGAAATAATGTAAAACGTATTTCTATTTTGACCATATTGCAAAATTTAAAAAGTCAGAAGGTAATTCTTCAATTTCTATTCAGAATTCATCAGTTCTTTTTTCTTGGCAATCAGCAATTTTTCATCATGACTTCTTCAGAATTGTCTCCAATCATTGTATTGATAGAATAGTTAAATCTTTCAGTGATCTCTTGATTCTGCTCACTTTGCTTTGTGTCAGTTCATATAGACCTTGTCATTTTTTTCTTAAACCAACCTCTTGCCATTTCTTATGGCATAATGGGAATTAATGGAATCACCAAATAAGAGAGAAATGTAAGAGTGAGGTCCAAATTACCCATTTAATTCAACTCAAATACCTTAAATAGGTGAATACATATCAATTAACCAATATAAAAACCTTAAATGAAACTTGAAAAGGTAAAAGGCTTTCTGAACCATTATGATGTTACTCAAGAATGTTTTCAGATCATCTCAGGTAACCTGACCAGGCTTTTGGACTCATCTATTAATTTTCAGTAGAATTGAGAAGGAAAAGATTTGAAATTGTAGTGTGTGGCCTTTTTTTCTAAATCCTGAGGAGGGAATCACCTGGGAAACCCTTATAAAAATGCGTTATTAAGCAACACAAATTCTTATATTGACCATGTAGATTTAGTCCATCATCTCTCTGTCAGGAAGCAGGGAACAATATTGATTATCACTCCTCTGGACTAATATGTGATTTTCTACATCCATATACAGACTGCATTGCATTGACCAGATTCCTAAGTCATTGAAAAAAAAAATTCTGTTTTTACTATATCAGTAGAGTTAATTTTTTTCTTCTGGTTCTTCTCACTTTTCTCTATATCCACCCATAAAAGTCTTCCAAGGTTTCTCTGAAATTCTCTCTTTCACCATAGAATTCTATTATATTTACACTCCATAATTTGATCAGCCATTCTCCAATGGATAGATCTTTTATTAGTTTCTAGTTCTTTGTCACCACAAAAAGTTACTATAAATACTTTTGCACATAAAGGACTTTTGGCTCTATCTTTGATTTCTTCAGTGTATAAGCCTGATATGGCTGAGTCAATAGGAGCTTGCATTTGAAAAGAAGAGACAAATATAAATAGTGACTGCCTGGCCTCAGACACTTTCTAGCTGTGTGACCCTGGGAAGTCATTTAACCCCAATTGTTTAGCCCTTACCTCTCCTGTCAAGAAACTAATACTTAATATCGACTCTAAAACCAAAGGTTAGAAATTTTTAAATAGAATTACTGTGTAAGAAGGGACTTTTGGTCTGAAGAGTCACAGGAAAAATAATTTGCTTTTCTAAAAATTATGACAGTTTTGATTTGTGCACTGAGCACAAATGAGTGATGATGATCATGTGGGTAGGATGGCCTGCATAGATAACTAGATGGAATGAGAAGCTTAGTCTCTGGCCAGCTAGATACAATGTACCAGAAAAATCTATTTTTGACATGACATAAAGATATATTTTCAAAGTCAAGTTCTCCATTAGTGGCAAATCAAATCCTGTAGAGCAGTGGTTCCCAAACTTTTTTGGCCTACCGCCCTCTTTCCAGAAAAAATATTACTTGGCCCCCTGGAAGTTAATTTAAAAAAATTTTAATAACACTAGGAAAGATAAATGCACCTGTGGCCATCACCACTCCCCTGGATCTCTGCAGCACCCACCAGGGGTTGGTGGCACCCACTTTGGGAATCACTGCTGTAGAGCAATATTTTCAAATTCACACAGAAATGGGGATCATTCAGCTGTGCACAAAGGATCCCCGCAAGCTGTATATTGATGGAGAAAACCACATATTAGAATTTTCTAAATTTTATTGCAGTTTTCTTATTTTGCTAAATATTTTCTAATTGCTTTTTAATCTGGTGCTAGCCAGCCTCTGGAACATGTTTGAAACCTCTGCAGTAAAACTAAGGAAGATTATGCTTGAAATATAAGCAGGTATAATTTTTAGACCTTGTTTTTGGTGCAAACATACTTTGTAAGAGCTTTGATTTAAAGTTTGCAATGGAGGAGGTCCCAGTTTCACATATTCCTTTAAATACTCCAATTATGGGATATAACTAGATTCTGAATCATTAATAACCTGGGCAAATAGACAAAATCACCAGAATTAAGACATGATTGCCACTGGTCTTCTATGCTGCTTGGGTTTTATGAAGGCTATATCAATTAATCCTATAGTTATTTTATTTACCCTAACTGATTTATTTATACTTTAGTTAGTACAGTATTTTGGCTGGCACTTCTGTCATAAGTCCTACCCAAGTCTATTACTTTCTCTTTTTTTCAAACCCATCAATATCTCTTTTCAGAGAAGAGTCTCATAGATTCAAATATCAGCCAAATATACCTCAGTACAAATTTTTGTTAGTATTCTCCCTCTGCCAAGATCATTTGTATTTTATTTATCATTTTGTGAAATGTAAGAAATTGTTACACAATAAAGATATTTAGGTATCAGTGAGGATTTTAGGAAGGGATATTTGTCCAAAGCGTGAGCCTTCCTAGGAAACTCTGAAATCATATTTTGTATTACTAAAAGCTCACAACTTTGATATTGTTGGCTTTTATACCACCTACATTTATATATATATATATATACATATATATATATATATTTTTTTTTCCTTCTGCCTGACTTGAAGAAAGCTGTTCTTTTTAACAAAGGATATGAGGAAGAAAAAAAATCTTCAACACTAAGCAAAATATCAAAAAAAATCTGACATTACATGCAGTTCTATATTCATAGTTTTCCTTTTTCTCTGAAACAGATTTGCCTTCTTATACTCTCTCTTTGTGGTGCAGTTCAGCCATTATAATTCTGTAGTATTCAGTGTTGGTTGTTTTGTTGAATAACTCTCACTCATTCAGTGCTTTTAAAAGTACATTCCCTAAGTCAACTCTGTGATGTAGGTAGATAGTAAAGGGAAAATGACTCTTTGGTGTTTTGACACTTGTCCATGTAGTTAGTCATCTAAAGTTTATATAAATCCCATCAAGCCAACAGGTTTGCCCTGAACAGTCTCCTATTACCATGCATTGTTAGCTCCCCTCTAGCTCCCTCAGATTCCTGACTGAGCCAGTTCCAGTTTCTCTCTGATAAAAGATGCAGAGAGAACATTCAGAAATAGCAGGAGACCACAGAAGAGGCAGGGGCAGGAGAGAGTCACTATGTAATTTTCCCCAGAGCCTTGTTTACAGTTGACCAATTTGGCAGTGCATAGAAGTCTAGCAAAAGCCCTGCAATTAAGGATAACATTTGCAGATTTGGGGTTTTTGTGGATGCAGAGGCTTCTGAGTTGTTCTCCCTGATGATGATGTCAAAATGGTGTGCTAACACTTAATCTGTACCACTCTTCATAAAAGCCAAGTAGCGCACTGATCAAATTGGGAGGTGATAATTTGGAGGAATATGAAGGTTGGGGAGTTAATTGAATTAAAATTCTGTTCATTGGGGCCTATATTTGCAAAGGCAATGAATTTTGTATTTGAACCACAATCCCTAGCCGAGTTGAAAGCCTGGCCCTCTGTGGATGTTTTAAATTCAAAATCTGTGAGCTTTCAGGGATTGATGCCAAAGCCATAATATTAAGTTAACACTACATCAGTTCAATCTTTAAAAAGTCAATGTTAGGTTGTTGCTGTAAGGCTCAAGAGAATAAATTTCAAGGCTCAGCTGTGTTCTTGGAGTACTGCAGGTGAGCTGCCTTGTTTAACCCTTCTGGGCCACTGTCTGTCTCTTTCTTAATAAAAGTGTCGTATTACTTGCATGTCTACCTGATGTTTTGAGTTATAGCAAACTAGGTTTTAGGGATAATGCAAAAATTAATGAGTTTAATACACCCCATTGTATAATGGATAGGGCAGGAAAAAAGAAAGGATTACATGGAGAGCTCATCTATGATTCACCCAATGGGGGGTGGGGCAGGGAATAATCAACAAAGTAAAAATATTTGAATACTAGCTATCTACAGAGTATATGTTAAGTTCTTTGGGGACCCTGCCCTTAAGAAGTTTCCAGTCTGGTTGGGTTTGCAATATGTGCAGACAAAAAAATAACTATATAATACATTATATGTGCCAAACAAGCGGGATGATAAATGTTAAATCAATTTAGAAAAATAATAACTATAAGAATTCAAAGAAGAAAGGGATTTTCATAGAAGTTGGGAATTTGCAATGGGCCTCAAAGGACTCAACCAGACAGAAAAAGATGAAAAAAGCTTTCCTTCTTCACTTATTAGATGAGTATACTGGGACAAGTCATTTAGCCATCCTGAACTCAGTTTTCTCATCTGAAATAGAAAAATAGGGCTAGCACTTCTTTTACAGAACTATTGCAATGATCAAGTGAGATACTGACTGGAAAGCACTTTCTAAATAATAAAATTCTACAGAAATGCAATCTCTTACTATTCTTGTTGTGATAGAAAAATTAATAATAACTCATGGTTTTAAAGGCTTTTGCATATAGAGAAAAATATGATTTTATATGTATAGGGATCTTCCAAGTGGGGAAACTACTAGTGCAAGTTGGCACCTTTACCTGTAACTTGTAATCTTGAAGACTTATGCAGAACATTGAGAGGTTAAATGACTTGATCAAGGTCACATAGACAGCATGTGTGAAATTCAAGACTTGAAGTCAGATCTTTCTTGCTCTAGACTCTGTAGCCACTATGCCAAGATGCAAAGTGCTTTTCCTTACAATAACCCTATAAGGCAGGTAGTAGAGGTATTTTCAAACCATTTTTCCAGATAGGGAAAATGAGGCTCAGAAGATTTAAGTGAATTATTCTTGATCACAGGTAGCCAGTAGGTATCTCTGCATAGTCATTAGATACACATTTGGATATATCAATATGGGGGTCATAGTCAGGATTATGAAGTGCTAATTGATAATAATGATGATGATGTTTTTGGCTATCACAGTAATTCTCTAAAGTGAGAAGGGGAATTATTCTTTATAGTTGAGGACACTAAGAATAAAAGAGGGGAAGAAAATTTCTTATAATCACAGTTAGTGGCAAAATTTGTCTTTTCCAAGTTCTATCATGTCACAGTTCTCACGTATTATTGATAACATCAATTTGGTTCCACAAATTCTACAATGTCCATATGGGATAGTCATTGCAATATTTGTTGGGATTTTTTGAAATTCATGTTGGAAATACTCACTTTGATTCTTTTGAAACTCTTGCCTAGAATACCCTCCCTATATAGAGACAAGACCAAATTCAACCTCCTTGAAAACTTGGACAAGACATTTTTACTGAATCTCATTTTTCTCAGCTATAAAATGGAAGATATAATAACACCATTACAGGTTTATTGTGAGGATCATACTAGATAATGTATGTAAAATGGCCCAGTTAACTCTATTAATTCTTCTAAGTTTCTTAATGACTAAACATCAGGCAATTCAGCATAACCTTTGCTGTTAAAGAGCAACAGGCCAGTACAACATACAATGCTATGGAATAGTGCAGCTTTGGGGAATCAATTGAATCCATTTCAATAAATTCATCAAGTATCCTCTGGAGAGAACTAGGTTGAATAGGAAGAACAAAGAATTTAGAATTCAAATCATAGATCTGATGACTGGATCAGATGGATCCAAGAGCCAGTGTCTTAACCTACATGAATCTCAGTTTCCTAACCTTTAAAATAGAATTGGACTATATATTATTTACAGTCCTTTTTAACTCAAAATCCTATGATTTAAAGTGGTAAACTGTTGAACATTTATTCACTGTTGAATATTCAAAGTTCAATTATTTGAAGCCAGAAACTGAAGAATGTGAAAACATCAGTTGAGCTCTCTCCCTTCAAGACATTCATAACTGAGTTAGGGAAAATTTCATGAATAGAAATAAAACAGTTAATTAGCAATGACGCTTATGAGACAGAAAAAAAATGAAGACAAATAGTGAGACTGGTGCTCTCATCTTAGGAGACAGGGTGTTAAACCCTGCATCCAACCACAGCTCCCTCTATTTTACAGATTTGGTGAAGTGACTCTAATGTGCATAATACTATGCTAGTCTTATGAGAGAGACAAAGTTTAGATGAAGAAGTTCCTGCTCTCATTGAGCCTAAAATGCAGTTGAGTGACAAGATAGCCATTCAAATAACTATTAGGCCATAATACCTGATAAGTGAATTAGAAAGATGAAAAGTGATAAGCGAATGTCTGAGCAGCTTTCATGAAAAAGGTAGCATTTGATGTTTCAAATCACTATTGATTAGAGGAATGCAAATTAAAACAACTCTGAGATACCAACTCATGCCTATCAGATTGGTTAATAAGAACAAAAAAATGATAAAGGTTGGAGGGGACGTCTCTCAATTGGAGAATGGCTAGATAAGTTGTGGTAGACGGTTGTAAAGGAATACTATTGTGTTATATGAAATGACAAACAAGGTGATCATGAAAATACCTAGAGTGACTTATATGAAGTGATGCAAAGTGAAGTGAGCAGAATCAGGAAAACATTCTATACAGTAATAGAAATACTATACTATAATCAACTGTGAAGGACTAAGCAGTTCCTGAGATACTCACATGGGACACATAATGAATAATGCTATCTATAATCAAAGAAGAACTGTTGGGGTCTGATTGCAGATCAAAGCATGCCATCTTCCACTTTATTTCCTTTATGAATTTTTTGTATGTTTTTTTAGTATCTTTTGTCATGACATGAATATGGAAATATCTATTGTGTGAAAGCACAAATATAACCTCTGTCATATATTTATTTCCTTGGGGACAAAGAAGGAAGGAGAGAATCTGAATTGTAAAAGGTTAGCAAACAATAGTCAAAAATTGCTTCTACAAGTAATTGAAAAAAAAAAAGAAAAGTTAGCCTTTAAGCCAAGTTTTAAGGGATGAGTAGAAATTTAATAGACAGGAGTTGAAAAGGGGAAGCTACTCCAGGCATAGGGAACTATAAGAGCACAGTTCTAATAATAAGGGAATGGGGGCATATATAGGAATTAATTAATTATAAAGCATTTATTAAATACCTATTATGTGTCAGGAACTAGGGATATAAAAATCAAAAGTGAAACCATTCCAGATGTTACAAATATATTGGAGTAGCAACTAGACAAAGTAGTTTTAGTCTTTGGATTCATTGTAATGGTGAACAGAGCTATAGCATCATTCATTGTTATGCCCTTTTCAGAAACAATGGTAACATTGGGTTGATTACTGTTTCTAAAGGTAGAAGTACAACAGGATTGGATAGGAGCATACATGGTTTTCAGTTTGGATCAGATACCCAATTATTAGCATAATGCCTGGCACATATTGCACAGAGTATATACTTAATAAAAGCTTGTTGACTATTTTTTGTAGGAAGTGGGGACAATAGCAGAGCCAGTGGCAAGATGTATTAAGGAATCTCAAATGGATGGAAATGAAACATAGTCTGAGATAAGCTCAGTTTTAGGACTCACTCATTGGATAGTTAATCATAGTCCTAGGTCAGGATTCCAAAATAATAATAATAATAACAATAATAATAATAATACTCTCCATAATTATAATGATGATAATAGCAAAAAAAGAATTATATATCATTTTAAGGTTTGAAAAGCATTTTAGAAATATAAGCTTGCTTTACTCTGGAGGTTGGTTCTATTATCATTACCATTTTACAAGTGAGAAAACTGAGGCAGACAAAAGTAAAGTAAATTTAACAAGTTTACCCAGGTTTACCTGACTCCAGGTTCAATAATCTATATTCATTGTACCACTTAGCTGCCTCAAAGAGTTTAGGAGGGAGCAGCTGGGTAGCTCAGTGGATTGAGAGTCAGGCCTGGAGATGGGAGGTCCTAGGTTCAAATCCAGCCTTAGACATTTCCCAGCTGTGTGACCCTGGGCAAGTCACTTCACCCCCATTGACCACCCTTACCACCCTTCCACCAAGGAGCCAATACATAGAAGTTAAGGGTTTAAAAAAATAGTTTCGGAGATTAGGGCTACCAGGGAAGAAGACTTCAAGTGTAGTCTGAATGGGGTTGTTCAAGGTAAGAAGCAAAGTCTTTGATGATGATTAACATAAAATAAGGCTAGAAAGATAAGATGATGAAAAAGATAAGTTGGTGCTGAATTGTGGAGAGCCTTAAAAATGTAATTCAAGGAAGTAGAATCATTTGCACAATGTTAAACAAGCAATTCATAGTAGTACTTATGTCTTCTGAATCTCAGTCAAGGGCTCTTACTACAATACCAAGAAGTGTAACTAGAACATTTGACTGAAATATATTTTTGATGATAAAAATAGAGCTGATAAATGAGTTCTATAAATGTGTTAATCATGTTTTCCTGTTCTTATCTAACACTGTTGCAAAGAATGTTTAAAGTGAGATTTAAAGTAAAAGGTAAATGACTTCCCTCCATATTAGAAGATACCGAGAAAGAAGACAATGCTGAATGTAAGTAAATAACCTGAAAGGCAGAAGTATGGATATTAGTCAACCTAGTGTTCCAGTTATAAACACCTTCTGTTTTTCCCCATAAATTTGAAGAGTACAAAAACTGAAATTTTAATTGTGCATCTCAAGAAGATTTTTTGACTACATTAATCTGTAAGAACTGATACAAATAGGCTAAGTAGCAGTATACAATCAGCCTATCTAAATAGAAATCTAGCAAGATTTTTTATAATCCTGCTATTTTTCTTGTGATGATGAAGGCAGTCCTTCTAAGTACAACTTTCATTATTCTCCTGTTCCACAATACCACTAACCTATAAAAGTCGCTCTTAACTTTTGTCCATCTTCTTTGTAATGAAAATCACTCTATAATTTTCTCCAAGGATGGTTTCCTGGGAGATGACCCTAGTGAGTCTTCCAGCACCCTCCAGTAGGGGTTTGATTTGACTGAATGAATTGATTTCCAAGAGTTTTTAAAAAATATTTTAATTAGTTAATTTAGAATATTTTTCCATGGTTACATGATTTATGTTATTTCCCTCCCCTTTTTCCTCCTCCCTCCCATAGCTAATGGGCAATTTCACTAGGTTTTGCATGTATCATTGATCAAGACCTATTTCTGTATTATTAATGTTTGTAATAGAGTGATCGTTTAGAATCTACATCCTCAATCATATCCCCAATGAACCATGTGATCAAGCAAATGTTTTTCTTCTATGTTTCTACTCCCACAGTTCTTCCTCTGGATGTGGATAGCATCTTTCTCAAAAGTCTCTCAGAATTGTCCTGGATTCTTGCATTGCTGCTAGTAGAGAAGTCCATTACATTTGATTGTGCCACAGTGTATCCATCTCTGGGTATAAGGTGCTCCTGGTTCTGCTCCTTTCACTCTGCATCAATTCTTGAAGGTTGTTCAGTTCACATGGAATTCCTCCAGCTCATTTTTCCTTTTAGCCCAATAGTATTCCTTCACCAACAGATATCACAATCTGTTTAGTCATTCCCTAATTGAAGGGCATCCCCTCATTTTCCAATTTGTTTCCACCACAAAGAACACGACTATAAATATTTTTGTACAAGTATTTTTTCTTATGATCTCTTTGGGGTACAAACCCAGTAGTGGTATGGCTGGATCAAAGAGCAGGAAGTCTTTTAAAGCCCTTTGGGCATAGTTCAAATTGCTTTCCAGAATTGTTGGATAGATTCACAACTCCATCAGCAATGCATGTTTCCCAATTTTGTCACATCCCCTCCAACATTTATTACTTTCCTTTGCTGTCATATTAGCCAACCTGCTAGGTGTGAGGTAGTATCTCAGAGTTGTTTTGATTTGCATTTCTCTAATTATGAGAGATTTAGAGCACTTTTTCATGTGCTTATTGATAATTTTGATTTCTTTATCTGAAAATTGTCTGTATGTTCCTTGCCCATTTATCAATTGAGGAATGGCTTGATTTTTTTTGTACAATTGATTTACTTCCTTATACATTTGAGTAATTAGATCTGTGACAGGTTTTTGTTATAAAGATTTTTCCCCAAAGTGTTGATTCTCTTCTAATTTTGTTTGCATTGATTTTGTTTGTACAGACCCTTTTTAATTTAATGTAATCAGAATTATTCATTTTACATTTTATAATGTTCTCCATAATAATCAGAATTATTCATTTTACATTTCATAATGCTCTCTATCTCTTGCTTGGTCTTAAATTCTGTCTTTTCCCATAGATCTGTATACTACTCTATGTTCTCTTAATTTACTTATAGTTTCCTTCTTTTTATTTAAGTCATTTACCCATTCTGAATTTATCTTTGTGTAGGGTGTGAGATTTTGATCTAAACCTAATCTCTCCTATACTGTTTTCCAATTTTCCAAGTCTTGATACATATGCGACAAGACCTAGGGATGGCATATAGTCAGCTTTTGTGGTGCTTTTGTGATATCAGGAGAATGTGAGGAAAGCTTCATGGTGGTAAGTGGTCTGGCTGTGGTGAACTTCATGGAGGACATGAAGGAGAGTCATGCAGTTTGGGTTGGCATCAATGGTTTGTGACCTTTGTCATTGGAGGGAATTCCGATTCTATGAGGACTCAAACTCATTCAAGTGTTACTATTAAAGTAGATTCCAATAGTTCAACTATATTGACAAAATATTTTGCATTTCATGAAATTGTTGTCTTTAATAAGCAATACTCTGAGCATTTTTGGTCATCATTATCTCATTAATCTTTCCGAAATACTTCTGAAATCAGCATAGATTAGATCTGGATGTAGGTGAAAAGAGAAAGCATTTATATTGAGTTATTTTATAGACTCTAGAAGGATTTTCTTATCTGATAAAAACAATCTTTACTTTTTTTTTTTACTCTAAGGAACAAATGGATTACTCACTTTTCTGGTTTCCAGAAGTGGTCTTATCTTTCTCCTGAAAATGTCTAATTAAAATTGTTAAACTGTGATTCTGAAGAAACCAAACATAATATGTTCTAATAGGTTTAATTTTTCTGGTATTTTATTTTGATATGACTACAAAATGATTAATATTCTTAGATCAAGTGATTTGAATGTGTATTATGTTTAGAGTAATTTCATTTTTGTATGGTAAATTGCCTTTCAGTCTTGATTTTTAGACAAAAAACTTAGGAATCAAGGAAAAAGTATTCTTTCATTCAATTCATGGAATTTTGAAATTGAAAAAGACTTTAGCAATCATCTATAACAACTCTTTAATTTTTCAGAAGAGATTGAGACTCAGAAAAATTGTCATTTATTTGTCCAAGGCCCCATTAGAAAATGCAACTCCCAGAAGATGTAAATTGACTCTAAGAAGCATTTAAAGTTGGGAAGATGGAATGCATCCCACCTTTTTTTTTTTTTTTTTTTTTTTTTTTTTATGAAAACCCATTGTGAGACTAATCTCCAAACAGACACACTTTTTCTTATGCCCCCATACTTCTCCATTCCCCTCCTCCACATTATGCAAATTCTCAGCCTTCTCATTGTTTTTTTCCTTAGGCCCTTAGACAATTTTCACATGCCTGGATACCCACCCATAACAACAGGTCATAGGTGCCTTTGGGAAGATATCCTTTATCCCTACCCATGAGAATATTCATCCTTTATCTCTAATTGTCTCCTTTTTGGCCAGTGGACTGACTGGTAACATCAGAGCTGTCTTGGATAAAATCTTCTGGCTAAGAGTAGTAATTGATAAAATCCTACTTACCCTACCCCCTTTCATTTTAAGTGGAATAGGAGGAGCAGTAATTGATAGGTATAAATACTCATAACAGATCATGTTATATTATTTATATTCTCCTTTGACCCACATATCAAATCAATTACTAAATCTTGTTGTTTTGTACTTCATATCTCTCATTTCTTTCCTTGTCTCTATTCATATAGCCTCTACCCTTTTCCGTGCCCCTGAATCTCTTCTAGATTACTTCAAGTCTCCTAGTCAGTATTTCATGTTTGTCTCTGTTACAATTATTCTTCCCCAACTACTAATGTGATTGATTTTTCTAAAATGTAGGTTTATAGATGTCACACCACATTCAATGAACTCCCCTGGTTCCATATTGACTTTAAACCTAAATATTGCTTAATATCTATCTCCAATTTTGAAGTGTCAGTCTTCTTTCAATTTTATAATACATAATCATTAGTATAATAATAAATTCTATGATTTCTAAATGAATGAATATAAAGTGGCACTCAAAAAATTTCCTCAAATAATGTACAGGATCAGAAATGTTTGGAAAACAAGAAAAGTTAGAGAAAGAGATGGGACTTGAGCTCAACATTCCTGATTCTTAATCCATTGGATTTCTTTTAAAAGCTATGGTGTGTTCTCTATTGCCTACAGCAGGATAACTAAAATTTTGGTAAATATTTTTAAATGAATTAATATAAGAGAATCTATTTGCAACATAGACTGGAGAGCCAAGACTCAGAGTCAAGTTTCTTGTTATGTTATTGTTTTTGCAGTTCATCTTTTGGGTGACATTTTGACTCTGCATGAATTGCATTTAAGCGAGGCAGAATTGCAAAAAGTTGTCAGCTTCACTCTCTTTTGGGGTCATCAAGTGACAAAAGTCAGGATGACCAGCCATGGTCTGAAATGTAGTGGATCACTCTATAAAGTTTTTGTTGAAATTGAAGATAATTTAAGCCTAGTTTTTTTTTAGTCTTTTGTCTCTCCCCAAAGAGATAGAGGAAAGAAGCACATGGTATAATATTGATTAGTTTTAAAAATTGAATCCAAAAGTTTCATTTGTTTTTGAGCTCATTGTCTTTGTGAGATGGCTTATGTATTTCATTTAATAACATTTTGTAGATGCTGTGTTTCTAAAGGAGTACAAATAGATGCATCTATTGATTACTTAGAATTATGACAATAGCTTTATTGTGCTAACCATATTCTAACCTAGGTCTTGGGGTATTGAGGTTTATTTGGCCAGACCTTCCTACTTTAACACTCTTTTTAATATTCTTACCAGCATGAACATGAATATTGATATAAACCTAGTTTACAGAATTGTTTCTTGCCTTGCCCCATTTGTAAAATCGAACTAAGTCTAATTTTTAGGCCATGGTTCTTAAATTGATATCCATGAACTTTTAAAAATATTTAGAATAGAATTGGTTTCCTTTGCAATCTTTTGCATTTTGTGTAGTAAAAATATTATTCTGACTAGGTGAATTGGTGTAGACCTTTAATCCTAGCCACCAAGAAGCATCAGGCTGAATGATCTTTTGAGCTACAGTGGGTAGGCTTCTCTGATTCGGTATTAGCAGTCAGTTTGGCATTAATATAGTGAAGTCTTGGCAGGGGCAAATGAATACCAGGTTTACTTATGGGTAGTTATCCAACTCCAGAATTCATCAGTAATGGATTAGACCATGAATGGTTCTTGTTCTTCCAGCATGTGCAAAGTGGGGAGACTTAGTCTTAAAAAATTTGATGAGGTAGACTGTCAAAGAAAGGAGACCATTACACAAAAGAAGATTAAGAACGTCTAGTTTAAATTTTAATATTTTCTGCTAATTCATGTATGACACGGAGAAATTACCCTCCACTCATTTCCACAGAGTAGAGATCTTTGACACTGGTACCTAAGATCAAAACTTCTTTTTTTTACCCCCATTTGCTTAAATCCATAGGGCAATTAGGTGTCTCAGTGGGTTGAGAGCTAGATCTAGTGTCAAAGGGTCCTAAGGGGTCCTGACAAACATTCAGGGGTCGAGAAGGCATGAGGAGAATGAGACCTGATTAGAAGGATGACACAAACACACTTGGGTGTCAGGAGGGCACTGAAGCTGGTAGCCATGAGAGGAGAGGTTTATTGATCACAGCTAATAATTTATAGTAAAAGTGATGTAGGCTAATGGATTAGGTAAGCTTTTTGCATACACAATGAATGTAGGTAATTCATCATTCTTTTATAATAGACTTAGTATACCTTATCAAATCTAGACAGAGTTTTCTATAGGCTGATAAATGAATATGTCATTGTGTAACCATCCAACCCAGATTCTCATAGGATCCCTGCATCAGTAGTTTCCTGGAAGGACATGCAGTTTCTATAAAGTACAGCAGGGAGGGGTGGAAAGGAGGGGTTTGGGGCCTCATGTGAGGTGTGATCTATGGGTTTGGCTTTGTCTAGACTATGGCTTTGATTTTACTGGGGTCCACTCTCACTTCGTGGGTGGTACAGTCTAGAGACCTATATTCTAATTCAAATCTGACCTCAGATACTTTCTAATTGTGTGATCTTTGGGGAAGTCACAACCCTGTTGCCTACCCCTTACTGCTCTTCTGCTTTGGAACCAATACAGTATTGATTCTAAGACAGAAGCTAAGTATTTTTTTAAAAAGATATCTGTGGGTCAGTAGTCTGTAATCAAGTCCACTTGATAAAATTAGTTTAAGGCAAAAAAAAAAGTAAATATTATGGCAAGAAAAGTATAAATTAAATATTTTCCCCCTAATCCTGGGCCACATTTTATCACAAATATGTACAATATCAGGGAGATGACTGAGCAAATGTAGTGAACATTTATAGAGTCATGAATGTAGAGAATATCTTTGATTTGGGCTCACAAATAGAATGGTACACATGTAAGTAACATGAGGTTCATTTTGAAGGGAAACACAAAGAGGGATAGGAATAGGAAACACATGTAGCTAGGAAAATATGTAATATGGCTCACCCATGGAGTGGCACACATAATAGGAATATATGCCACTAAAGGCTATATTTTTTAAAGCAAACTAATGCCTATAACTGCAGTGCCACTAATCTCTGCTGATGATAATCACATAAATGTTACCATTACTACTGATGATGGCCTATCTCTATCTGCTATCTCTTCGCAGAATCCTGATAATTTTGAAATTCATAATGGCTAGATTATAGACTCTAGCCCAAAGATCCTTTCTTTAGCCACTTTTCTATCTTCATTTTTACCAATCTACTTTAGCCTTATCTTTTCTTTTTAAACAATATTTCACTTTTTTCCTCAATTACACATAAAACAATTGTTAGCTTTCATTTTTTTAATTGTCAATTCCAATTTCTCCCTCCCTCCCTTCCCTACCTTGTGCATTTATGTAAAATATTTTCCCATATTAGTCATTTTGTAAAAGAGATTTCAAATGAAAACAGTGAAAGATAGTATGTTTTGGTCTGCATTGAGACTACATTAATTTTTTCTTTAGAGGCAGATGGCTTTTTCTATCATGAATCTTTGAAATTGTTCTGGATCACTGTATTACTGGTCATTCATAGTAGTTCTTCATATAATATTATTGTTACTGTATAAAGTGTTCTTCTGCTTCTGCTCACTTCAATTTTTATCAGTTCATGTAAATTTTCCAGGTTGGTTTTTATTCCTGTAATTATCCTGTTTATAATTTTTATAGTACAATAGTATTGCATTATATTTATATGCCAAAACTTGTTCAGCTAATAGCCAATTGATGGACATCCTCTCAATTTCCAATTATTTGCTACCATAAAAACATATAATTATTTTTGTACAAATAGACTCTTTTCTCTTTTTAAAAAAAATCTCTTCGGGAGATGGATCTAATAGTGGTATTGCTGGACCAAAGGGTATATAGAGTTTTGAAGACCTTTTTGCTCTACCTTTTCTTGTACACTACTGGAACTATTTCTCTCTTTTTTAACAAACTATCTTTACTTTTAAACTTCTTCCTCAAATGCCCCAATTAGTAACCTTGTAATCACATAGAATCTGTCTCTCCCATGAAATGTCTGCATTTCAGGCCACATCTTCCACATAATGAATGAATTCAAAGCAACATTAATATGTAAATTGAAGTATTAACATAAGAGAACAAGGTTTAGAGCAGAGTGGCCAGCTCTGAGCCTTGTATTAAACTCCTTGAGAAAGGAATTAAAATGACATGGTTAGGACAGTAGGCAATAGTTATCAGTATCTTTGATAAGGTGATCCATGTTGATAGAATTAACCTCAAAAACAAGAGAATCCTTGAGTAAAGAGACAGGGGAAAGAAATAGAAACATAGAGAAATTTAGATGGTAAGGTCTTTGTTACTGACCTAATCCTTCTACTTATGCATTTTTATTTTTGTGATCTCCTCAGCTCCAAAATGTTCAATTATCCTCGCTAAGGGACTCTTCAATTTATGCATCCAGTCATTGTCTCTCTCCTGAACTTCAGATAGTCATCTCTTATTTTCTTCTGGACATTTCTACCTACATGTCCCATAGCCATCTTAAAGTCAACTTGTCTTTCCAAAAGCAGTTATGTTTCACTTTAATAATTATGCCCTTCTTCCTATATTTTCTATTTCTATCAGAGTACTATCATTGTTCCTTCCAGTCACTTAAACTTGCAAAGCATATCATTATTATTTCATGGTCACACAACCCAATATCCTATTTTTTCTTTGTCTCCCTAGTCATACTACAACCTATTCTAGACCCTCATCATTTGTTAACTGGACTTTCACAAAAATCTTATACCTGGTCTTCCTGAACTTTGTCTTTCTTTCCTCTTTACTTCATCCTACACAGAGTTGTGTAATTGCCATTAGTCTTTCTAGTCTTTGACCTCTTCCTACACTTAGATATACACATTTTGTTTTATAAGCCAGGGAAAAGAGATATCTCAATAATCAGATGAATATTTCAGAGGATGTTCATCCTTAAATGACTTTTCACTCTTTCTCTGAATAACAAATATATATTTGTTTTGATCACTCTCTTGATTTCCCGGCAGTTGACATATTCTCTCCTTTGAACCTAATTTGGGTTTAAAATGAGACCCTTAATTCTGTGTTTATTATCTATATCATTCTATTTTTTCAATCTGTTGCATATTTTTGGATCCATAAATAATTTGATTTCTGATATTGCTTTCTTGTAAAAGAGGGCTAAAGAGATGAACAAGGGGCCAAAGAAAAAACCCTTAGGCATACATCCATTATTCTGTGAATATGTTCTATTCAAGCTGGTCAAGGAAAGATAAACATTTGAACATCTGAAATATGAAAAAATGTTTTTCCCCATAAGACAGTGAGCAATATTTTTCTAAAAAAGAATATGTGACCAAAACTAATAACAAAGTCATTTAAAATGGCTTTTATCTGAGCTTCTAGAATATCATTGTTTATAATGGAAATGCTGATGGAATCTTAACTATGAGAAAGTGGCTATAAAATACAGCTTGGAAACCTACAGTCCTCTAGCTCTGATGGTTAGTATCAATATGGTTGGCATGTTCTTAGGAAACAGTGAAATGCTTTTATCTCTAATTGTATGACTGAGTCCAAAACGTTCCTAATCCAAGACAAAGGTTGCCTAAGCTATGGCTAGGGACCAGGCTATTTTTTAATTGCATTGTATTTTCATTTTTTCTCCTAAAAAAGAGATCTTTAAAAAAATGAGGGACCCTTTTACAAGTGACTCCAGAGAAGAAAGAGCTGAGCCAAGTCATTCTAACCTATTGGAAATGAATGTTTTATATGTCAAGGCACAAAAACATAGGATAATCATTTGAGGTCCTCAGAAATAAACACCTTTGCACAGGAACCGAGGTCAGCTTTAATAATAAAAATGTAACCAAGCATCAGAGCTTGGTCCTACTGCTACATTAACCATAGTAATGAGATATTCTTTCCTAGTATCCCAACAGTTTCTGTTTTGTAAAATATGTGATGAATGGAGGGGGCCCTGAAAATATAAAAAATTAAGTTTAAAAAAAGAGGAAGGAAGTCATATATAAGAGGGTGTCATCTTCTATCTTGCCATAACACTGGTCCTACAGGATCAAAAAAGATATATTCTCCTCTTGCCTTTACAAAGACTTTACAAAGTCACTTTACAAAGACCCCTCAACTACTTCTCAGAGCCATTGTCCCAGATAATACTGAAGTGGTAGGTTAGTCTAAGACCAGGCTAGAAGATATCTTAAAAAAAAAAAAAACTTACTTTTTTATCTTACTAACAACTTTAAGGTGGAAGTACAAGTGCTAAGCAAATGTAGTTGTGACTTGCCCAGAGATACACAGTTAAAAGGGTCTAAGGCCAAATTTGAATCCATTTCCTCCCAAATTCAAAGCTGATATTCTATCAGTTGAGCTATCTAGCTGGCCCTATGCTAGTAGATTTTAATGGACTTGAACTATGGAATTGAACTCCCCAAATCTAATCTTTCCATCCTGCTTCTGACTTCTGTATAAGTCAACATTATTAACTAAACAGATCCTCTGAAAACCCTTTTTTCTCTTGCAATAGGAGGAAAAGAAAGAGACTAAACAAAGAAAGCTATCTTGATCGTTATAGGCAGAAGTGTATACCTACAAAAGTGAATAGCTGTTCTGTTTGCATCATTTCAAATGAATTCATGTAGCCACCCTATCATTTCCCCAGTATCATCTGTCTATCCCCTCTGGTTATTATTCATCCCCACGCTATATACAAACTATCTTAGTAGTTAAGATATTTTAACCCACCTTTTATGTTTGGCATTATCTTTATTTGGCAAAGCAGGCTAACTCTAAATAAGAGAAGGTAATACCAACAGTGTTTAGCATAGTGCCTATCACATAGTAGGCACTTAATGAATGTTTATTGACTGACTGGTTTATTAATACTTTCTCTTCCCCTCAGAATTGGCTGAGCAATGGTCTATTCCCAGAATTTCATGAATTTCTTTTTATTGCCTATAATACCTTTCTAAGAAATTTTGAAATGGGAAGTAGAAGTAAAAACAAAAAGAGAGATTTACTAAAGCCATAATTCAGCTGGACTAGCACTAGAAAGAAAGAAACCAAAGATGAAAAGAAAAAAGAAAAAGGCTTATAGCATGGGCTCTACTCTATTCTTCTATACTCTGTCCTCCTCTTCACTGCTCCTTAGATATACTACTAGTATATGCAAATTACATATAATAGGTTTACTCATTATGTAAAAATTACTTATGACATTGTATATAATCCTATTACATATAAGTTAATGCTTGTCACAATAGTAACAGTAATAATATCCCCAGCAAACCTATCAACTGTGTTGTAAAATATAATGTAAAGACCACCATCAAATATCACCTAATCTAAAAAACTTGAAAAAGCTAATGAAGGACTATGAAAAAACACTAGAAAGATTGTATGAGTTTCTCAGTGTGTCATATTTATTAGACCTATGCTCCAAAAGAGATCAAATAAAAAGGAAATGGTCCTATCTGTATAAAAATACTTTTTGTAGTTTTCCAAAACTAAAACATCTATCAATTGAGGAATGACTGAACAACTGGTGGTTTATAAATAAAATTTAATACTATAAAACTGTGAGAAAAGAGAGATAAGATGACTCTAAAGAGAGTTGGAAAGATTAGATCACTGATGTAGGAAAATGTAAGTACAATCAGAAGAACAATCTATACTATTAATCAATACTATAAATTGACTCAAAGAACAACCATAATTCCAGAAGATTTATAAAGAAGAATCATCATATGAAAGATGATGGCAGACAGATAATGGATTAATGTTCCTTCCTTCCTTCCTTCCTTCTTTCTTTCCTTACCTCCTTCTTTTTTCCTACTTTCATTTCATACAGGTATTGGGAATTATGAGAGTGAAAAGGAAAAATAACAAAACATAAATATTGGGAAATGAATTCATTAGGAAAAAACATACCTTCAAATCTAGATACATTTAACCCACAATTGAAAGTAAAAACTGAGTTTAAAATGAATGACAGTGAATGGATGACAAACATAAATAAATAAATAAACAATTCAACATCAGCAAAATTATTACTAGAGGTACTTAAGTTAAAAAGTAAAGGTCAAGACTGGACAATTAGAGAGAAAATATGGAGATTTTCTTTTCTCCTCTCTGGGAAGAAGAAGAAAAGATGAAGAACAAGGAAGAACAAGGAGAAGGAGAATTAGGAGAAGAGATAATATTTATAGGGTGCTTACTATGTGCTAGGAATTGTGCTAAACACTTTATAATTAATATTTTATTTGACCCTCACAAGACTGAGAGAAAAGTACTATTGTTATATTCATTTTATAGTTGAATAAACTGCTATAAGCAGAGATTAAGTGACTTGCTCAGAGTCACCCAGTTAGTAAGTGTTTGAGACTAGATGTGAAACTAAGTCTTTCTGACCCCAGGTCCAATATTCTATACAGTGCACCACTAGTCACAAGGATTCCCATACAATAGCAGAAACCATTTACACCGTTAAAATAATAAATGACAATACAATTCTATTGAGTTAGGTGACTAAAACGTTAGCCATTCTATAAATAGAGATAGCAGAAAGGCAAGATATGATCCATAATTCTCAAACATCCCACAGTGCTATATTCATTATTAGGAAGACATTTTACACATTATATATATATATATATATATATATATGTATATATATACATATATATATTCAGATAACATATCTAATTCTAATGGACAAAAATACCAGTGACTCCTTCAAATATATGATTTTTTGTTTATGAACTTTATATGATAATTTTTATTATATCATCAAAAATTATAAATACTTAAAAGAACATTATGTTGGCTAAGGAGTAAATGAAGTAAATCAAAAAGTCAGAGGAGTGAAAAGATAATCTATTATGAATTCTATATCTACTGACTAATCTTCCTGAAAGCATGATAACATATATATCACCTGTTAATTATCACAAAGTCATTTTGAGTCCACACCCACAGATTAATTACATACTATAAGTCAAATAAATAGACCCAAATAGAACATTTGATATCCATATGGAAAACGTCTCCACTTAAAATATGCCACCAACTCAAAGTAAAAAAAATA
>NC_058131.1:147404705-147466671 GCF_016433145.1 Gracilinanus agilis
CGGGGGGTGAAAGGGAAAGTAAGAGCATGAATTATGTAATCATGTTAACTTTTCTAAAAAATAAATATTAATAAATGTTTTTTAAAAAAGAAAGCACAAAAATATTGAATAAATTAATATCTTAAAAATCAGAATAGACCAATTGGTAAAAAAGTCACAAAACTCAAATAAAGAAGGACTCTTTAAAAAGCAGAATTGACCAAATGAGAAAAGATATAAAAATGTACTGAAGAGAGAAACTTCTTGAAAGAATTGGTTCTTTGGGAAAAGAATTACAAAAAATCACTGAGGAAAAGAACTCTTTACAAAGTATAATTGGCCACAAGGAAAAGGAGGTACAAAAGCTCACTTAAGAAAATCATTTTTTAAAAATTAGAATTGAGTAACGGGAAGCTAATGACTTCATGAGACATCAAGAACCAATCAAGATCAAAAGTATGAAAAAATAGAAGAAAATAGGAAATATCTCATGGGAAAAACAGCTGACTTTGAAAATAAGTTCAGGAGAGATAATTTAAGAATTATTGGACTACCTGAAAGTCATGATTAAAAGAGAGCTTAGATATCATCTTTTAAGAAACCATCAAGGAAAATTGCCCTAATATTCCATAACCAGAGGACAAAATAGAAATGAGAAGAATCCACAAAATACCCCCTGAAAGATATCCCAAAATGATAACTCCCAAGAGTACTAATGCCAAATTACAAAAACCCCATGTCAAGGAGAAAATATTGCAAGCAGCCAAAATGAAACAATTCAAATATTGGGGAACAACAGTGAGAATACCATAAGACTTAGAAGCATCAACATTAAATGATAGGAGGACTTGGAATATGATATTACAGAGGACAAATGAGGTAAGAATTAAACCAAAAGTCACTTATCCAACAAACTCAGCATACTTCTTCAGGAGAAAAAGTGGGTATTCAATGAAGGAGAGGACTTTAAAACATTCCTGAGGAAAAGACCAGAACTGAATGGAAAAACTGACCCTTAAATACAAGAATCAAAAGAATCATAAAAGATAAACAGGAAAGAGAGACCAGAAGATATTCAATAAAACTAAACTGTGTGCATCTCTACATGGGAAAATGATTCTTGTAACGCCAAAGAACTCTGGCATTATTAGGGCAGTTAAGAGTGTACACAGATAAAGGATGAAGGTATGAATTGAATATGATGGGGTGATATAAAAAATAAATTAAATAAAGGCATAAGAAAGAGGAATGCATTGGGAGGAGGGGGAAGGAAACATAGAATAGGGCCAATTATTGCACTTAAAAGGGGAATATGAAAACATATTCACAGGAGAGGGGATAATAGGAAGGTGGAGAGGAGAACACGTGAACTTTACTCTCATTAGAATTAGCTCAATGAGGGAAGAACTTACACAATCAATTGGGTATGGAAAGCTATCTTACCATATAGTAAAATAAGAGGGGAAAGGGATAAGAGAAAAGGGGTGGGACGATAGAAAAAAGGGCAAATTGGGGAAGGTGGAGGCCAGAAACTAAACAGTGGTACATTGGATAGAAATTAATATACTATAATCAAAATGGTGCAATTTTTTCAAGTCTCTCTAATAAAGGTTTCATTTCTCAAATACATAAATGAGTTCAATAGATATGATTACAAGTTATTTCCCAGTTGATAAATGATCAAAGGATATGAAAATGCATTTCTCAGACAAAGTAACTAAAACTCTATAGTCATAAAAATGCTATAAATCACTATTTGTTAAAGAAATGCAAATTAGAACAACTCTCAGGTACTACCCTATACCTATTAGATTGGCTATTATGTCAGAAAAGGAAAATGAGAAAACTTAGAAAGGATATGAGAAAGCTGGGCCATGAATACACTTTTTTGGGGGAGTTGTGAGTTGATTCAGTCACTTGGGAGAACAATTTGGACATACACTAAAAGGAATATAAAACCATACATACCTTTTGACCCACCAATACTTTAGTAAATTTGTATCATCTTTTTAAAATTTAGTAAATTTTTACAATCTAGTATTAAGATAAAAAAAGAGGAAGGACCTATATGTACAAAAATATTTAAAGCAGCCCTTTTCATGAGGGCAAAGATTTGGAAACTGAGGCGATACCCATTAGTTGGAAAAAGGTTGAGTAAATTATAATATATGACTGTAATGGAATATTATTGTGCTGTAAGAAATGACAAACAGAAGTAGATTAGAAAAACATGGTTATGTTTACATGAATTGAAGCAGAGTGGAATAAACAGAACCAGGAAAATATTGTACACAGTGATAGGAATACTTTACAATGAACAACTGTGAATAACAACTATTCTCAGCAATAAAATGATCCAAAACTATCCCAAAGGACTCATGATAAAAAAATTCCATCTACATCCAGAAAGAAAGTACTGAGTCTTAATCCAGACCAAAGCAAACCTTTTTCACTTAATTAATTTTTAAATTTGTTTCTTTCCATAAAATGATTAATATGAAAACTCTTTTATATTATTGCACATGCAAAATTTATATCAGATGGCTTACCATCTCAAGAGGAGTAGGCGGTGAGGTTTTTGGGGAGGGAAGAAGTGAAGGAAGGAAAGAATTTGAGATTCAATATATTTGAAAAATGTTGGAAACTTTTTATATGTAATTGGGGGGAAATTAAACAAAAAAAAACATAGGTCAGAAATGATCTATTCACATTTCCTGGAGGGTCAGTCATTGCATGAAACCTTAGGAATTGGAAGACCTAATGCATTCTACATTTGCACCTCTTGGTATAGAATCTAGATCCAGTCATGATTTGAACTCCTGGTGGTTGTCAATTTTCTATTTGGTGTTCTGTATCACTGAAAGTATCTTCTGATTATTTCTTAGTGTGTCTAATCCTTAGTGGAACAGAAGCATAAGCAAGAGAAGACAATATAAAAAAAACTTTTTTTTCCTATCCTGTTCATTATATTGTCTTTTCAGTACCTTTCTGGCCCCTGACCTTGAGTCCTCCAGTTCCAGGTCTGGTCAAAACTGTAGGATGCATTATTTCTCAGTTCTTTAATTCATTTGCATCCTTTGCATAGGCAGTTGTAAGAAGGGGTTGAATGAATGATGATGGGGTGTGGTATGGTAATACCTTGAATGGTAAATAAGGGCCAATATTTCTCCACAAACCCCCCTCTCCTTACTAGGGAGACAAAATGGAGTTTCTGGAAAATAGGGTTCCCTTTGATGGTTATGCCTGGACTAGGTAATTAGAGTTCTCTTTGAAGGGAAACAAGTTGGACACCAACAACTTGTTCATGCCAGGCAATGCCTACAGAAGCTTCCTCGATCCCCAACAGGGTCTATTTTCAAAATGGATGACTACTTTCTTTCTCCTCACTACCCACACATTCTGTCTCCCTCCCAACATAATTACATGGATCTGACTGAAAAGCAACTCAACAGGGTTTACTCAGGAATGAATTAATTAAGGGATGAGGGAAGAGGGTGTTAAGGAAAAGGTGATGTAGGTGATTCCCTGAAATCCCCTTTATCAGTACCTCACTGGGTAAGGTAGTAACAGGTATTTTCTGTATTCCCTAAATCCCAGTTTCTCTGACCCAATCCTGAAGTATTTCTCTTGAACCTATAATTATAGCTAAATAATGAGGGAATGTAGTAAAGCAATGTTCAAGGCAAGATTTGTGAGCCCCAGAGGCCGGCTTCCTCCAGAAGTCAAGAACACTTTGGCCAAAAGTAAAGAAATGGCAGTTTAACGTTTTCCACTAAGTTAAGGATTTGATGCAGATCAACTGACAGGGTTAATCTTCACTGATGTCTCAGGAAAACTCTTGAGATTAGCTTGCAGGTGCTGTAGCCCCAAAATTCACCTCCCACCTTGGCTGTGCCCCAAGCTTGAGAGAGAAATCTGTTGGTCTCTTCCCAGAAGTCCTTGCACTCAGCCCGACTGGCATTCTTTTCCTTTTTCCTTCCTCAATGTTCCATCTGTCAATTCCAAAATGTAGGCTTATTCAAACTCTTACAGAGTGATTTTGACACCTCCACATTAGTCCTTGACCATGCATGTCTGCATTATTATATATTAAATCATTCATCCATATACATTCTCTTTTGCCTCCAAATTCTAAAGTTAAATTTTAGATGTGATGCTTCTTCAGCTAACAGTTTGTTACTGATTTGGAGGGATTGCTGAATCAACACATGGCTGGTTACAGTATAGCAGAAAAGTATTGGGCAAATTTCTGAGGTTTGGGGCACAATATCTCATTTACTCATCTGAACCAGAATACTCCAAACATTAGAATTGTTTCAGTGAAAATTATGAGGAAATTCAGAAGCTTCTAAATTAAAAAATGAGAACTTCACAGGGTTTACCAGCTGAATAGTTCATTTGTCTGTAAGAAAGCAGGGGATAACTTTATCAAAAGTAAAGGCAAACAAAACTTATTGAGATGCAGGATGCTTGGCTCAGTAAGAAGGAAATGGAAATTCAGTTTTATGTTGATAGTAACAAACAAAGTGCTTCTATGACTTCCTAAAGCCTATATGGGTCAAAGACCTATTGTGCATCTCAGCTACTCAGCTGTGACTGGAGCCACCCTGATGAATGATAAGGACAAGACCCTGGAGAACTGGGCTGAGCACTTCCATAATGTTCCCAAGAGACTCTCATGGACCAGTGCTGAAGCCATTGATGGGATGCATCAGGTTGAAGTCAGCTCCTCTCTAGCTGAACTCCTAACTGAAGAACAGGTTTTGAAAGCCATTAGATTCCTCTTGCATGGCAAGGCACCTATTGTTGATCCCATTTCAGCAAAGAGGTAGGGGGTATACTGTTCATATAAAGCTGACTGAAATCCTCCAGCTTAAAAAGAAGGTCATACTCCAGGAGACCAAAGATGTCCTGCATTGCCCATCTTTATAAAAGAAAAGGAATTAGGTTGTCCAATGACAATCATAGGAGGGAGTATCTCTTCTAGACATTGCTGGCAAGGTTTTTACCAGAGACCTTTTTAAAAGGCTAATCCTTCACCTAGAAATTGTCACCCACCCAAGAGCCTCTGGAAGCTTCAGAAAGGGTAGAGGAATGGTTGATATGGTATCATCTGCTCAGCAACTCCAGGAGAAATGCCAGGTGAAGAACAGAGATCTGTCACAATGCTTGTTGATCTGATGAAGACCCTGTCAATTTTAAGGGCTTGTAGAAGAACATAGTAAAATTTGCCTGCCCAGAAAAAGTTCATCAGTATCATATGTCATCTGCATGATTGCATACTTGTTCGAGATAAAGGACGATTTTTCATTTTCATACTTTTTTCATATTTTCAATATTCTAATGTTCATACTTTGCCAGTTACCAGTGGAGTGAAGCAGGGGTGTGTGCTTACTCCCATGCTTTTTAGCATTATATTTTCAGTGATATTGTCAGCTGCCCTCAGTGAGCATGGAAATGGCATCAAAGGGTCACACTCAATAAGACATCAATGGAATTATTCCACTTATTGGCCTCTATGTTCTCCAAAACTCTGTTGCCTGCCTTACTTTAGGAGTGCCCTCTTGATGGACATATCTGCTTCTCTGCTGGCTACTTTTCCTCAGGACTGCCGGCAGTTTTAATTTCTTTTAGCAAAAGAGAAACCCTAAGCCACAAATAAGCAGAGCTTTTTTCCAAGTCTGTTCCTCTGGCTGGATTAGGAGCAACATTACCATATGTCAGTACAAAAAGAAATGTCTGGGGTCTGCAGAACTTTTCCAGATATGCTTTCTTGGCTGGGCTCTGAAGGGTTTTAACCTCTCAAACAGCAGATGGCAGTGCAAGTTCTTTTCCTCAACCCATAAGAGATCTTTCTGAACCTAGTTCTTCTCATCAAAAGTGGGCAAGTCTTGTCTTTCTCCATTCAGATCTTAGACAGCAGATAGCAGTAGATTATCTGAAATATGTTCCCAGAGCTAGATTGTTCTTCTATTGATCCCTGGCTTGAGGATTCTTTTCAGACTTAGTTCTAAGGGGTGTTCTGATTTACTTGGAGCTTTGGTCTTGCCCAACCCTAACATACCACGGTGAGATCTTTTCTGTGAGATGATTTACTTTTTTCTCATCATAAAAAATCTAAATTTCATTTTTTATGTAACCAAATCTACAACAAGCCAATTTACAGTTATCTCATAGTCACCAGGTAGTTTTATGCATTAAGGTTTTCCAGCTATGATCCTTAAGTTTCTCATATGAGTGATAAAAAAAAAAAAGAAATGCTGAGAAAAGAAACACTCCAGCCATATTGTTTTGGAATATCTTATGTATAAAATGCTTGTGTTTCTCTCACATTTGCCCTTATTTCTAACCCTTAAATGTTAATAATCACATCACAGAACTGCCAGATGGATCTTTTCACAGTGTATGATATTCATTCCCTACTCAGTAAGCTCCAGGAATATTTAATTACTTCTAGGATCAAAGGTAAACTTTTCTATTTAACATTAAAGTCCTCCATAATTCTGAATAAAGAAGGATAAATACTTCAAAAACTTTATTATTTTGGTTTTGTTTTGTTTCTGTCTGTTTTATATTGCAACATGCCTATTAAAATGTTTTGCATGACTGTACATATATAATATATATTTAATTGCTTTCTCAAGGAGGGGGAAGAGGAGTGAGAAAATTTGGAACTCAAAATAAAAAAATTAATTTTAATATGCAATTGTGAAAAAACAAAATTAAATGAGCAAAAAGTCCTCAATAACCTACTCCAACTAATATTCCCATACTCATTGAATTTTTTTTTACTCAACACATTGCATAATGCAACATTCTATCTCCTGTCCAAATGCTTTTGAATTTGTTCTCTCCTGTACCTGAAATTAATGCATCTCAACTCTATTTCTGAGAGTCCCTAGTTTAAGGGAAATTAAGATTTAAGACTCAAATTGAGAACCATCTTCTACATAAAACTTTTTCTGATCTCTAGCTGTTAAAGTCTTCTCTCATGTCATGTCATATTTTTTTTTCTTTGTGTTTAACCTGTAAGATCCCTGAGAGAAGGGTCTATTTTTATTTTTATCTTTGAATTCCTAGTACATAGGAATCTAGTGTCTAGTGCTGGACATAATAATTCTTTTAGTTGATTGCTTGAAAGTCTTTAGTAGTCTGACTCTAACTTACTTTTCTAGACATGATTAGAACTGACCTTATATTACGTACCCTCCTCATTTACTTCACATTTTTTAAAACTGCTCATTTTGATGATCCCTTTCTATAGTTCCATATTCTGTCTCTGTGCCTTTGCATATTTTGTCCTGTATTCTTTTCCTCTGCTTTTTGGAAACTTGAGCTCCCATTAAAATTCACTCTTAAGTGTTTGCCATTTACAAATTTTTTTTTTCTGATCTTCCCCACTATTAATATTCCCCTCTGAAATTACTTCATAATTATCCTGTATGCGTTTTGTGCTATCTTATATATGTAAGTTCTTCTTACTCTCTAGGACAGTGATGGGCAAACTTTTTTTTTAAAATTTAAACATTTATTAATATTCATTTTTAACATGGTTACATGATTCATGCTCCTACTTTCCCCTTCACCCCCCGCACTCCCCCCACCCATGGCCTATGCACATTTCCACTGGTTTTGCCGTGTGTCCTTGATCAAGGACACAAGCTCATCTGTCAGTCTGTTTCTAAGGCAACTCTTTCAAAGTTTCATTGTATTCTATCCTACTTTTTGTATTCCTCAGATTAGGAATAATGTCCCTCATGGTGGGATAGAATGTTTCAGGGGGCTGCATCTGGCCCTGGGCCATAGTTTGCCCATCACTGCTCTAGGAGATTTAGAATTTCATGTAGATTTAGACTATTTAATTTTTTTGTCTTTGTCTCTTAAACATGTAGAGCAAGTCCTAGTACATAGCAGAAACTTAATATATGGTTTTTGTGTTGAATTGAATTGCATCACATAAAGAAGCAAAGTAAGGAAGAAATCACAGACATTATAAGGTTCGATCCTCCCATAATATCATTGAATCACACAAAGTTCCCATATTTAAAACTGAGGAAAGGGTGGGGTGTAGAGGCTCAAAATTGGAAATATCTCTAATTCAGATTGATATTTCCCTACAGATATGTTATAATGTGAGGATAATTGTACATAAAGAGACAATAAACCTGTATTTTTCTCAGTTACTCCCTATGTTGGAAGCACGTAAATTTAGCACTTTATAAAACTTAAAAAGAACTCTCCTCATAACAACACCATGGCATATGTAAAAAAATCTTAATGTTCTCATTTTTCATATATGTACTTTAAATTATTCTACTGTAGCTCAGGAAGGTTAAATAAATTACCTAGAGAAACAAACATATATAGCAGACCTAGGAGTGGCTGATAAAGATGTAATCCTAATGGTTCTCTTTAGAAAGTTACTTTCTACCTGAAGAATATATACACCCTTGTTCTCTTGCCTTTTTCTCAGTTCTGGCTTTTCTATTGATAAAAGTTGTCAATATGAATTCAGGAGCACCAAGAACCAACCATTCCATTCCCTGACTTGGATGCAAAAGATGATTCCCATCATTTCAAGATAGAAAAAGCTCCTCTGTTTCTGGCTATAGCACACAACTATTCTTGGTGTATAAAAAGGCTAGAATAGATGTAAAAGAAAGACATAAGAAGACACCCACATATTAGTTTGCAACGCAACAGTACTCCTCGTGTACAGAGCACAGAATTATTACAAAGGAAGAAAGTGTAGTAAGGGATGAAAAGGAAAACAATTTGTTAAGCCTTTACTTTGTCCCAAGAACTGCTAAATGTTGGGGTCAGAAATGTAAAAAAAAATGAAGATTTTTCCTACCCTTAATAACATCCCTTCTAATTAAATGGAGGAAAGTCATACATAATGATTCATATTCCTGTTCAGTTCTTGGAAAATGGAATGGACAAAAAGTACTGAGTTAGGGAAAAGAGGAAGTTGGATGGCAAATGCCCAGAAGATCATGATAACAAAAGCAAATTATATTCTACTAAGAAGTGATTAGATTTAATGGTGAGTGTGCTGAATTCTGAAATATCAGATAAAAGCCTGATCTCTTTTCTTTGACTTTAGAATGCTTCAGTTTATCTATTATTTCCATGTTAGTGCTTTTGACTTCCTCTATTTCTTCTTAAGAATTATTTAATCCTTTCTCATACTATTTTGATCTGAAAGAGACTTTTGTTAAGGACAGTTTACACTAGAAGGTTGGATCCTGAGGTACATGTTCTTTTCTGTTGTATTCTTTCCTTTAACTGGTCAGTCTATGATTCAGTCATACTGGGTCCAAAGAAAGAAAGATGATTCACTGGAAGTGGAACATTCCCTTCTGATGCAAAGCTCCCTAAGTGTAATTATCCCATTTTTCTTTATTTTTCCTATTATCCAAGAGTGAAGAAATACTTGCTTACAGAGAAGCATAATGTACTGCTAGTAAGAGATAATAATGATGATGATAATGACAATAATAATTCATATTTCTAGAGAGCCTTAAAGTTTATGAAGTAATTTCTAAACAACAACCCACAGCTAATGATCTTTTTAAAATTATATTTTTTAAATTAACAAGCATTTATTTTCTCTCCTTTGCATACCCCACACTAAGAAAAATGAAAAACAAAACTCTTGTGATAAATATATATTGTAACAGAGCATCCTAAGGAATTCAACCATTTCTGCTATTAGACTGATAGAAAAGACATTTTTGTTTCTCATGATTCATTGTAGGCTACTATTCTGCTAAAATTACATTTCATAATTAAAAGTTAGATTGATAGAGTTGTAATTGTGGATCTAGGATTAAAGTGAAGCTTTCTGGTTCTCCAGTTTTCTTATTCACTTTGAATTTTTCAGGTTTCATTTTTTTTGTTCAAGGAGTAACAATGGTAATTCTTTGCCAAATATAAAAAACTCTCTATTTTATTAACATCCTAGTAAAATCTCAATATGGTAACAAAATAGATAAAGTGCTGGACTTTCATTCAGAAAAATAGAATTCAAATCCTACCTCAAGGACTAGCTAGCTTTGAGACCCCAAATCAGTCATTATAACTCAATCTTAGTTTCCTAATTTGTAAAATGAAGATAATAGAAACTGCCTCACTGAAGGTCAAATGTATTAACAGAGGTAAAGCATATCAAAGCTCTATATAAGTGCTGCCTATTGTTATTGTCATCATCATTATCAATTAACTGAATGCAAAGGAGATTTCCCAAGAGCTACTGGACAACAGAATCTTGAAGAATAATTTTAAATTCAGGGGTCCTAAGGAAAATTATGCAAAATAGGTTCTCGAGGTTCTCTAGGTTCTGGAGACATACAGTCTGAGTAGGCTCTACTGCAGTATTGCCTAGATTGGTGAGCATATCTAGAACTATTATAAAATTTATGCAGAATTTTCAACTCTTTCCTGGGATATCAAGTATGGGAGTAGCTTCTAGGCAGTTTTGTGTTAGGATCAGTTCCTGAGATAGGATGTGAAATAATCTCATTTTCATGCCATATTGAACTGGATGGTTTTGATCAGTGGAGTACAGTGGAAAAGGCTTAATTTGGAATTAGAAGATGAGTTTAAACCCTAACACTACATACTACAGAGTGACCATGAAAAAGTATTTTCATTTCTCCCCACCCCAGTTTTTTTTTTTTAAGTAAGATATGGATGTTGCATTAGACGATTTCAAAAGTACTTATGAGATAAAAATCTCTGATAGGTTGGCTGTCATTTTTCTTGAATTCTGTGCTAGGGGAATAGACTAAAGGCTCTGGGGAGCATTCTGCAGACATGAGAAAGCTGGAGATACAATGATGAAAACATTCATGAAAGAGTTAGGGCTTGAGCTTGAAGGATGTATAAGGTTGGCTAGACAGAGAGGAATGAAGAACACTTTGTAAGTGGGTAGGACATTAGCCAGTGTTATGATCGTTGAGGGACTAGATGGAAATGATGTAATTTGTTAGGAAGAGTAAAGCAGAAAACCCTTGATGGTAGAGGAGCTTTAAACTTTCCTTTGGTACAAGCAGGAAGTCAGATAATTCAACTAAACTTCCTGTAGAATCCCCTCAACCAGTCACAATATGGTTCTTCAGGAAGACTAACCTTCTGGTATCAATTGATGTTTAACTGATGTTAACTAAATCAATAATGCATCTGACTATTAATATTGATGATTGTACTTAATCTCAGCCTCGGAGAGTAAAGCTGGATCCCACTCTATCCCTTCAAATTCACTAAAACTCCTTTGAAGCTATCTTCTCGTCAGGCCAACCAACAAAGGTCAGTAACTGGTTTGAGTTTATGAGTAAAGATTTTACTCGAAGTTATCAAACAACAAGGGGAACTGAGAGAAGGGAAGAGGGTTTTAGGAATCCCTAAATGAAGTCTAAGCTTAATTCAAAGTATATAATCTAAAAGCTTCAGAATGTTGATAGCTGAGTGGGGCCAGAAAGGCTCACTGGCCTTATTTGGCCTGCTTTGGTGGACGCTGCTTGCCTGTAGACAAATTATATTGCAGCTTGATTGAAGATATTTAGATGGACAAATCTTCTGTAATAATTTGATGGATGCTAATAATTAACCCTAAAGTTCAGTAGTAATCTTGTAACTTTCAGTTATCCTGGTTGGTACTTGGCTAGACCAATAAATTTTGGAGAGAAAGATTTGACCCCAACCACCCTGGAACCCCAGCTCCAAAATGAGTCCCTGGGTCCAGGCTCTCTTTTCCTTATATAGGGCACAGCCCAAGTGATGATTGGTCTCATGCCCTAGCATGGCATTGAAAATTTCCCAAGATTCCAAGTGACCAAATGGAAACCCTGCCCAAAGACATGACTTCTTGCAAATCCTTGCAAAACTTAACTTACACCAGGGATTTAGAAAGACCTAGGTTCAAATTCCACATTTAAGTATTAATTATTTGTCCTTGGGCAAGTAGCTTAAGTACCCTTAGTTTAAGTTTCCTCCTCTACAACATGGTGATAATGACATATATAGCACTTAGCATATACAGCTACAGTAAAGATTAAATTAGAAAATATATAAATAAAAATATAATTTAAAATTTTAAAAACCTTAAACTACATTAATGTGTTATTATTTTTAAAGTTTTGTGTTCTTGTGAATACTCTGGTGGAAAAAAATTGATGAAGACACTAAGGAGGGAATGAATATGTCACATTAAATTCAATTCAACAAATATTTGTAAAGGACCTATTATAGACAAGAAGTTGTGTTGTCATGATGATTGAAAAGATAAAAACGAAAGTGACCCTGATGTATGATACCTATATTGCATATTATACATATCTATGGCAGCTAGGATAGGCAGTTGACTGAGAAAGTTCATACATGTTATCTCTGAGACCCTGGACAAGTCACTTAATGAGCCTTTACTTTTCTGTGCTCAAGTATGAAATGGCTATAATTATAGAAACAAGGTTGTTGTGAGAATCAAAATATTTACATACACATTTATATAATACTTTAACAGTTTGCAAACTGATGTATTTATATCTAAATAGATATAGATATATGGAATTTTTGCATATATTTGTCCATATATAGATTAATTTTATATTTATACAAATATAATGTATAACTATATTTCTATTATATTGTATTAAGATGAAATGAGATATGAATATATCATCATAAATAGACTGATATAGTAGTTTAAGGCTTGTAAAATGATATATCATTATCAATAAAAATACTTTATATAATATACATCCTATATGATACATCACTTTACAAATTAAAAAGCACTATATAAGTGCTAGTTATCATTATCATCATGATTTAGCCTATTAAAATTCATAAAGTAAATTACGCACACAATCCCATATGAGACATAACAATATAGTAAATTAAGTACCATAGCGGTTTTTGTCCACACTTTACAGATGAGAAATCAGAAGCTTGGTAAATTTAAGTGATTTTCCTATACCACACACCTAGTGTCAGATATGTAGTATTTGAACCCATATCCTTTAAAAATAAAAACAGTCTTTAACTTATGACTTAGAATCTATAATAAGTATTAATTCCAAGGAAGAAAAGAAATAAGGGCTAGGCAATTGGGGTTTGTGAATCACCCAGGACTATACAACCTGGAAAGTGCCTCAGGCCTCCCATTTCCAGATCAGACACTGAGCAACCTTCCTGCTCCAGAACTCATTTCCTCTTGACCCTGTGTCATACTAACTCTATTATATAAGTCCAATTCTCTATGCAAAGAAATAATTAAAAACAAGGTTATTTAATATGCCATAAAGAACACTTCCATTTCTACATCCCATTGATGAACATAATTTACAAAAAGTTTTAATTTTTACTTGCTATATTCCTATATGCTGAAGACAGTTAGTAGCCAAAATAAGTATAATACTCTTAAAAATTGAGAAGTGATCTTAAAGGAAAATAGATATCATTTCTTATACCTCACCACTTGATTGATCTGACATCATAATTTAAATTATCTCCAATATTCAAATTTTTCCAGTTTCTGTAATATTGCATAACTTTCTAGATTGGAAAACTTTAATTATGGTGGTATTTGTTCCATAAATGATAGCCAAGTGGACAGGGTTTCAGGTGAAAGTTAATGAGATATGTTTTGGACATATTAGGTCTGAGGAGTTTGTCAACAGTTAGAGATTGGAGATTGGAAGTCAGGAAAAAAGACTAGCACTAGATAAATCTGAAAATTATTGTTTAAAGATAATTATTGAATCTATGGAACCTAATGAGATCACCAAAGTAAATGGTATGAAGGAAGAAAAGAGGGCCAAGACAAAGCCGTGTTGAGACATCTATAATTAATAGATATGATTTGGTTGAAGATCCATACAAAGAGATTGAGAATGAGAACTCAAGATAGGTAGGAGGAGAATCAGCTTCCACTTAAACAAATCAAATGACCCTTAAGGTCCCTTCAAACTCTGAATCTATAATCCTCTTCAGAAAAATCCCCCTCTCTATAAGTCCAGCTTTGACTCATAAACCACCAGTGAGGTTCATAAATAAGGAAAAATGAACAGTCTAGAAAAGCTCACAATGTAATGAATAGAGTGTTAAAGTAATAGCAATTTTAAAATTCCAAATAAAAGTGTCAGCAAGATGACATATTCTATTAGATCCACAAAAGTAATAGAGCCCCAGAATTATACAGAAAAGGGGAGGGGTAAGGGAGAGAGAAACTAGGGAAGAAAATTAAGCTCTTAAAGAAGAATTTAAAAAAAAACAAAGAAATAGACAATTTAGAAAATATGTCTGGGAATCTTTCTAAAGCAGTAGAAGCTCTGAAAAATTACTAACAGATTTTGAATTAAAAAATATAAAAATGGAAGAAAATTTGACAGTATAGTCAAACAAACAAGACAGTAAAATTGGAAAATAACATGAATTGCATTTTAGTCTAATTGACTGACTTTTTATATAGGCACTTCAAAGATAATTCTAGTATTATATGTTCCCTCCTCTAATAAAAAGTGTAATAAAATTCCTGAATATTACACATAGTGAAAATAATACAAGAAAGTTGCCTCAAAATTTGAGTATTACATATCCTTTATTGCATTCTGAAAAACATTTAGAAGGAATGACTTACCATCAAAAGCATTCTGAAAAACATTTAGAAGGAATGACTTACCATCAAAAGCCTTCACTGAGAATTTAGTCCAACTATACAATTTCATCTCTACTTTTTTAACCTCACCAGTGACATATCTATTTAAATTACTGCATTAAAATATCAAGGCTTACTCTCTAGATTCTACTATCTCACTATCACAACAATTTGGGTAATTGCCTTATGGTTAGTGATAATGTTAGAGCTTAATTTTAGCCCCTCCCCTAAGAAATTAGAAAAGATAATGCTAGAAAAAAATCAACAGCTGAGAACAAAATCTTACTGAAGAAAAAAGTTTCCCCCAAATGGAAATTCAATACCTCAAACAGGAAAATAACTTCTAAGATAGGAAGTACAAAGCCTCAAAAAGAAAATGGCTCCATAAAAATTAGAATTCAATAATTGAAACTAAAAACTTCATCAAACAATGGGCAACAATAAAAGAAATTCTAAATATTTTTTAAAATAGAAGAAAATTTGAGATTTCTCACTGGAAAAACAACTGACTCAGAAAATAGATATTGGAGAGGTTATCTAAGATCCATTTGGTTGCCTGAAAGCATGATCAAAAAAAGAATCTTAACACAACATTGAAATAAATTATCATGGAACACTGCCCTGATGTTATTCAATAAAAGGAGAAAATAGAAATTGAAAGAATCTACCAATCACCTCCTGAAAAAAAATCCCAAATTTAAAAATTCCTGGATGATTATAGCCAAATTCCAGAAATTCCAAGTCAAGGAGAAAATACTACAAGCAGCCAGAAAAAATTGAAATTTTGTGGAACCAAAATCAGAATTACACAGAACCTAGAAACTTTTATAATAAAGTTTTAGATGACATGGAATATGATACTACACAAGGGAAAGGATCTAGGCCTGATACCAAAAATCATGTATCCGGCAAAACTGAGCATAATAATTTCAGGGGAAGAAAAGGAAATTTGATGAAATAGATTAATTCCAGGAATTTAAATCTGGCCTCAGATACCTCCTAGATCTGTGATATGGGCAAGCCACTTAACCATCATTTGCCTAGCCCTTGCCCTTCTGTCTTAGAGTTGTTATTAGAACAGAATTTAAGGGCATAGAAATTAAATAAATGAAGAATGTCTTTTCCCATTTAATTCCAACCTCAATAAGCTATCAATTTGGTCTTCCTAGAGTGCAAGTCTGACTATGCCATCTACTATTCAGTATACACCAATGACTCCTTATGTACTTCAGGAACAATTATAAAGTGGTCAGTTTAGTCTTCAAAATCCTTCATAACCTGGCTCCCTCCACCCTTCCAATATTCTCATACTTTAGACACCACTATGTAATTTGTAATCCAGTGACACTGATCTCCTTGCTGTTTCTCACATAAGACACTTCATCTCTGTAAACTGGCTGTCTCCTATGTGTAGAATGCTTTCTATCCATCACTCCAAGACAATCTTGCTGGATTCCTTCAAGTTCGTTAAAATCCCAGCTTTAGTAAGAGGCCTTTCTCAATACCCCTTAATGTTAGGGTCTTCTCTGTTTTGATCTTCTCCAATTTGTCTTATATATTTATATAACTTGTATATAGTTGTTTCCTTATTGTCATTGAAAGTAGGGACTACCTCATGCCTTTTTTTTATCCCTAAATGTTTAGGATACTGCCTTTTGAAAAATAGATACTAAATAAATGCTTGTTTACTAAGTGATTAAATAACCTAGTCTGGTAAGGATTCATTGAGGTAATTGGTATTGAGCTAGAGTTTGAAGGATTAAAGAAAATAAATTCCTATGATTTGGAGGGAAAGAACAATGTTTTCTAGGTGGCCAGGAAAAACATAAACAAGGGAATAAAGTTGTGGTCTTGTTCAGTTGTGCAGTCATGTCCAACATTTCATTACCTTATGGACCATAGCATGACAATATTTTCCATGAGGTTTTCTTGATAAAGCCACTCAATCCCTGTTTGTCTCAATTTCCTAATTTATAAAGTGGGGGAAATAACAGTGCATATATTCCAGGGTTATTATAAGGATCAAATGAGATAATCTTTTTAAAATGCTTAGAATAGTGCATCACACAAATTAATTTATATAAATATTGCTTCTCATTATTATTGTTAACTAGTATTATTTTTTACGAAAGAAATATGACGCTGGAGTGATCTGCCATTTTATTCTCCAGAGAATAAAGATAAACTAGAGGTTAAGTGACTTGCCCAGGGTCATACAATTATTACATGTCTGTGGATGAATTTGAACTCAGGTCTTCCTGACTCCAGATAAAGTACTCTGACCAATGGACTCCAATTTGGTTTTCTAAAAAAATGTAATGATGAGCAAGTTTGAATTTTAGGGTTCTGCTTGGAAGAGTTAGAAGTCATTCATAATATTAAACTGTGTCTCAGCAGCGCCCTGAGTTCTGTTAAATTTCTATACTACCATTATAGAGTCTCAAAAAATACTTTGTAAAATTCAAAACCTTTTAGGCCCATCACTTATGAATATTTTATTTGCATAATATGTTCACATGTAATAGGAATTATATTTACAAAATACCAGCAGTTGTAGTCAAATAAAAAATAGGTGTGTGTGTGTGTGTATGTGTGTGTGTGTGTATGTGTGTCTAGAGCAGGATAGATAAAAGTGAGCAGAAAGACCTGTGTAGAATGGAATCTATCAATCAGATCTTTCTTCCAATTGAACCATGGCTGCTGATAACTCTAGACCTCTAATGGGGTATCTCCTTTTTTCCCCATTCATTTAAACAGTCTCTGTCCTATATCCTAGTTTCCACTACTCATCTTCCCATTCCCAACAGAAGTCTTCACATGTTTGAGGTAGGCATACCCTTAACTCACTGAAGGGTTTGAAGCCTATAGGTTACCTTCAACCTGCTTGCCAAAATGTTTTTACCTGGGCATGGCATGCTCTAGCTTCTTGGAGCCATAGATGGGAGTTGAGTGAGAAGTGAACACCAAAGATTTTAAGCATACATTATCGGAGGGGGGGCAGAATATTTTCCCAAATATGTTAAAGGTAAGGGGGCACATCTGTTATGCACTGATTATGTGAATCAGAGGTTGGCATACTCTTTGAAAGAATATTGAGATACCAAAGAAAGAGAGGCCTATGCCAGCTTTATCATTAATGGTTTTTATGAGGGTTAACTAGGTTAATTAGGTGCCTATGGGCAAGATTACTAACAAGAGGCTAGTTCTGGGTGGCAGGAGGACAAAATAACAAGGTGAAAATAACAAGCCCTTTACCAACTCCAGGCCAGGTCAGATATTATATAGAAACAAAACAAGAATATGTAATGTCAGCAAGGGCCCAGGGTCACATGGAAATTTTCCCATGGGATATTTGAAGATTCTTTTTCTGTTTATATTTATTCAAGGTAGTTTACAATCTATGTGGAGTCACACATCACATTTTCACTCTGGCTACCACCATACAAAGGTGGATGAGAAGTCCTGGAAAGGGCTTTCCAAGCCCTCAAACCAAAGAAGTTAGTATTCTCTAAATACCCCCATATAGGGAGTTCCAGTAAAATGGTGGCGTAGATGGAGTGAATCTTAAAACGTTGGCACCCTTACACACTGAGATAGAAAACAATGTGCTTCAAGAAGAAAGAGGACCAAATCTAATAACGGGACAGAGCAGGGGGAACCCTACTGCAGCACAACTAAAGGGGCAAGCCAAGAAAAAGGCTTCAATACTTGAACTATCGGGACTGAGGACATAGAAGGGGAATATCAGGATGCCAGGACGCCTACCCCACGTGCTGTGCAGAGTCTCCAGAGGTCAGGAAATCTCAGGGCTGGGGGTGCACTGGTCAGGAGAGAGGGCCTTGCTGGCATAGGACTCAGGGAGTCAAACACAGGCACTGGAGAGGTGACCAGAGGAGAAAACCAGAGAAACACAGCAAAAATGCCCAGAAGATGGTGGTTTAGAGAGAGCCAAACCACAGAGTCTAGACAGCTTGGCTTCCTCATACCAAGATAGAGAACTCAGGGCTTCAAGAGGAAAGAAAACCAGATAAAACAGAGCAGAAAGCTCAGGGGGACCCCACTGCTGGAGAGCTCAGTTCAGAGAAAATGCTCCTTCTTGTCACCCCACATTTTTTGGATTTTTTTGTTTGTTTGTTTTTCCCTCCCCTAGAGGTTTTGAAGTTTTAGCCTCAGGGCAGATTAATCCAATCAATACAGGATTAATCCCAACAATTGGACAGACAAAGAAGTCTTCCAAGGGCAGAGAAAGTAACTACAAACCTTTGCCCCTGGAAGGAAGATCTTTCATCAAAGATCATTAAATACATCTGCTAAGAGAAAATTGCCCAGAAATTCTTGAACAAGAGGGAAAAGTGGAAATCGACAGGATCCACAGATCACCTCCTACATTTAATCCACAACTGACAACTTCCAGGAATATTATAGCCAAATTCAAAAACTACCAGACCAAGGAAAAAATATTACAAGCTGCCAAAAAGAAGTCATTCAGATATCAGGGAACCACAGGATAACACAGGATCTGGCTGCATCTACATTGAAGGACCGGAAGGCATGGAACACAATATTCCAGAAAGTAAGAGAACTGGGGCTACAACCAAGAATCAACTATCCAGCAAGACTAACTATATTATTGCAGGGGAAAGTATGGTCATTCAATAAAATTGAGTACTTCCAAACATTTATCAAGAAAAAGCCAGACTTAAACAGAGAGTTTGCAGCCCAAACCCAGAACTCAAGAGAATCAATATAAGGTAATTAAGAGAATGGGGGGAGGAGAAAAAAATTATTTTCTTTAAGGGACACAAGAAGTTCAATCAATTAATAACCCAAGAAGAAAAGAAGGGATTGGCAAATATTAAAAATTATTATTACCAACAGGGTAACTAGAAGTTTACATAGAGGGAACAGGGACAAATTGTATAGGATGAAATGTCAAGAGTTATATAAATATGTGTATGTATGTATGTATAAATATATATAAAACTGGGGGGGAAGAAGATAACAATAAGAAAAAAAGGAAAGCAAACAAAAAGGAATAAATTTATATTCCATAAAGAAGCATGTGGGATCAACAGGGGAAAAATAACAATACACTGTAAGGGTAAAGAGGTTAGAGAGAGGGAATATTCAATACTTAAGTGCATTGAAATCAACTTAGAGAAGAACAATCAGATCCATAGGGGCAAAAAATTGATTCATGCCCTATAGAGAAGTAGAAGGGTAACAAAGGGACTGGTAGGGAGGGAAGCAATATTAGGGAGGGAGAGGACTTGGGGGAGAGGGGCACCGAGTGGCTTTAAAGAACATTAAGAGGGGAATAAGAAGGGAGGGGGGAGAAAGGGAAGTACAACAAGGGAGGGGATTATAGGAACTGATTAAAAACAAAACACTGGTATAGAAGAAAACAGTGAAAGAAGAAAGGACAGGACTAGGAGAGAGAATCAAAATGTCTGGGAATGCAGAGTTGATAATTATAACTCTGAATGTGAATGGGATGAACTCACCCATAAAACGGAAGCAAATAGCAGAGTGGATTAGAAACCAAAACCCAACCATATGTTGTTTACAAGAAACACAGATCAGACAGACAGACAGACAGACAGACAGACATAGAATGAAAATGAGAGGATGGAACAAAATCTTTTGGGCTTCAAATGAGAAAAAGAAGGCAGGGGTCGCTATCATGATCTCTGACAGAGCCAAAGTAAAAATAGATAAGGTTAAAAGAGATAGGGAAGGTTACTACATCCTAATAAAAGGCAGTATAAACAATGGAGAAATATCAGTACTCAATATGTATGCACCAAATGGAATAGCCTCCAAATTTCTAAAGGAGAAGCTAGTGGAGCTCAAGGATGAAATAGATAGCAAAACCATACTAGTGGGGGACCTGAACTAAGTACTGGTTAATCTAATTAAAAAAAGGAAAGAAGAAAACCAAATTAATAGTATCAAAGATGAAAAAGGAAACCTCACCTCTATTGAAGAGGAAGTTAAGGCAATCATTAAAAACTATTTTGCCCAATTATATAGCAATAAATTTAGTAATCTAGGTGATATGGATGAATATTTGCAAAAATATAAATTGCCTAGATTAACAGCAGAAGAAATAGAATACTTAAATAATCTAATATCAGAAAAAGAAATTGAACAGGCCATTAAAGAACTCCCTAAGAAAAAATCACCAGGGCCTGAGGGATTCACAAGTGAATTCTATCAAACTATCAAAAAACAACTAATCCCAATACTATACAAATTATTTGATATAATAAGCAAAGAAGGAGTCTTACCAAACTCCTTTTATGACACAAATATGGTACTGATTCCAAAGCCAGGCAGATCAAAAACAGAGAAAGAAAATTACAGACCAATCTCCTTAATGAATATAGATGCAAAAATCTCAAATAGAATACTAGCAAAAAGACTCCAGCAAGTAATCAAGAAGAATGTCCACCATGATCTGGTGGGATTATTGCCAGGAATGCAAGGATGGTTCAACATTAGGAAAACCATCCACATAATTGACCAAATCAGCAAGCAAACCAACAAAAACCACATGATTATCTCAATAGATGTTGAAAACGCCTTTGATAAAATATAACACCCATTCCTACTGAAAACACTAGGAATAGAAGGTTCTTTCCTAAAAATAATAAACAGTATATATCTTAAACCCTCAACAAGCATCATATGCAATGGAGATAAATTAGAAGCCTTTCCAATAAGATCAGGTGTGAAACAAGGATGCCCATTATCACCTCTTTTATTTAACATTGTTCTAGAAACACTAGCAGTAGCAATTAGAGAAGAAAAAGAAATTGAAGGTATTAAAATAGGCAAGGAGGAGACTAAGCTATCACTCTTTGCAGATGATATGATGGTCTACTTAAAAAATCCTAGAGAATCAACTAAAAAGCTAGTAGAAATAATCAACAACTTTGCAAAGTTGCAGTATACAAAATAAATGCACATAAATCATCAGCATTTCTATATATTTCCAACAAATCACAGCAGCAAGAGGTAGAAAGAGAAACACCATTTAAAATTACCCTAGGTAATATAAAATACTTAGGAATCTATCTACCAAAACAAATACAGGAATTAAAGGAACATAACTACAAAATACTTTCCAAAAAAGTAAAACTAGATCTAAACAATTGGAAAAACATTGAGTGCTCATGGGTAGGACGAGCTAACATAATAAAAATGTCCATTCTACCCAAATTAATTTACTTATTTAGTGCCATACCTATCAAACTACCAAAAACCTTTTTTACTACATTAGAGAAAACTATAACAAAGTTTATTTGGAAGAACAAAAGATCAAGAATATCAAGGGAAATAATGAAAAAAAATGTGAAGGAAGGTAGCTTAGCAGTACCAGATATCAAGTTATACTATAAAGCAGCGGTCATCAAAACAATATGGTACTGGCTAAGAGATAGAAGGGAGGATCAGTGGAATAGACTTGGAGTAAATGATGCCAGCAAGACAGTATATGATAAACCCAAAGAGCCCAACTTTTGGGACAAAAATCCACTATTTGACAAAAACTGCTGGGAAAATTGGAAAACAATATGGGAGAGATTAGGTTTAGATCAATATCTCACACCATACATCAAGATAAATTCAGAATGGGTGAAAGACTTATATATAAAGAAGGAAACTGTAAGTACATTAGGTGAACACAGAATAATATACTTGTCAGATCTCTGGGAAAGGAAAGATTTTAAAACTAAGTAAGAGTTAGAGAAAATTACAAAATGCAAAATAAATAATTTTGATTATATTAAATTAAAAAGTTTTTGTACAAAGAAAAGCAATGCAACTGAAATCAGAAGGGAAACAACAAACTGCGAAAAAATCTTTATAACAAAAATTCTGACAGAGGTCTAATTACTCAAATATACAAGGAGCTAAATCAAGTGTATAAAAAAATCAAGCCATTCCCCAATTAATAAAGGGGCAAGGGATATGAATAGGCAATTTTCAGATTAAGAAATAAAAAGTATCAATAAGCACATGAGAAAATGTTCTAAATCTCTAATAATTAAAGAAATGCAAATCAAAACAACTCTGAGGTACCACCTCACACCTAGCAGATTGGCTAAAATGATAGCAGGGGAGAGTAATGAATTTTGGAAGGGATGTGGCAAAACTGCTGGGATTGTACCCCAAAGAGATCATAGATAAATAGACTTGCACAAAAATATTTATAGCTGTGATCTTTGTGGTGGCAAAAAACTGGAAAGCAAGGGCATGCCTTTCAATTGGTGAATGGCTGAACAAATTGTGGTATATGTGGGTGATGGAATACTATTGTGCTCAAAGGAATAATAAAATGGAGGAATTCCATGTGAACTGGAAAGATCTCCAGGAATTGATACAGAGTGAAAGGAGCAGAGCCAGAAGAACATTGTATACAGAGACGGATATACTGTGATAAAATCAAATGTAATGGACGTCTGTACTAGCAGCAATGCAATGACCCAAGACAATTCTGAGGGATTTATGGAAGGGAACACTACCCAAACTCAGAGGAAGAACTACAGGAGAGGAAACACAGAAGAAAAACAACTGCTTGGACACTTGGGTTGATGAGGACATGATTGGGGATGTTGACCTGAAAAGACCACACCCTTGTAACTATCAATAATGTGTAAATAAGTCTTGACTGACCACACATAATAAAACCAGTAGAAATGTGAATTAGCTACAGTGGAGGGGAGCGGGGGGGGGGGGGGTTTGAGAGGGTGAAGGGGAAAGTAAAAACATGAGTTATGTAACCATGGAAAATTTTTCTAAAAATAGAAATTATTAAATAAATAAATGCCCCCATACACCATTTACTATAAACTGATGTCTCCTACAGGTATTTGCATTATTTTATTATTTGACTGCAAACTTCTTCAGGGTAGGAAAAATAACTTATCTTTTAACCTTTGTATCCTTCCTTCTTCCTCTTTTTTCATACAGTCTGCTATATATCATGGGTACTTAAAATGTCTTTTGAATTTAATCAAACAGCACACTTAATAGACTTAATGATTTTGTACAAAACATGAGTAAACTGGGTTACATGGTATAGATAAGAAGTAAGGAAGGGAAAACTAATATAAGGCATTTTGGAATTTGATTTCTGTCCTGGAACAAAAGGGAAGAGTTTCTGTATCTCACTTCTAGTAATCAATTGAAGCACATTACTTTATAGGCTAGTAACTGAACACCAAAATCTCAATTCTTCCTCTCAATAGATCTCAAACAAGGTACTTACTTTTTCTACAACCACAATGGTCTCTTCACTCTGAGCCAATAACAGTGTCCCATGTTCCAGGAAAAGTCCGCTTATCGAAAATGTTTCCTTAAAATTGAAGGGTGATATATCTTTTTTTCTTGATGGTTATTTCAGTGATTTGCTATAATGGCTACTTTGTTAGATTTGCAGACTGTCAAATGGTAAGAATGTTTGGAGTTATATTGGAGTAAATCAAGCAGAGAGAGATTAGATAAAAGGCTAGAGTATCCAAATGACCTTGATTCTTCTCTCGGGTTTCTAGAAATCCGATATGAAACTTTTGAGGTCAGAGTTCAGTCATCCTCAGTCATTTTGGCTATGTCAAGTGGAGGCAGACAAATAACAGATGAATCACATTAAATGATGTACTTAGGAGAACGTCTTGTCCTGAGAGTTCCCACAGCTCTAACTGGCTAATAAGTTTTGGCTCTCTGTGATTTTCACTCTCCTTCACAATCCACCCCCTCAATCTACAGCTCACTCTAAATTATTTGCTTTTTCTCTATATCCTTTTTTATGTTTTGTATTTCTTTTGCCCCATGCTTCATAGTGATGAAGATGACAGTAACAACAATAAAAAATGACTAGGACAACAATCAATAAAAAGCCCCCTTACTTCTGTCAAAAGAAGTAGAAAAGAATTTAATGAACACCGACACAATTATAAATAACACACACAAAAAAAACATTGCTCAAACAAGGACAAGAAAATATCATCCAATGTTCCCAGACTGTGTACATAGCACATAACAGGGAAGAGCAGGGGCCCAATATATGAAGAAAGAAAGAAGATACTCTTTGAGCAGATGGGTCTTAATTAACACAGCCACAACCTGCCTACATCTTGGACTTTTTTTGTCCTTTGCTTCCTTGGAAGTGTGTGTTTTCTTCTGCCCAAAAGAAGACTAAGAATTGAATCTTACCTTCCTAGAATTACAGAATTTAAAGTTTAGGAAATACCTTGGTGGTTGTCTCCTCAAAGACCCTGACATCCCAGTTCATTATCTTTCTTAGCTCCCCCAACCTAAACCTTCACTCCCTTTCAGCCATTTACAGGTTTGTTCATACTCTTGATCTCACCACCACCCACAAGTATTCTACTATCATCAAAAACAAATGACCATAACCTAATTTTCCTCTGTGCCTCATTCTTACTAAATCTATTCATTATCCTCATCATGACCTCCAGCATATTTATTGTTTCTTGCTTTCTTCATCAATAACCCCTGTTCTGACTTGAGTTTCCTTCCTCCCCAGGTTTGATCCTATAGTTTACCATAACAACTGATCTCGGCTTTATAATCCTGTTTCCTTATTCTGTGATCATTTGTGCCATGTTAGACCCTAACCTTTGACTAATTCTACCTCCCTTTGCCTTCTCTGCTTCTAATATTTAACTATTTAATAGCAGTATACTAAATCAAACAATTTTTAGATGGGATTCACGACAGACTTCTAAAAAAATCTAAGCTTATAAGTGCCCTTATTGTCACACAACAATCCTCTTATTCTTTTTTATGTGAATCTCTAGTTTATTCCTCACAGAAACTGCTTCAAAACTTATTTTGTCTCCTAAAAACAGTACCTGGTATATGGTGAGTACTTAACTTAGTGATCCATACCTCATCCCTTCCCTTTGCTTTCCATAGAAAATTGTAGCTAATATGTTGCTGAGAATTAATGTGTAATAAAAAGCATTATTTCACATCGACTCTGTAGGAAACACTGTGTCAAGCCATGTTGTCAAATTCAAATTAGAGGTAGTCTCTGCCTTTAAAGTGCTTTTATTCTTTTGGGAAAAGATGATACATGTAGGGGCAGAAGGATGTTGGTCAGGGAAATTTATTTGATCTTGGAATTTACAGGGAGGGTAAGTAGAGTCATAGATCATTCAATCAACATAGCCATTTCAGAAGAAATTGTAATATTGATTTGATCACTGTTTTTCAGATCAAAAGGTATAAGGTAAAATATATGTTTATGGTGGCATGAGAAAAAATGATGGCTAGGTAAAACTTGATTGGATGTCTGATACTCTAGATGGAGAGGACTCTATGAATTTTAAATCAAACATTCTCCAATCAGGGTAGCTCTGTTCCAGGACAAGAATCCTAAATCTGAGTGATATAGCTTCAATGTGTTGACTCTCCAGGATTCTGCTCTTTAGAGTGTGCATAATAAGCATTAGCATCAAGTAGCACAGATGGGCTGGGGTTAACTTATTTCCCATTAATTTACTCTTCTCTCCTAGTTTATTTCTGAAAATTCCTTAATATCACCATTAAACATCTTTCATTGCTCTAGTCTCTGATGAAGATGCTCCCTATCTCCTCACTAAAGATAACTTTCTGCTTGTGACCTTAATTCCCTTTCCTCCTATTTTCTCTGAGGCATTTCCCCTTCAATCATTCCATCTAATGTCAATGTTTAGTTTTTCCTTATCAGCTGGATTATTCCTCATTGTATAAAGAGATATGCAGGTCTCCTTCACCTGTGACATCACTTTGACCCCATATTCTCTCAACTTATCCTTAAATATTGCTACTATTTTCATAGTCAAACTCTTGAAAAACAATACTTGTTAGCCTTAATTCTTTTCCTGACATTTACTTATTAAAATGTTTCAATTTGGCTTCTGACTACATTACCTGAATTTTTTCTCCAATTACCAATTATCTCTTAATTGCCAAATGGAATTATTTCTTTTTAATTCTCATTCTTTTTGACCTCTCTGTAGATTTTACATTGTTGACCACCTTTTCCTAGGTACTTTATCTCCTCTGGGATTTCAAGACCCTAATCATCCTTGCTTCTCATTCTACCAGTCTGGTTGATTTGCACTCTCTTTTGCTCAGTGATCACTAACAGTACCTGAAATTGTGTCATATAAGTCAAATTTTGACTTAGTTTGGTCTTCAAACAGTAGATAGGCATTAAATTTAGTTTGGTAGGATCTGCCAGAGATTTGTCTCCATTTGAATAGCCACTGAGGTCTCAGGACCACTTCCATGTTAATATTAGGCAAGAGAATGGGGCTTAGTCAAAATAAACCCTATAAAAGAGTTATAAAATTCTAGTGGAGTACATACTATAGCCAAGTGAGAGAATACTTTCACCTGGAGAAATCTTGGAAGGCTTCACAACAGAGGTCACATTTGTGTAGACATAAGGCATTGCGTATAAACAAAAGTGGAAAAGAGATAATTCATTTGGAATACTCTGAATGTTTTTATTTTTCTGAATCCTGAAATCCATGAAATAGTACATGGAGCTACAAGGCTATAAAAGTAAGATAGAATCAAATGGTAAAAGGCTTTAAGTGCCAGTCTGAGGATTTTGGAATTTATTCAGAAGGCAATGAAAATCTACTGAAGATTTCTGAGGAGAAAAGTGACATAAGAAAATACTTTAGGAAGATGAAATTGAGAGAGACTTGTAAAAAGATTAAAGGTGAAAGAGAGTAGAGAAGATACCAATCTAGGGCTGTTACAAGAATCCAACTATATGAAACAGTGAATAGAGTGTAAGGCCTGGAGTCAGGAAGACTCATTTTCATGAGTTCAAATCTGGCTTTAGACAGTAGCTATTTGAACCTGGGCAAAGTACTTAACTCTGTTTGCCTTAGTTTCCTTATCTACAAAATGAGCTGGAAAAGGAAATGCAAATCTCTTCATTATCTTTGCCAAGAAAACTCCAAATGGGGTTATGGAAAGTGGGCATGACTGAAAAATGACAGCAAATTTTGGTCCATGAGTGAGGCAATGAGGGCCTATTAAAGAGAATGGAAGAGAAGAGGCTGATGTGTTGCAGATTAGAGGTAAGAAGACTTGTTGAGTGATGGCATATGGAAGGCAAGGGAGCTGATGGGAGAAGATAAGGGGACCTCCTAAGACCCCTTCCAATTTTATGTCATTATTTTCTATTCTTAGGGATTGGTGTAATGGTATTGACAATAGAAACAAGACAGTCAGGAGAATAATGAAGTTTAGCCATAAAAACAATGAGCTCAACTTTGAACTAAATAAGGTTTTAATTTCTACTTTTATTGTGAAAAAAAGTAATTTTGAAGAACTAATGTCTTGATTAAAAGATCAATTAGATGAGCTCAGTTTTTATAATATGAAATGCCAACCAGAATGTTAGATTAAAATAGTAGAAAGTTTTAATTTACTTTTGCTTTTTATTTGTTTATAAGAAGCTACATGGTACAGTGCATAGAGTACTAGACCTGGAGTCAGGAAGACTCTTTTTCCTGAGTTCAAATCTATCCCAAGACACTTACTACTGTTTGGCCCTGAACAAATTATCTGGTTTGCCTCCATTTACTCGTCTTTAACTGGAAAAGGAAATGTCAAACCACTCTAGCATCTTTTGTCAAGAAATCCCCAAATGGGGTCACAAAGTGTCAGACACCATTGAAAATGACTGAAGAATCACAATGTGATGATTTTCATATTTAAGCAGCCCTGTTATAATCTCTGCTAGTAAATATCCCACACTCTAGAACATGCCCTCACTTCATTATGATGAGGCAACCAAAAAACCCTACTCTGCCTCAGCATCGACCCTGTGAAAAAGAGATAGAGGGTACAGCAAAGCTAAAGCTTGCTCTGCTTAGAGTGAAAGCTCCAGTTATATTGCTCTGTAGCAGTGCTCAGTTAGAAAATTGAAGAACAAAGGAAATTGAGGTAGGTAGATAGGTAGTGTGTGTGTGTTTTTGTTTGTTTGTTTGTTTGTAAGGGGTACACTGGATTTAAAATAAAGGGAATTAGTATCAAATTGAGGAAAGCTCTCACCCCAAGAAGTCACTGTAGGCAGAGAATGAGGCTGGGGAAAAGTGAATTTCCATTGTGGTATGAAACAAAGATATGTTTGGAGTCTAATCCTTGAGGCATTGGCCATTAAAAGGGGAGGAATGAGAAAATGAGAGATAGAATACAATAAGAATAAAAGGTTGTGATTATCAAAGGTTTTAGGAAGGAGAAAACTCAGTTAAAAATTTTAAGCACAAGCAAATAAACTAATGGGGAATATATTAAGAATAGAGTGAAAGATGATCTCTGGGATATATAAAAGAGTTCAAATATCCATGAATAATTTTAAGAGAAGAAAAATGAATCAACATCCAATTAGTTAGAGAACCTTATTCATTTCCAAGAAGGAATGAAATTTTAGTAGTATATTATTAGTTGATTCAAGAGGGAAATAACAATGATGGAGTCAGAATTTATGACCTACACAGCAAAAATAATGGTCATAACAGAAAAACTTGGATCCATATAGGCAAATTTCATCAAAGAAAGAATAGATAACTAAATAGGAATGCAAATATGCATAAGTGGAAGACAATCTGAAAGGGAAGAAAGATAAATTTTAATAAATGTTGAAGGAAATATAATCTCTATATAACCAATATTTAGTGACCAAGGAGACAGGCTGCATAGAAATAACTTCCAAGAGACTATAACAAGTCAAAAACTTTAGCATGATCATTAAAAAAAATTCATAGAATTATTAAAAGAAAGTACCTATGGAAGAATCCTTGGATGAAATGAAGGAAAGGTAGAGTAAGGAGAAGAATCTTGTGTTGCAAATTTTAAGATATAAAGATATGTAAAATTTCTAAATTTCAATGAAAAACAATAAATTCTACAAATAACTAGGAAAAAAGCCTACAAATATAAGGAAAGTCAATTGGAGGACTATTTTGTACTTAGAAACTGCAAAAGAGAACTGAATATGTTATGAAAAGCAATGGAATTTTAAATTGAAATCATAGATGACATACTCTGAAAACCGAAGTCTAAACATAAATTTAAAAAAAATTGTATATTCAAGTAAGGATTTTGAAATATTCTTGCAGAAAAAACCCTGAATTTCAATGTCCCTGAAACAGAGAGTGAGGCTTATGAACTTTGCTCAACTCTGCCTCTCTTAAATCGAACTCATGCACAAATTGACATTATCCTTGTGATTTTTTGAAAATGAGGGAGAAGGGGGAAGGTAGATGATTCTGTGGATTGAGAGCCAGGCCTAGAGATGGGAGGTCCTGGGTTTAAATCTGGCCTAAGACACTTCCTAGCAATGTGATTCTGGGCAAATCATTTACCCCATCACCCCCTTCCCTGTCATTGCCTAGCCTTTACCACTCTTCTGCCATGGTACTAATCCATAGTGTTAATTCTAAGTCAGAAGGTAAGAGTTTTAAAAAAAGAAAATGAAGGAGGTACAACAACAATGGAGGAACATAGTAAATTGACAACTAAGTCCCAAATTTAAAAACAGTGGACTCCATTTCTTGGGGGAATTTTTTAAATTAAATTTATTTATTTAGAATATTTTTCCATGGTTACATGTTTCATGATCTTTCCCACCCATCTTCATTACCCCCCTCCAGAAGCTGACAAACAATTCCATTGGGTTATACATGTATCATTGTTCAAAACCTATTTCTTTATTATTCATATTTGCAATCGAGTGATCTTTTAAAGCCAAAACCCCAAGCATATCCCCATAGAACTCTATGATCAATCATGTGTTTCTTTCCTCCATTTCCACTCCCACAGTTCTTTCTCTGGAAGTCAATAGCATTATTTCTCATAAGTTGGGGAAATTTTTTTAAGGAATGCTTTTAGTAGCTTCTAGATTTTCTTGTTCTTTATCCACTATCATATTCTCCCCACCTCCAAAAAAAGTGTTTCACCAGGAAACTCATTATCCTATAAGAATGTGTCAATTATGTTAATCATATTACTTCAGAACCCACAATAGTCTCTGCCCCTTTGACTGGAATGATGATGGTGGAGCAAAAAACTCCTCCAGAAGTTTCCATGTAAAGTGGGCTCAGAAGCCAAAACAACTCATCATTTCCTACTAGCTGCATTCCTTGCATTCTACTCCATAATCATTATGACTCCACACCTTATAATTCTCCCTTCCCTTTTCCACATTTGAATCTTCTTTTTCTGTATTGTCTTTTCCCTATTACCTTGTAAACTCATTGAGAGCAGGAATTCTTATTTTTTAAATGTAACTCTAGAACATATAGTAGGTACAATAAATATATATTGTTTTATATTGCTTGTATTACATCAAAACAAAGACCCATTAAGAAAAAAATATGAATATTCTTCTGATGTAGCCATGTAGTGATGGGTTAATAATACCATAATCTCCAAGGCATTAAATTTCAGAACCAGAGAAAGTACAATTGAGAGGTATGGTAGCCATTAGTCAACATCCAACTTTAGCAAATAAGTATTGTGTAGGGAAAATGTTCAGAAATATGTCATCATAGAAATGTATAGCTGAGATCAGGGTCATGTAATCATGTTTTGAGAGAAAGGATAATCCATGTGTGTTGAGAAAAATGTAAACTTCTTGAGGGCAAAGCCTGACTCTTCGTATTTGCATCTTGAACCATAGCATATTGCCTGAATTAAAAAAAAGAGCCACATGATTTCACGATTATAGGGATCTCTCATTGAACTAAATCCTTCCAATGCAGATCAGCTCTCTTTTTTGCAATTTACAATCTCAGAGAATAACCTGGAACACAAAATGGTCACATGACTTCAACAAAACTGCACAGTCTACATGTGTCACTAGTAAACCTTGAATCTAGGTCCTGTTTCAGGCCAGCTCTATTTCCTTTAAGCTATACTGCCTAATACATAGTAGGTCTTTTATAAATTCTTGTTGATTGATTTTCTACCACTGCCACTTACACAATGCCAAGAAATCTGGAGAAAGGCTTACAGTATGGAGGGAAATTGTGGGGAATCCCAGTGGGTGATTTATGTAAGAAAATGGAAAAGATTTGAAGTAAAATTTGCAATCTGCCCCACCAGAGGGAAAATCCACACTAAGGAGATCAGAGCTCTATATAGGTATCAAAGTATTATTCAAATCCATTAAACTTTCTCCATGCCTTGATTTCTTTTCCCTACATGAGTTTTCAATTGCTGACTTATTACACAGGTTTCAGATCTCTTTTTATGCATTTTCTATTTTACCAGAAATGTTGTTCTCACCTGCTGCCAGCCACCAGGAGAAAGTTCTGACAAACTAATCAGTCCATTAGTTAAGTCACAAAGACATTTCTTTTAATAAATTGCCAGCATGAAATCATAATACAGCATCCCATTAAGTGAAATATGTCTCAGTTCTGGACAGCCAGTGTCTTCCTAGACTGGGGGATATCACAGCACGTGACATAACTTGTTAGTAGCCATTTTTTCACTTGTTCACAATGATATACCTCTGCTAATGATCTTAGGAGAATGCTCACTTTTAGAGTGGCAATGGAATAGTCTTTACCATTATTTAACACATGTTACTGGTGATAAAATATGGTTTCCTGCTCCTAGCCAGGCATATTGCAAGAGTTTGTCTCTTGGCTTTCCTTCCTCTAGTTTCTCCTTACTCTAAACCATCCTCTTCCAAGAAGCCAGTGATTTTCCTAAAGAATAAGTCCAATCCTTTTATTCATTTACTCGAAAAATGTTTGTCTCTTTGCTGTTTCTAGGATCTGTATGGTATTTAGATAAAGTATTTCACAAACTGTCTGCAGCCTATATATCCAGTTAATTAAGCATTAGGGGAACAAGGTGACAAAGTAAATGGAATATTACCCTTGGAGTCAGGAAAACCTGGGTTTCAATTCTGTCTCAGTTACTTTCTGACTGTATGACTCTGGGCAAATCCCTAAACCTCTCTCATCCTTAGTTTCCTCATCTATAAAATAGAGATAATAATACTGCCTTAGAGAGTTGTGATGATCAACTAAGATAATATGGGTAAAGTGCTTTTCAATTCTTTAATCACTGTATTAATGCTATTACTATTATTAGTATTATTACTCCCCTTGAGGCTCTTTCTAGTTCTTACTGTTCTTCATTCATAACCTTAACTTTCCATTTCCCATCTTCATATCCTTTTAATAGATGACCCCCATGTCTGGAATATACTCTTTCCTCTCTTTTCCTTTTTAGAATCTTCAGAATACAACCTGATTCAGATCAACTGAGATAGCAATGGAGATAGCAGTATGAATATTATTACAATTCTTAAAGCATTATATAAATGTTAGCTATTGTTATTATAATATATAATTTACATATACATTATATATTATGATTATACAATATAAAAAGTTACATATATGACCATATTGTATGTTATATAATATATATAGTAAAGTTGTATAATATAAAATGTAATATTAATGATAAATAATATTTATTATTAATGATAATTATTACTATTATTTTCATCATTACTCCTCTTGAGCTTCATTCACAACCTTCCATTTATTGTCTTCATATCTTTTTTTTCTTTTTTTAAACCCTCACCTCCACCTTAGAATCAATACTGTGTATTGGTTCCAAGTCAGAAGAGTGATAAGGACTAGGCAAGAGGGATTAAGTAACATGCCATGTGTCACACAAATAAGAAGTCTCTGAGTCCAGATTTAAACCCAGGATCTCCAATTTTGAGGCTTGCTTCTCACTCCACTGAGCCATGTAGGACCCTCAAATATTCATATCTTTTCAACAGATATCCCTCATATCTGGAATATACTTCCCTTTCTTCCTCTTTTAGAGTCACCAATGTCCTTCCTGGATCATATCAAATAAGGAAGCAACTGAAATAAAATGTATATAGTGCTTTGCAGTTCTTAAAATATTATGTAGAAGGAAAATTCCTAGATGACAGTGGTTATTTCCATCCTATATGTACATATTCATTGACTAAAACTAATTGACACATAGTAAGCACTAATAAAGGCTTGTTGTTGAGAGACTGGATATTAAAATTGTCAGGTGTGGATTATTATTTATTCTTCCTTAATGTTGGCTGTTCTCATGATAATATCTGAGAAGCACACTCAAGTATCATATCAGTGGACCATCCAGAGTTCATCTCTCAACTGCTTCCAATTCCTAATAACTTGACTAGGTTAGGACTTAAATGGAGTCTTTCATAATGGCATACTAACTCAAAAGTATTGCAAAGGAATATTGGAATATTTCTTTTTCCTATGGGAACAAAAGAACCTATCAGTTCCATTTGAATCACTACTGACAGTATAGTCAGAAGGAAATCCAGACTGGAAATAGAAGAAGAAAGGGAGCCTGAAAATTAAATGTTTTAGGAATGGATATCCATTGAAGAATTTCAACCAGGGCAGGCAAGCATTATACCACCCTAAGGCAAGGCTCTACAAAGAGCTTCCAAAAAAAACCTAGAAAATAGTTCTTGATGACTAATCTACTGTGAAATGGGAAGGCTAGTTGACTTGAGATTCAAGTTTAGGCATGGAACATGACTAGTATTCCCAGGTATTAAAATCTTTTCTAAGCCTAGAAGGATACTAAGAATGAAACTAGTGGCTCTGAATCAGTATCTATTATTAGCACAGGATAGAAATGAGTCATTTTTTCTGACTACATTTCTGTGATGATCCCTCTGTCACCCAATACTTTTAAGTAAATGAGTTATAAAGATCTAAGCCTACAAATCTATGTTCTTTCAATTAGAGGTATATGAAAACATAGAGGATAGATTTCTGGCCTACAATTAGAATGACTTTGAGTTAATTCTTGCCTCAGGCACTTACCAACTATATGGGTATGTAACTTAACCTCTGTCTGCTTCAATTTCTTCATCTGTAAAATGGTTATCACAATAGGACGTAAATGGAGTTCTGAATTCTTACAACCCAGATCAAAGACCAGAAGCAAATCAAATTTTTAACAATTGATCAAACAAAATGAGATGAAGCATAATGAATAATCAAGGAGGAACAGTTTTAAGTATTTAGAACTTCAGATTAATTTTACTTGATAAGGGGAGATGGCCTTGGACACCTTCTTCAAAAGAGGATTCAGTACACTCTGCTGGGGATTTCAATAATCCAAATCATAGGCAACTAGTATTGCTAAGTATATTTGTATCTGGCAGCACTGAGCACCATGAGTTGGAGCCATAGAAAACCACTGTTGAAGGTAGCTCCAACAAATCTGTTAACACCAATCTCACATTGCCTAACACCTCTTAGACATCTCCACCTAAGTTTATCATTAATCAGCATCTAATACTTAACATGTTCAAAATGGAACATCATCTCTTTTCTTCTAAACATTCCTCCAATCTTCTCCATTTCTGTTGAGAGTACCATCATCCTTCCTGTCACTCAACTTCTTAAGCTCAGTCATCTATGGCTCTCCCCTGACTTCCAGGAACTTAAGTTCAACTGGAACAAAGATGTTTCAAAGAGGCAAGACCAATAACAACAACAAATATTCCACTCTTTATAGAAAAGACCCTAATTTGTTACAAAAAAGTATTTTTGATTCTAAATTCCCTGCGTTCTTTCCTCTGACATCTGTCAATTTCTCTTAGCCACTATTCATAAAAAGCCAATATCCAGAATTCCATTTTGAAATTGATTGACTTCCCTGGAGAAGACTACTCTAACTTACTCTACCATTCTGAACTTTACAAACCATTTACTTCACAAAACCTCTTTGGATGTGCTTGCAGACTACAAAGGGATTTAAGCACATTTATAGCCAACATATCGGCAATCTACTTGAGTTCTTAGTTTAACTTCTCTGGTTTTCTTGAATGAAAAGTCTTGTGATACTAAACTCTCATGAGGATAGAAGAGCCAGATTTGATCATCTTTTCTTGTGGGACAAATTTTAATTGTAATTTCCTATTACTGTTGGCCAGAATGAACTGGATAGAGCCTGGCTAGATTTGTAAAACTGACAATTTGGCAACCAAATGGAGGTAGTTTTGAAATAGAGTAGCTTTGGATGAGAAGTCACTGAGAGAGAAAAATATTACCTAGAATTCTAGAGGCAGTCAGAGACCTTTCTGTAACAGTCCAAGGACTCATGATAAAAATAAGAATTCGAATTGTTGAACTACCCTTACCATAGGAAAGATGAGGTCTTATGGCCAAAGACCTCTCTGGCACTCAGAGATAGAGCACTAATCTCTTATATGCCATTCAACTGAACAAAGGTCTGATATAGACTAGATGGATGATAGTCTTTTATCTCAATATGAGGAGACAAGTAAAAAGACACAAAGTAATAAATAAACAACCATGAATAAGATCTTTCCTTGAAAGGAATGTTTTCAACTCTAGGCATAACTTTATCTTACCTATCAAAAACAGGATGTCTCTTGAAAGGTAAATGACATCATCCAAATAAGACCTTCCCAGTCCTGAAACCAGCCAGTGGACCCCAATCCCCATTGCTTCATCTGTTTTATATATCCTCATATGCCTACTTGTTGTTTTTCCCATTTGGTTGTTGGTTTTTCCCAATTGTATGTTAATTTCTGGAAGACTGGTAGAGACTGGTACATTGGTATGGGGCTTCTCTGCCTTTGTTTAACCTGGGCATTGGTTGGTTGGGCTATTAATATCTGGATATATGTGTGTGTTAATGTATGTATGTATCTTGGGAAAAGAAATGGAAAACACTGGAAAACACAAGTTCCCTGCCTCTGAATCCACCTCTCTGTTTCACTTTCATATATATATATATATATATATATATATATATACATATATATATATGTATGTATGTATATATGTATATATGTAATGTTAGAGAGTTAGGGCAAAGATCCCTAAATTCTGAAGTATGACGAAGAAGCTGAAAGTATTAAATTTGAAGGCTTTGCTGCCTTTCTATATAACTTTCACCAAGTCACTGACCCTTTTTGAGACTTAATTTCTACATCTATAAAAAGAAGTAGTTGGAAGTGAACTCAGGTATCCTTCAAACCTAAATCTATGATCTTAAGACTCTCTATAGGTTTATCTATTTTGAAGGCAATTAATAGTAGAACTTGAATGGGAAGGGATTGTATACTGAAATCTTAGCCTAGTTTCTCCTAACTATTTCAGTTAAGTTCTAACTAATGTCATTCCATTAGGAACCAGGATAAGCAAATCAGAAGGTACTACCTTCTCTCCCCAAACAAAAAGTCTAATTGACTCCATGCTGCTCTATAGAATCTGTCTCTATTTACTGATGGATTGCATAGATTTTAAAGGTGCAGGTTGTTAGTATCACCAAGAATTATTCCCAGTAGTTTCAGGTAATCCTTTCAAAATGTGTCTAACACAATGAATTGATAGAAGGAAGGATGGGTAGATGAATGAATAAATGCATTTGAGTGAATAAATAAGAGAGGACTAATGTCGCAAGCAATATCAGTTTAAATTTTGGAGTTTTACTTAAAAAAATAGCACTTGCCAAGCTTCACAAGCACTCTGTATTCTTCCTCCCTTCCTCCACACAAAATTATAATGCACAAAGAATAATGTAAGGCCTGACACCCAATGAATAAATCATAAAATGATTGTAGGTCCTTTGCAACTCCATTAGCAATTATGTGGCTGGCAAAAGATATCAAGTGCATATTGAAGAGCTATGATGTTTTGTCGAATTGGTTTGCCTCTTGGTGGCACTTGTGTGAGCATTGGGGGGCTGTTTCCACCAGGTAGGTTACATGCTATCTTTGTAGTATCAAGAGGAATTGATGTTTGACAGCACAAGCTACTTGAAAAGGGGAAGTATATATCTAATATTGCCAATGGTATAATTCATGCCTGAATTTATGGTTTAGATGCTGCTCTCCTCTTCCACAGCCTCTGTGTCATTTAGATATTGACAGTTGTTGTTTGCATTTCTTATAAGCAAATTACTTGGCTATTTTTTCAACATATGTGATTATATCGTGTGTGTGTGTGTGTGTGTGTGTGTGTGTGTGTGTGTGTGTGTGTTTAAAACCCTTAGAGAGTTAATAAAGCAGATAAACATTCTTTGTGCCTTAGGAATGAAGAAAATGTACATCTCAGGTTACTGCAAATTTTTGTGAGGTTCAGAGTCTGTGATCTGAATAGACCTATTTTCTATTTGGCTCTAAACCCAGGCCTCATGGTCCTCCACCTCCTTTAGGTATTCCATGTTTCCAGCTCATTTCCTAGGTTCTCTATGTGCCTCTTCATTAGTGTAGCTTTGAAAATAAATACAAAGATTCTCCAGGCCCTTCCCTACATCTTCCCCTAAAAAATATGAGAGATTGTTCTTACCCCAGAAGGCCACTTGCTTTCTTTCCCAATATTAATCAGCCCATGCTGAGGGTGAGAGACTATTCAAATACTGCTTCTGACCTCTTCCCACTTGGTCTTTCTTACTCATAATATGCATGTAATAAATATTTATTGAATCAACATTCCATTCCAAAATAGTTGGGAGTTGGGTGTGGGGGAGATCTCCAAGAACCTTGCTTTAGGAAAAGCCCAGTTTTCATAGCTTTTGGGTAATTCTTCTCTGTAACTACAGTGCTAATAGCTAGTATTATGTTATACTGTGTGTTCATACACATATGCATGTTTATAGGTACTATTTTCATATATAAATTTCCATATAAACAAAATGGAAAGTTAAAATATATTTACAGGTTGCAATTTTGACTTGTTTACTTCTTGTTAACTCTCCTCTGGCTGTGCTAACATTATAAAAAAACTAGAAGGAATATAAATGAGGCAAGATATATTTGAGAAATTAATAGTAAGGAAATGAGATTGGATCTTTATGTAAGGTGCCATTGAGAAAAATAAGACTTTCTTGCTTGACCAAAGATCTATCAATTGATTGTCTTATCCTTGAATACCAAGGAATCAATGACACAAAACATTTTGGTCAGTTACACTATTGGGAAGTTTTTACCTTGTTAAATACATGGGCATTGATAGGAATTAGAAGCTCTTCTTGTCCACCCCAGTCCAATTTTCTGATTCCTTGTAAAAAAGAAGAACACCACAATTCAAAGTCAAGATGCCTGATGTAGTGCACTAAGCCCTGGTTTCAATGTCCTAAATATTAATCCTAACTCTCCTAATCATTACTTGAATGACTTTGGAAATGTTGAGTTAATCTTACAGTACCTCAGCTTTAATGTCTGTTAAAGAACATCCAGAAGATGATCTCACAAATCTCATATTAATTGAAATACTCTGATTCTATGATTGAATGGAAGTACCAACTTTGCCCCCAAAAAGAGCTGGGTGACCTTGGGTATATCTTTTATCCTCTTTGAATTTCATCCTCTGTAAAATGGGAAAAATAATATTTATACAACTTCACAAAATTATAGACTATATGCATATCTTGTGCCCAGAATTTACAGGGTTTCATAAAAGGATCCTAGATTTAGAACTGGACAATATCCAATTCAATGACACATTTTGCTAATGAGGAAACTGAGAGTTGGGATTTGAATGTAAATCCACTGACTTCAATAACAGTCCCTTTTTCCAATGACACTGTTCAGTGATGTATTTGAAGCATTATGTGGCCATAAAATGCTATCTAAATGTAATATAGCATTATTTTCCTCCAAGAAGAGAGTTTATGAGCCTCACATGTGTGTAGATGCTTTTTAATGCCAAACAGCATTGCTCTCAGAATATAATTTTAGGGGTGATAGATCTTCTTGTTACAAATGATGTCCTAGTGAAATATTGACCAAGGACTGTTACAGAAGGAGTGGATGGAAAATCTTGACATTTTGTCATACTGTCCATTAAGTTACAAAGATATCCAGTGACACAATGATCTCAGACAACCCAGTTCATTGGTATCTTGGCATTTAAGGATCTCTACACTTTCTGGACTTTATGTGAACCACTGTATTGTTAGTTTACTTCTCCAAATGAGGTTCATAGAGATGGCCCTTTCTGTTAAATTAAGTTGAAACTTCCTTAGGAACGGGATAAAAAAGAATTGGTCCTGACTAGGAAACTGAAAATAGTATTCTGCAGGTTCAGAGAAGTCTAGTACCTCTGGTGTGGTGGTTTGCCAAATCCTTTTCAGGGCTGTTTTCCACCTTTGGTTTCCATTTTCCACCTGGCTCTAATTCGTGCATCCAAGAAGCTTCACCATGCTCAGAAGCTCCCTTCTTGGCAAGAGAGATAAAACAGGTTGAGGGTAACTGGCAGGACTCCAACCTTTTGGTGATCTGGCAAGTGGGGTGTCTACCCCCAGGCATATGAAGACTCCCCCACCCACCCAGTAGAAGAAGCTCCTGATAACAATTTGTTTTAATGGTCATGAAGGAAGTTGAAGTAGGCACTGCAGAGTGCTTAGAGCTTGGTTAGACATTGAGGAAGCAAATGTTATCCACTGCATGCCATGCCATCACCAATTGTTTTAACTTCTATCTTTGCATCAAACTTCAATGATCCTGCAAGAGATAACAAGACTGAGAACTTCGTGCATCTTTTGCCTCACAAATCCAAATTATATGTGAGTCAAAAAACATCACCTGATATAATTTGGTCATCTTGGATTACAAAGGTCAATAACCAATGAATAGCACCATCAGAATGACTCTTACATCTTTCTCCCCTCCATATACTCATAATTTAATGACACTAGCTTCCTGACTATTCTTCACTTATGATTCTACATCTTCTAACAATATTTTCAGTGGTTGTCCTCCATGTCTAAAAAGTGCTTCCTTCTAAATTTGCTGACTTCCTTCAAGTCTTAACTAGTCTTACTTTCTTCAAGAAGACTTTCCCTGCCCTTCTTAATACTAATGCTTTCTCTCTGAGATGACCTCAGATTTATCCTGTAATATATCTTTTTTTCAGTTTTTTTTTTCAGTTTCTTTTTGCTTCTCCCATTAGACTGTGACCTCCTTGAGATCAGGCATTGCTTTTTACTTTGATGAATTTTTATTTTTGCTTATCTTTGCATCCCTACCACTTAGCATAGTCCCTTAGGTAACTAATAAATTTTATTTGAGTAGCATTCAGAAAGAAAACATCCATCTTAGCACCATTTTTCTCATGGAGATGCTTTATGGCTTTAGATATAAAACAGTATGAGACCTAAAGGCTCAAAATTGCACTTGAACCAATTAACAAAAGAAATATAGATAGCAAATGCATAATTGTTGGAACATATTTTTGAAGATAAATTGCTCAAGAGAACTGATACAAAAGACATCATCAAATATATGCATACGTAGGAAAAGAGGCAGCCTAGGATAATAGATGGCTAACCCAAAGAGTTGTACTACTATTCTCAAAATGACAACAGAGCCATATTATGATCTTCACTGTGTTGGATAAATCATCTTTAGAAAATGTGAATAAAGATATTTAAAGAATTGGAGATGAAGGCTGGGTGTTGTTATTAAGCTATATATTGTACTAGTGGAGGAACTACCTAAATTAATGATATCATACATCTCTCATAGTGTGAAATAATTCAAAGTCTGATATGTCTTATCTCTCTCAGTCACTTCCTACATATCTCTATAAGTTGCTCATTATATAGCTTTTGTGTTCATGCTTTAATTAATTTTATCCTAGTCTCTAGTAGTCTGTTGGAGGTAAGAACAAATTTTACCTTCAAATATAATTGTTAATTCTCCAGACCTGAGTTTTCTTTTAAAATAGGAAAGCTTTAACTTGAATCACGTAACCTTGGAAAAATATTTAAAAAATAAAATTATATTAAAAACTAGGAAAGCTTCACCTTCTTTTTATCTCAATAAGTCCACCCAAATATATATTCTTATGCTGTGTAGCTTTGTGGTGCTCAAAATCACTTACTAAAAGACAAGTTTGAAAAAATTGCTCAACAAATGAAGAGGTATTATTATCTCTTTTTAAACACATTCTCAGACTTTCTCTTCTCTCCATCTTAACTTTGGCATTTCTCCTTTGGTCTCTTGGTTATTCTTGAACTTATGACATAGATGCCTCAGCCTATGAAAGCAGCTCACCTTTGCCTAGATTTCTTTTGGTAGAGAATTAGAAATATGGTACTCAGATGATAACAGTAAACATTACCATATATATATATATATATATATATGTGTTGTATCTCCTATCACACAAAATCCATCCATCTCAAAAACAATCTCCCTGGCTTGACATATTCTTTCGTTAAGTACCATCAAACCTATAGATTTCATATCCAGCTTGCCCAATGTTTTTCTTTTCATTAGCCAGCCAAAGTTCAAAACTAGACATTTAAACAACACATCAGAATAAAACAACAAGGAGAAAAGGGTCCTTTTACACACATGGAGTATTTTTTCGCACTACTATTTGCCAAATCACTGGTGAGAGAAGTCACAGAGGAAAACATCCTTGAATGTCATCCAACTATATAGGAACATGTATGAAAGAACAAAAAGAAGTCATGTAACCAGGGTACATATATGGCCACTACAAAACAAACCTCCCAAAATGCAGGCCTGTCAGAATCCTCTGGTGATTTTATCATGCATTTCTTAGTTACTCTCTTTAGAATGCCACAACCCTGTCCACGAGCTACACTGTCTCTGCCAGCCAGCTTCTCTGGTTCTATGCTTGCCAAACTTTTCAATGCTATTATCTCTTTAGGAAAAGGTTTTCAAGTCATAAATTCATCAGCTAGCTCTCATTTTTCAAGTTGTGGTAACTAGAAAGACTGTCTCCAAGAAGAACAGGGTAATTTTCTCAAGTCCAAAGTTGAGGCTCTGGGCCATCACACTTTGCTAAGAGCCACAAGATGAAAGCCAGATAAAATGCTTCAATGTTGAGATTAGACCTATTATTTTCACATCTTGTATGTACAATGGATTCAAGTTAAGGAAATACTTGTAAGTCAAGTAGAACCTCTGATTGGAATCCTATATTCCACAACATATTTTGGGGACTTTTCCTCAAAATTTATTATGGAATGACTAGAACAACAAAGCACCCTTCTAACCCCATGTTTTCTTTGCAAATATGCTTGATCAACAGTAAAAGGTACATAAAGAAGCAGGGTCATTACCCTCTTTACACTCTTCTCTTTATTATGTATATTCACCATTAACCACAATAGAAAATAAACATACCTGATTTTTTATGTGGTATTTGGTCTAGCAACTCCCTAGAGGACATTCATTTTTTTAATGCATTACATTTCATTCATAGATGATACAAGTTTATTCTGTCAAGCATCAGCATAATGTCCCCATTAATTGATGCATTATGCATGAAAGCTTCTGTCCCCATTAACAAAACCAGTGATAACTGGTGCCATTACTTTTGGTCACATCACTGATCTTGACCCTTTGCAGAAGCTACTCACAGTTTCCAAAGTTTTTTTCATTATGTTTTTATTCAATCATTTTTATTGGGTCTCCATTCCCCATTTAAAAAATATAGGAGACATTAACTGATCTAAAACTTATGATGAAAAAAATAAATGAGTTAGATTTTGACCATGCAACCTCCTTTTACTGCATTTTTAAAGTGGCTTCCTTCTCTCCTTTGTGCCATATATTTCTTTTTTTCCTTTTAATCCCTTACCATCTGTCTTAGAATCAAGACTGTATATTGATTCCAAGGCAGAAAAGTAGTAAGGGCAAGGTAATGGGAGTCACACAGCTAGGAAGTGTCAGAGGTTATCTTTGAACCCAGGACCTCCCATCTCTAAGCCTGGTTCTCAATTCACTGAGCTACCTCACTGCCCCCTACTTTGTATTTCTTCATGAGAACTGGGCAGAAAGTTAAATGTAAAAAAAAAAAAAAAGAATTCTTAATTATCACCATTCACCATGGTATCATACAATGTCTTCCTTGGAAGAGACCTTAAAAATCATTCACCTTAACACTTATTTTACAGATGAGGAAACCAAAGTTTGAATAGAAATGATTTTCTCTGAAATATAAATTTAGCAAGATGTAGAACCAGTGCTTCAGCTTCTGTCCTTTGACTACAACTCCACTGTGTTTTTAGCACTACACAGTTTTCATGTGTTATTATTTAGATTTTTATTATTTTGTATTTGCTTAGAGTGCGTGTGTGGACTTGGAGTTAGGAAGCTCTGTATTCAAATCCTGTTCCAGACACAGCTGTTTGACATATTCATTCAGTCTTTTCTAACCTTAGTTTACTCATTTGTAAATGAGAATAATAAAAGCATGTATAGCATGGAGGTTCTGAGGACCAAATGAGATAACACATAGAGCATTTTTTCAAAACCTAAAGTGCTATATAAATTTTCACTATTTTTGTTAATATACTAGAATATAACATAGGGGACTCTAAAATATTAGAAATTCTGTTAGGAATTTGGGGAAATGAAGGTTTTTCATGGTACTTGACAAATTATTTAATCATATTACCCATTAGATATATCCCATGTCCCACTTCATTCCAATTCTTTCTTCTATACCTATGGATTATATTCCTTAAACATACACAGCAAAAACTGAAGGCTAGTACTCCATGTTGGTGAAGATATGGCACACATGCCCTGGTGTGCTGGAAGGGGCTGCTCCATTTCCCCTCTCCACCATGCCTGAGGACATTTTTCACACCCCTCCCCTCCACCCAGCAGTCAAATGGGAGCACTTCCTCCCTCTGCTGTCCTGGTTAATATAGGGGGCTCACAGGCAACTTGAAGGTCTAGTTTGGGCACGCAGTCTTGAAAAGGTTTGCCAATATTGATAAGTAAAGAGGCATGAAATGAAAGCATAAAGAAGCGGAGGAGCCTCTTTCACTTGTTGATATGATGTACTGCTATTTTAAAGCAATTTTAAATTCTTTGGAATTCTGAATCTCTGGTTGCTGGGACCCAAGATAGATACTATTTACTTTTGAGAGAATGAACCCAAATTTGGGAAACATTGATTTTTCATAATCATGTACTTTCTTTTATTATTCCCCCCCTATACACTAACAGTAAAAATATATCTTTCTTATAAATACAATTTAGCCATGGCACACCTAAATCGGTAGTAATTTTGCTGTTCAGTCTAAGTGGTGTATGGTAACTCATTGAATTATAAATCTTAGTAAAAGTCAGCCTGAGTATGTTCCTGATAGAAAGTAAGATAGTTTTCCAACTAGCCTTGTACTCTATAAGCAGTCACTAGTTCTAAGTGTCTACTGTGTGCCAGCTTGGCTCTAGAGATACAAAAGCAAAAAAATGAAATAATCTCAAGCTCCTAAGGAGATAACAGTTTACATGCTAACAGACTATAGAACATATATGTGTGTATCTCTTTCTGTTTTATAGTATCGTTAAATTTATATTAATGATGGAATAATTCACATGAGCTGATTACTCCTAGAAACATAAAACTCTTTGACATTCTATGCATTTCACCTCCTTCCTATGTGAAACTATTCTTTTTAAATTGAATCATTTTTTAAACTTTCTGTCTTAGAATCAATATCATGTATCAGTTCCAAGGCAGAAGAGTGATAAGGGCTAAGCAATGGGGGTTAAGTGACTTGCTCAGGGTCACCCACCCAGGAAGTGTCTGAGGCCAGATTTTAACCCAGGACCTCCCATCTCTGGGCCTCACTTTCAATCCACTGAGCTACCCAGCTGCCCCCCTAAATGAGTTTTTGATAAGCATTTGGCCAGTGTTTGTTTGTGGTGATAGTGAGGACGGTGCGATGCTTATCCACAAGAGTTAATTAAGAGTTGTACCCCTTGAATGGCTATAAGACTGGCCTGAAAAGAGGGGTGGGAGTCTAGAAGACACTGGTATTCCCAGGGTTCTTGACCTCAGACTTGGGCTGTCTCAATCAGGGTCTGAGTGGAAGTGGTAGTCAAGATGGTTTGAATAGAGTTTCCTGGTATATATATATATATATATTTGTGTGTGTGATTAGCAATATACTCTCTATATGTGCCTAATCTTCCTAATGACTGTTTACATACTTGTGATAGAATATAGCCCAGGTGATAAATGTTTTGTAGCTCCTGGTTTTTTGTTATTGTTGTTTCATCATTTTCTTTTATAAAAAACAATATTTTCCCAATTGCATGTAAAATAATTGTAACATAATTAAAAAAATAATAACATAATTTTTAATAAAAACATTGAGTTGCAAATTTTCTCCATCTCTCCTCTTTTTCCTTCCTGAAATGGTAAGCAATGTGATAAAGGTTTTATATGTGCAATCACATAAAATATATTTTAATATTGTTATTGCACATCTTTCATTTTCAAAAAGCACTCAGTGACATCATGGGGGATGTCTTGTCTTGTGCATGAATTGGATTTAAATGAGGCAGAATTGTACAAAGTCATCAGCCTCACTCTCTCTTCCAGACTCATGGTAGATCTGTAGCAAGATAAAAGTCAGGTCGATCAGAGATGGCCCAGATGCAGTAGATAACCCTGCTATTTCTGCTGTCTGGCCAAGCTCTAAGGGTTCCATAGTGCATGCTTCAGCCATCTTCGTGGCCACTGGAACAAATTGTCCTCATCTACTCGTTCCACTGGGGAAAGTCATCACATGCTTGGGCAGACATCCCTCTATCACTGAAGGATGTGAGGCCTATTGGTTACCCTCAACCTGGTTTAGCCAATCTGCTGAGATGGTTCTACCAGAGTTTGGCCAGCACTCATGCTACAGCTTCTTGGAGTCATAGGTGAGACCTGGAAAGCAAGTAGACACCAAAGATGGATGAGCAGCTCTGAAAGTGGAGGGGCTCACCTCTAGTCTGTACGAGAGGTGGGGGTCTTGCTGCTGGCTTGTACTGAGGGTAGAGCCTTGCTTGGTGCTTATTTTGGATCTGGGGGCCTTGCTGTTGGTCCAATGAGGTACAGCCTTCTGCTAGCTTGTTTGGGTGCATACTCTCCTACCACCCCAATTAGACAGTCCTTTCCAGCTAATCCTCTGAATTGTCCTCCAATACAAAACTATACTACTGCAGTATTTCTATAGAGATAGTATCCTAAAAAATTTTGGAGAGGAATTTGGAAGAGCTTGAGTGAGTTCCTGACTCACTTCACCATCTTGGCTCCAGAAATCATTCAATCATTTTCAATTATGTCTACCTCTTCATGACCCCATTTGGAATTTTCTTTGGAAAGCTATTGGAGTGATTTTTCATTTTCTTTTCCAGACTATTTTACAAATAAAGAAACTGAGACAAGTAGAGTTAAGTTACTTTCCCAGGATCACACAGCTAGGAAGAGTCTGAGGTCAGATTTTAATTCAAGACCTGATTCCAAGATTGGTGCTCTATTCACTCTACCACATAACTACCATATTAGTAAATGTGTTTTCTTTAATCTAATCATGTCTACTGACCAACTATTTAAAAGGAAGTATACCAGTGGGGGTTATATGTTTTAGTATTAGGAATCTACAGAATATTTTGAACATGGGTATAGTAGTTCTCTCTTGGGGACCCAAACTGCAAGGTTTAAGACATGAGTTTAGAAGTTCAAAGGAGGAACTTTGATGAGAAAGAGAAAGAGAGAAGACATATATTACCTATACTAGGGTTTTACTGTAGATTATGAGTTTAAAATATTTTTTATTATAATGGGTCATTGAATAGTATTGAGTTCAGGCTAAATGCTTTGATATTCTCTTCTGATACTTGACACTTTGTTCCCCCCATTAAATAAATAGCCTTTCTTTCTGTTCTATGCCTTTTTTTAATTTTAAACCCTTAACTTCTGTGTATTGACTTATAGGTGGAAGAGTGATAAGGGTAGGCAATGGGGGTCAAGTGACTTGCCCAGGGTCACACAGCTGGGAAGTGTCTGAGGCCGGATTTGAACCTAGGACCTCCCATCTCTAGGCATGGCTCTCAATCCACTGAGCTACCCAGCTGCCCCCAAGTCCTATGCCTTTTTGAAAGTATTTCAAAGGAATGCAATGGAATTGTACAGATGTAGCCTTTCTCTGAGGCAGTGATTTTTAAAATAATCATAATTGCTGCTCTGGGAGGTCCTGAAATTCCTTTGCTAAACATTACATTAATACAAGTATCTGATAATAATAGCCCTGGCCAGTGATGGCATAAAACTTAAACTTTAGGCCCTTGGATCTCACAGATCTGGGCAATTGGCTATGTTCTGCCCTAATTCTACAGGGTGTATCTTGTGAAATGCAATGCAAATGTGTCCCTGGTGATCTTTTTAAATAAGAACAATATGCTGTACTGTATGAAACGTAGAACAAACACCCAGATAGTCCACTTTTTCCTTTTACTATTAAGACTTTCCTCATAACAACAATGTACCATGATCAACTATGAATGACAACTATTATCAGCAATGCAAGGATCTAGAACAATCCAAGAGACTCATGATGAAAAAGGCTAACCACCACCAAGGAACTGATGAAGGCAGATTGAAGGATAACATTTTTCACTTTATTTCCTTCATGAATTTTTCTAAAGTGTCACTAACATATCTATTCTTTCACATGATAAACAAGGAAATATGTATTGTATAATAATAGATTGCCTGCTATCTTCTGGAGCCAGGAGTGATGAGAGGGAGGGAGAGAACAGAGGGAGACATCACAAAATGTCAGAAAACTATTATTAAAGAATGTTATAGATATGTTAAAAAAAAGGCTTTCTTCTTTGTTAGGAATTTCCTTATTTTTTTCATTGAAAGAATGCTTGTTCAATTCAACAAACTTTTATTATTTTTAAAAGTAAATTAATATATTTTATCATTAGAGCTAGGTCTGTATCCCATACAAAATATGGGAGTGTCATTTATTGGTTGAAAGGGAGGCAGCACAGAAATATCTAACCTCTTCTCCCTCTACCTATCTCCATAGGAGAATTTAAATTTTGTCCTGAGGGAAAGAATGAAGTTGGAGGCAGAAGCTGCCACTCTGCTACTCTGCTCTTCTCAGAGAAATGAAGTGTGTATGTGTGTACACACACACACACATACATACATACACACACACACAGAAAGAGATAGCCAGACAGAGATGGAGATGGAGAGATAGAGACAGACAGAGGGAGATAAAGAGAGAGACAGAGAGAGAAGTACCTAGGTATGTCTACCTCCAGTGGAAGGTCCCCAAAGTCTCTTACATAGCAAACTCAGGATAGGGACATAATGGAGACTGCCAGCTCCTCACGTTAGCTTCTTCCCAAAGATTTCCTACAGCAATCTGAAGTAGGTTTGGTATATTCTATTTTCTTACTTGAAAGTGGAAGCTAGAAGTACTTGAAGCTTGAAGCAATTTGAAGATAACTCCAAGGAAATTGAAGAGTTATCTCTCTTCTCTTCTACTCTTACCAACTCTGCCCCATCCCACTTGTAGGGGTTTTCCTCAATAAGAAGAGAATAACATACCAATAAATTTTGGATGTAAGGTTCTATACCACACATGTAGAAATTAAACCACACAGGGAAATATTGATAAGTACCAAACTGATAATGTAAATAAGGGAGAAATATATATAATTGTGGTGGGATATTTTGTACCATTGTTGTGGCACTCCTCTTCTCCCTAGATGCTTTGTAAGCTCTTTGATGGCATATACTTATTCATATTCCTCACAGTGACTAGTACTATGATAAACAAATACAAGGTACTCAAAAATGTTTATAGAATCATTTACTTCTAATTAGTCCAGCAAGAGTCATTGCATCATATGAACACAAATATAGAGTTAGAAGGGATCTTTGAGACCATATAGTCCAGCCCATGCTTATGAGAAAGAGATGAATAAACTCAAAATTTCTATTCTGCTCTGGTCAGACCACATCTGAAGTATTGTGTCAATACTCAGTGGATTGAGAGTCAGGCCTAGAGATGGGAGGACCTAGGTTCAAAGCCAGCCTCAGACACTTCCCAGCTGTGTGACCCTGGGCAAGTCACTTGACCCCCATTGCCCACCCTTACCACTCTTCCACCTATGAGCCAATACACAGAAGTTAAGGGTTTAAAAAAATGAAGTATTGTGTCAAGTTCTGACCAATACATTTTAAAGAAATGCAATGGTAAACTGGAACATCTAGAGCAGCAATGGTGAAACTTTTAGAGACAGAATTATGAGCCTCCCCCATGCCCCCCAGACTGTGTGCCATGCCCAATCCCCAGAACTCTCCTTCCCTCTAGCTCTGCTCCACTCCAGCTATGTGCCACACTGTGAGCTATGTTCCCTTCAAACCTAGCTCCTCTCCAACCCCACCACAGGAATCATCTTTACCACAGACTCAACAGGCTGCTGTCTTAACTGCACCTTCATGCAGCATGTGAGCTTCCCTCCCCTAGCACCTTACCCCAGACAGGGGAGAGAAGCACTCCCATTGGACTGCTGGGCAGAGGGGTGGATGAAGTGAAGAATGTCCTCAGGCACATGAAGAGGGGAAGGGGAACAGGTCTACCCTCTGGTGGGTGACTGCAGGTGTGCCCACATAGAGGGCTCTGCATGCCTTCTTTGACATAGGTGCCATAGGTTAGCCATTAATGCTAAAGTAGCTCAAATTCATACCACATGAGGACTGGTTAAAGAAATTGGAGAAGAGAAGAATTGGAGTTCTGGTGCAGTGACATGATTATGAACTCCAAGTATGTGAAGGGCTATAATATAGCAGAAGGTATAGAAATGTTTTCTGGAGTGTAAACCTATGAAAATGGATAGTTGTATTGAGGCAAATTTGTTTTCAATGTCAGAAGAAAATCATTTCTATGTATATTTTCTTAGTGACAACAGAGATCTACTGAATCTTTTTAAGCAGGGAAATGATGGTATGAAATATATGCTTTAGGAAATATAGTTTGACAATGAAGTGGAACAGAGATTTGAATTGAGGAGCTATTGGAGAAGGAAGACCAATTATGGACCAATTACAATAGTCCTAGTGAATCAAGGTGTGTACATAATCTTTATTTTGAATAAGTTGAGTTTGAGATGATGATAGGGTTTACAAGTGAAGATGCTTGGCAGATAGTTGGTGATATCAGGATAGAGGTAGGAATGAAGTACTAAATATATAGATTTGGGGATCATCTGCATATATTTCATAAGTGAACCCCTGAATACTTGATCTTCATAGAGAGATAAGAAAACCCATGCTTAAGGGATGGATTGAGGAGTCATAAGAAAGGCGAGTGGAGAATCAGGAGAAACATCCCCCAAGAAAAGAGAGATATATTGAGGGGAGGAGAATATAACATTAATAAGAGATGCAGAGAGGTAAGGAAGAATGAGACATGAGGTAAGGTCATTAAATCTAACAAAAATGAAATTATTAGTAACGATTAAATGAAGTAGTATATGAATCTTTAAACTATTATCATTATTTTATAGAGAGAAATGTCATTTAAGAAGTAACTTTGATTTAGTGGTTAAGAACACTAGGTCTGGAGTCAGGTAGATTGTAGTTGAAATTTAGTCTCAGATACTTATTAGCTCTATGACCTTGAGTAAGTCACTTAACATACATACATACATACATACATGTATGTATGTATATAGCAAGTAAGTGGCTCAGTGGACATAATAATTGACTTCAAATCAGAAAGACCTGAGTTTAAATCTATCCTCAGGCACTCCCTAGCTGTGTGACCTTAGGCAGGTTTCTTAATATCTGATTGGCTGACAAAAGCAGTGATGGCCAACCTTTTAAAGACAGAGTGTGGGGTCCCATCCCCAACCCAACCCACAGATTGAGTGGTCATGCCCCTAGTTCCTGCATAGTTCTTGCTGTGCCCCTACCCCCACATACTGGGTATGCCCTGCCCCCTTTTCTTCCACACAAGGGAAGGAGAAAGTGCTCCCATTGGGCTGCTGGATGAAGGGGCAGGTAAAATGAGGAATGTTCTCAGTGAGTGTAGAGAGGGGGAGGGGAGTGGCCTTAGCACTCCACTCCCCTCCAGCTCTGCCACCTGTGAGCCACCCACCTTACTCACTGTGCTCTCCCTTTGGGCTGCTGGTCAGAGGGGCAGGTGATATGAAAAAATGATATCAGGTATGATGGAAAGGGGGAAGGGATCAGCTCCATCCATCCCCAAGTCCCTCTACCTTTCTAGAAACAAACTCTAGGGGTGGAGTATGCCCACAGAGAGCACTCTGCATGCCATCTTTGGCACTAATTCCATAGGTTTGCAATCACTGGACAAAAGGACCCACTGGAGAAGGAAAAGGCAAACCACCTCTACACATCTGCCAAGAAAACCCTATGGATATCTGTAGTCTATGGGGTCACTAGGAATTGGACATGACTGAACAAATGTTAGTCAAATAGAGGGGCAAGAGGTCAGAGATCAAAAGAAATCAGGTGCTTCTTACAGCTTGTTTTGGGAAAAAACGATATAGGATGATAACTTGGTAGAATAGTAAAATCAGTCTAATTGGGCCAGTGGTATGGTGCCCCACATCACAGTACATCACATCTCTCACACTTCTTTGTGGTCAAATTGCCTGCTCTAAACTATTCTTACACAGGCAGGTTTGAGTTCCCAGAGAAGGAATATTAATATCAATGACACTTCCATTATCTTAGTTTCTTAAAAGGTAATCTTATTATGAGAAAACTCACTGTTGCTATTTATTATTTCAACTTAAGCCTTTACTGATGAATTTCCACTAAGACAAAACCAGTTACTTTCTAAAAATTATTTTTTAAATTGGATTAAATTAAATATTTTCCAATTTCATGTAAAAATGTAACAATATTTTTTTAAAAATTTAGTTCCAATTTATCCCCCTTCTTCTTGCCCTTTTCCCCATAAGAATACATTTTTATTTCAGTTATATATGTAAGGTCACAACAAACATATTCCCATATTAGTTCTATTTTAAAAGAAAACTCAAACAAAATATAACAATAAAAATAAAGTAAAAAAAAGGTATTGAAGTATGATTTAATCTGCATTGAGTTCATTAGTTCTCTTTTGGGAGATGAATAGCATATTTTCATCATGGGTTCCTTGGAATAGTCTTGGATCATTTTCTTGATCATGATAGTTGTCTTTCACAGTTGATCATTGTTACAATATTGTTATTACTGTTTAAAAGTTCTCCTGCTTCTGCTCACTCCTCTTTGTATGAGTTCACATCTTTCTGATACCATTCTGTTTATCATTTCTTGAATCATGAAAGTATTTCATCATAATCATACACCATAACTTGTCTAGCCATTCCCCAATTAATAGACATCTCAGAAATTTATAATTCTTGCCACAACAAAAAAAAAGCTGATAAAAATTTCTTTGTTCAAATAGGACTCTTTCCCTTTTCTTTGATCTCTTTGGGATGTAGATTTAATACTGGTATTTCTAAATTGAAGAGTATACACAATTTTAGTTATTAGGCATAGTTCTAATGTTCTCCAGAATGAATGGACTAGTTCATAATTCCACCAAGAGAGGGAATTAATGCCCAATAAATTTTCACATCCACTCCAGCATTTGTCATTTTTCCTTTTTGTGTTGTGTTAACTAATCTGATATGTATAGGGTAGCTTCTAAGAGTTGTTTTAATTTCCACTTCTCTTATCATGAATAATTAAAATATTTTTCATGTGATTATTGAATAATTTGATTTCTTCTTCAGGAAACTGTCTGTTCATATCATTTGACCATTTATCAACTGAGCTATGGTTCTTTTTTATAAATTTAATTTATTTCCCTATATATATGATAAATGAAGCATTTATCAGTTGTTCAGTATAAAATTTTCCCCCAGTTTTCCTTCTACTTTTGGTTGCATTAGTATTATTTGTATATATCTTTTAATTTCATGTAATTAATATTATTCATTTTATTTTATGTAATCTCCTCTTATTTGATCTCTTGGTAATCTGTCTCTTATTTGGTCATAAATTCTTCCCTTATCCATGAATCTGAAAGATAATCTGTCCATGATCCATTAATTTACTTATTTTAGCACCCTTTATATAAAATCATTTATTCATTTTGACCTTATATTTGAATATGATCTGAAATGTTGGGTCTATGCCTACTTTCTGCCACATGCCACATTGCTTTCATTTTTCCCCAGAAATTTTTGTGAAATGTTCAGTTCTTACTTCAATGGCTTGGGCCTTTGGGTTTTTAAAACATATTACCATGGTAATTTATTATTATTGTATCTGTGTATTATATACCTAATCCGTTCCATTGATCTATCACTTTTTAGCCAGTAGCACATATTGTTTTAAGAAAGATTAAATTAATTTTTATGCTCTCTCTATATATTTTTAAACCCTTAACTTCTATGTGTTGGATCCTTGGTGGAAGAGTGGTAAGGGTGGGTAATGTGAATCCATGTCGTCCTGGTAACTTTTTTCTTAGGGATCTCACAGATGGCTTGAAAAATTATTTTTTATAAGATAGGGCATGCCTCACTTATGTGAGATAATTTACCCTATTCTTTTTCTTTCTTCCCCTTCTCTCAGAGCATCCCTCTTTCTTGCCTATTCATTTTTACTTCATCCCAACATAACTGACTCCTATATCCTCTTTCTATGTAGAATCCTTCTAACTGCCTTAATAATAATAAAGTACTTGGAATATATTTAGATCATCTTCGCATATAGAAAAGTATACACATTAAATTCTTGAGTCCCTCATAATTTCACTTTCATATTACTTTTTTATTCTTCTCTAAATTCTTGAATTGAAAGTCAGGTGTTTTCTATTTAGCTCTGGTCATTTCACCAGGAATAACTGAAAATCCTCTATTTCATTGAATATCCATTTTTTTTCCTTGAAGGATTATAGTCAGTCTCACACTTTGTGGATTTAATCTCAACTCTTTTGCTTTCAGTAATAGCATATTCCAAGCCCTCTATTCATTTAAAATGGTAAATCCTGAGTGATATGACTTTAGCTTTATAATATTTTAATCATTTCTTTCTGACTGCTTGATATATTTCTCTTTTATCTAAGAGTTTTGGAATTTGGCTGTAATATTCCTGGGAGTTTTCATTTTGGTATCTCTTTCAGGTGGTAGGGATTGGTGAATTATTTTAGTTTCTATTTTACTTTCAGATTCTAAGATATTGAGGCAGATTTCCTTCATTTCTTGAAATATGATGCCAAGATGTTTCTTTGATCATGGCTTTCACATAATTCATTAGTTCATAAATTATCTCTCCTGTGTCTTTTCTAAATCTGCTGTTTTTCCCACAGATATTTCACATTTCAGTTTTTTTTCATTCTTCTGAATTGGTTTTATTATTCCTTGATGTCTAACAGAGTCATTACATTCCAGTTGTCCACTTCTAATTTTTAAGTAATTATTTTCCTTATTGAGCTTTTATGTTTTTCCCCACCTTTAGCCAATTATATTTTTAGATGTTATTTTTTTCAATATTTTCATTTGTCTACCTTTTATCCAATTGTTAGTTGTTCTTTTACAATTTTCTTCTTTTGCTTTAATTTCTTTATTTTTCTTCTATCATTTTAACCATATTAATTTTTAAAAATTCTTCCTAGAATTCTTTTATTTTTAAAATATTCTTCCATATTTACATATTTCATTTTTTTTCACTCCTCTCTTCCTTCCCCCCCCTCCAGGATCCAAGAAACACTTCCACTGGGTTATACAAATGTTATCACTTATGCCTATTTCCATATTATTCATTTTTGCAATAGCGCAATCTTTTAAAACCAACCTCTCTAATTATAAATACATATCTTATTTTCCCCTTTAGATCCTTCTCTATTCCCTTTGACTCTATTCTTCCTCACCAGTGTTTTTTCTATTTACTACCCCTCTCCACTTCCCCCACCCTCTATTACCTCCCATTTCCCTTAACTTATTCCTTTTCTACTTCTCTGTAGGGTAAGATAGAATTCTATACTCCAGTAAGTATACTTGTTTTTCCCTCTTTGAGCCAGTTACAATGAGAGTAAAGTTTAAGGACTGCCCTTCACCACCCTTATCCTCCCCCCTCTATAATGATTTTTCAGGCATCTTTTCTCTCAGTGCAATCCTCTTTCACCCCTTGACTTTTTTTGCATATTATATCATATATATATATATATCATATCATGCATACATATAATTTCATATTATATTTACATACACATTATATCTTCATATATCATCATATACATCATATCATCATATTAGCTTACTTCTCCACCCTCTTTATAAGTATATTCCTTCTATCTTCTCTACTACTAAGAGTAATTTTTGAGAATTACAGATATCCTCTTTCCATGTAGACATATAAACATTTTTACCTTAATGAGTCCCTTAAATGTCCTTTTTCCCCCTGAAAATTTTGCTGGATGGGTGACTCTGGGTTGTAAACCCAAATCTTTTGCCTTCCTGAATATCATATCCCATGCCTTCCAATCCTTTAATGTAGAAGCCACTAGGTCCTGTGTGATCCTGATTGTAGTTCCATGGTAATTGAATTGTTTCTTTCTGCCTGCTTGCAGTGTTTTCTTCTAGACTTGGTGGCTCTTGAATTTAGCTATTATATTCCTGGAAGTAATCATTTGAGGATTTCTTTCTGGAGGTGATCTGTGAATTCTTTCTATTTCAATTTTATTTTCTTGTTCAAAGATATCTGGGCAGCTTTCTTTGATAATTTCTTATATTATGATGTCCAAGGTTTGTTCTTTATTATGGCTTTCAGGTAGTCCAATAATTCTCAAATTATCTCTTCTGAATCTATTTTCCATGTCAGTTGTTTTTTGAATAAAATATTTCATGTTTCCCTGTTTTTTTTCTTTCCTTCGATTCTCCTTTATTTTTTCTTGATTTCTCATGAAATCATTAATTTCTAGTTACTCAATTCTAATTTTTAAGGTCTGATTTTCCTATATAAGCTTTTGGTTCTCCTTTTTCATTTCTTTCTGTATCACTTTCATTTCTCTTCCCCACCTTTTCCTCTGACTCTCTTAATTGATTTTTGAAATCTTTTTTGAGCTCTTCCAGAATCTGTGTCCAATCCATATTTTTCTTTTGAACTTTGCATGAGTTTGCTTTGCTTTCACTATCCCCTTCTGTGTCTGTACTTTGCTCTTTATAGCCATGAAAATGTGTTAGAGTTAGGTGCTTCTTTTGTTGTTTGCTCATTTTCTCCACCTAATTATAGGTAGTCTCTATTTTGTGTGAGGTTGGGATACCCTCTTAAACTTCAGTCCTTCCTTGATGCTATTCTCATCTTATTTTCTGGGTGTTTAACAGTTTCACTTCTTTGAACATGATATGATAGCCTGAACACTGAGAGCTCTGAGAGCCCCCTCCCCTTCCTGATTCAATTAACCCTTGAAATCCTGATTATTCAAAGATTTGCCTTAGGCTTGGTTGTAAGCTTTTGGTTTTACTTTTATCTTAATTAGGTCAGGAACTACTTAAATTGTAGCCTCAGGCATAGGTGAAACTTTTTGTCTTCCTGTATACTTGTTCTAATTGGGCACACCCTTGATTGTCCTGTCCTTGATATCTGCCCTGAGCTTTAGGGGAAAAGATCCAGGCCCCCTTTATAACAGCCAACCCAAACTGTGAACTGTGTCCTCCTCCCAAGTGTAGACTAGGACTCTTGGCTTCACTCTGGACCCACACAGATCAGTACACTTCAGCACAGACCTCCCTGGACTGAGACTCCAGACTTCCCCAAAGGTTTGAAATTTTTAGGGGTATGGGTTATCTTGGACCCCTATTCGCCTAGGCAGGATCTCAGGATTTGAATGTTGGTGTGGGCTTAGCTTTCTCTTCACTCCTTGCTATAGCCTTGCTGACTCTGCTCCCTTCTTACCCCAGTATCCCAGATGTTTTCTGCTTAATTTTTGTTTTTTCTTTTCTTGAAAGTTGTTTCATTTAGTATCCTTTTTTATTCTTTCACTCCTGTGGTGACATTTTAATATGGGTTGGAGAGAATTCTTGTGGTGACTCAGAACTTCTCCTTTCTACTCCACCATCTTGGCTCCACCCCTGGAAGTACCTCTTTCCAGAATTCTTGATGGATTTGTTTTCAATTCCTATTTTTCTTTCAGGATTTGTTTATAGCTGTTTTGAATTCATTATCTTTTCGGTTTGTATCTTGATCTTTTATGTCACACTAATAGCTTTTATAGTCAGGTACTTTTTTGTTATTTGTTCATTTTCCCTCCCTCTTTCTTGACTTGGAACTTTATATTAATGTTGTACTCTATTCCCTGTGTTGAGGGGCAGAGTTCTGTCTCACACTTTTGGCTTTTTTATACTGCTGTGTTTAGAGATACTCCTGGTGGTATGATCTGTGGAGATATGGTCACTGCTCTCTTGGTCTACCCATAAGTCCTTATCCTGGAAAGACCCCTAATCATTTAGGGTTTCAACTAATACTGGGTATTAAGGACAGTTTTCCCTTCAGAACAGAAATGACACTGTTCCTCATTATCCTTAAACATATGGATAAATGTGATACTGCTTTACAGGGTTTCTATTCCTTCTTGATCAAAAATATCTCCCTCTTCCCTTAAACCATGACCCACAAGTGGCTATAGGCAATGTAGTTATAATAACATGTGGTTCTATAACTAGTACCACCATAGAGGTCCCCATAATCTCTTTCTATCAATTTGTCTCTAGTTTGAAAGATCTCAAATTTGATGCTGCTTTTGTCACCATCAACTATTCTTACCCCTGATCTTTCATGAAAAATTTCAACCCCTCTTCTCCCCTAAATCATAGATTTCTCTTTCTAGCCTTTTATACTGTCTTGAAGCTCACCCTGACCTTTTGTTGGCTTTGCCACTCCAAAATTAAATTTGTTATTACTGTACATTTACTTGAAGGAGAAGGTTGGTAGAGCTTAGCTGAATGTTCCTCTATTCCACCATCTTTCTGCCACTTTCAATAATGGTATTTTGAGAGTGTAAAATAACAAAGCAAATAAAATTTTATCTTGACAGAGATACTCATATATTAAAATGAACATGAATAATAAATACATTACAATCCACACAAAAACCTGGTCCCTCTCTCCACTTTAGTATTTAGTGTTTAATATTTAAGATGGCAAGTAGGTATTTACTTACTTAGAAAACTGTCAAGGAAACCCTTGAGTAAAGAAAACTCAACAAAACTAGTTGATCTTGTGGGTAACTTCCATGATTTTTTGTTTCCTAATTTTTCCTCCAGTCTTCAACAGCAACTGCAGAACAAATGACTTCTACATACATAAGTGATTCAAAATATGTTTGGAGGCAACAGGGAAGCATCCTGTGGAATAAGATGAGATTAATGTTTAGAGAAAGTAGGTAATTAATTGTCATAGTTCCTGGGGGGAAAGGGAGGGAATCGGGTCAATTATTATTATTTTGAGATCTTTCCCTAATTTTGTATTTTAAAGACTATTGACAATATCCTGAATTTCGATCATAGCCCTCTTTTCATGAAGTCCTAAATCTATATGGCGAGATACTCTAAGAAAAAAAGTTCATGAGGCTTAAGGAGAGAATAGAAGTTTTGACCATTCAACATCAAATTAATTTGGGAAGAATTTAAAGTAATAAAGGCCCCATAGGGATCAGATAAAATTAATTTTCAGTAGTTCTAGGAATTGTAACTGTGATTTGCCCTATAATTTAGCAGTATAACAATCGGGGCAGAAAAATGGTAAATGCTAAGGGTGACCTAGGATTTTGTTTATTATTTATTACTTGTTATTAGAGACCTTCAAGCATAGGCTTGAATGGTTCCAGCCTTTTATATTGTCTTGAAGCTCACCCTGGATATTCTAGAGGGGATAATTGTTGATTAAAATAATAACTAACATTTATATAGCATTTATTATTATATAGTGTCAGATACAGTTTTGAGCACTTTATAATTATCATCTCATTTGATCCTCACAACAGCCCTGGGAGCAATATACTCTCATTTTCCCTTTTTTTTACAGATGAGTAAACTGAGGCAAACAGAAATTATTAATTAATTTCTCCTGATTACATAGTTAGTATGTGTCAAAGGACAAATTTAAATTCAGGATTTCATGACTCCAGGCTCAGTGCTATATCCACTATTTTTAACAAGATGGTTTCTAATTTCCCTTTCAGTAGATTATGCAATTCTTACCTCTTTTTTCCCTTCATTAAGGTCTGAGAGAACCATGTAGATAGTCTGAATTTTTCTCTTGTTATTTGAATAGATATCAGTTAGTCCTAGATTGTCTGGAGTATCTTTTATTAATCTAGCTTTCCATCTTCCATGAACAAAATGGTCCACTTCAAGCTGAAGGAAATCTTGCATTCAGTTGGAGCTAAAATATATGATTACTGTTCATTAATTTATCTGGGAGGCCAGCACAGACATAGACTTGACATTTGGTGGTATTTTATTTGCTATGAGTCACTAAGTCAAATTGTATTACTGCTTATATTATATATGGCCCTGCAATAATGGAAAAGAATGAAACTTGCTCAGTGGGGAGCTGTTCACACTTCAAGAGATTCATTCCTCCTGGGAAAAAATCAGTCAATAGTTGTTGTTCGTGAAGACCATGAAGAGATGATGTTTGTTGATCTTCTTGAAGGTGAGCTATATCAAAACCCACAAAAAATCAAGAACAAAGCTTTTAAACAGAAATCAAAGGACCAATGAGGAAACTAAGGTCAGAAGGAATGGAGAGCAGCAGAGCAATTTTAAAAACCTTGTTATATTTTTTCTACCCTTCTACTAGAAATGAACAATATTAACTCTTGAATATAAACTCCCTGATGAGATGCCTCAATTTCTTTTTAAGATAGTTGAAATTATAATAGTAAAATTCTGCTGATTGCCTAGGCTCTACCAAACACATGATGAGGACAGCATTAATGATAATTTGATTTCAAATTACTTCCAAGTAGAATTTCATGGCAAAAGCCTATCAATCATTCTTGACACTGAAAAACAAAGAGATGAACTCTTGTTGGTTTGACTGATAGGGATTCTGTTGCATGCTATCAAAGTAATATCCTATCACTTTCCTTGAAGAGGAACCATAGTATAGGTGTGGCTTTAAAATTTCAGATTGAGCTAGCAATTATGTGAAATAACATGATGTTCTTTGCAGGCAATCAGACAGATAGCATGTTAGACTTGAAAAGGCATTGGACTTGGAGAAAAAAATAGCTAAGTTAAAATCCCAGTTCTTTCATAAAATGAAAGAGAGCTAGAAGGGACCTTAAGCAGAGGTTTTCTGGAGCAGTCCGTTCTAACTGATGAACCAAGGGGAAGGGGAGTACTTCTTGAGCCAAACCCCCAGTTTACCTTATCCTAGTTATGGCACTTCTCTGTTCCTTCTTCCCAGATTATTTATGTAAATGAACTAAGTATTGAATTCTTATATAATAGTAGCCTTTATAGCATACCAGTGTTCAATCTTGGCTATATGATGACTGATTAAACCATTTTAATATATGTGTAATGTGGCTATTTCAATGTGGCTTGCAGGGAGATAAGAAACAACTTTTAGCATTTCTTCCCTTTACCTTTCTCCAAGGAATATTTTTCATTTCTTTGGTGGGGAAGCCAGAGATTGGGGCCAGAAGTTTGACCACTCTGTTCTCTGAGAGAGAAAGGCTACTGTCCTGGGATTATGTCTTTCTTCTCCCTCAAATGTTGTTAATCTAGAGGAAGTAATTTGAAGATTCAAGCTAAATTTCTGATTGATATTAAATAACAGGGAAAGAGAGGCTAAAGCTTTATATCTGAGAGTTGATTCCTTTTCCCCAAAATACCAATTCCATAATAAATATAAGTATCAAATAGCAAAGGAACCCATTTATCCAAGATAAAACAAAGAAAACCAGAAAAAGTATAAATATGAGACTATAACCTAATACTGATAATAATAACACTGATAGAAATGAAATATCTCACCTCAATCAAAAGAGAATCTTAACAAGATGATCACAAATCACCTGGAAATAATTCTATGAAGTAAGGCAAAGTGCCCTGAGCAGAACAAGTAGAACTTTGTGCAGAGTAACAACAATAATGTATGATAATCAATTGTGGATAACTTAAATATTATAAACAAGGCAAGGATCCAGGACAACACAAAATGACTCATGACAAAAAAGGATATATACCACCACAGAAGAAACAAATGGAGATTGAATGCAAACTGAAACATACAATTCTTTGCTTTATCACCTCCATGAATTTTCTCTAGTGAAAGAGATGTGTCTTTTTTCACAACATGATGAACTTAGAAGTATATATATATATATATATATATATATATATATATATATATATATATATATATATAT